>NC_044032.1:590030533-590340979 GCF_901765095.1 Microcaecilia unicolor
TTGAGGCTCAAAAAAGGCTAAACAGTAAGCAGGTTATCATTTTATTTATTAGTTATGATATTTATATCCCGTATTAGCCCGAGTAGAACTCAGGTTGAATGTGGCTTACATAACAATTAGAACAGCGTGAACATGCTCAAAATATATTAACAGAAAGTAAAATACATCATAAGTTAGACCAGTAAAACTTGAGTTAGGAACAGATGTAATTAAATACTTACGGGCCCTTTTACAAAGCTGCGGGAAGCCCAATGCGGGCTTACCGATCACTAAAAGGAAAGTACTGCCAGGCTACTGCAGCAGCTCGGCGGTAGTTCTCGCCCCATGTGCACCATTTCCAGCGCTACAAAAATATTTTTATTTTTGTAGCACCGGTTTGTACCTGGTGGTAATCGGGCAGTGCCGCTTGCTGCCTGGTTACTACTGGGGTAACACGGGAGCCCTTAACAGCACCTCAATGGGTGGCAATAAGTGCTCCCACCAAAATGCACATGTGGCAAATGCTTCACTTGCCGCACATCCATTTCTTTAAAAACCCTGCCGTGTACCCACTGTGGTAAAAGGGGGCCTCGGTTCTCATCAAAAACATGTACCGATGCCAGCGTAGGCTCCCTTTTGCCGCAGCTTCCTAAAAGGACCCCTTAGTGATTTAAGCTAGTTAATTGAAATATGGAGGCAAAAGCTAAAGGGTAGGATTAACTGGAATAGACAGGAGTAGTGGGAGATGTATGACGTAAATATTAATGCCATGAGTTTATTTGAGAAGAGTGCTTATTTCCTTAAAGGCTAGACTGAAGAAATGAGTTTTCAATAGACCTTAGAATAACAAATAATCATAGATGCATTTGATGGTTTTAGGTCATTTAAGGAATCAAGCTCTACTTTTCAATTTTTTTTCACAGCGAGTAGAGAAAGAATATTTTAGGAGAGTGAGAGAGAGAGAGAGAGAGAGAGAGAGAGAGAGAGATGCATCTCGAACCTTCAGCATCACTGCTCTTACCCCTGTCTCATGATAAATTTAATCAAAACCTTTTTGCTTTTTTTAACAACTGAATACAGCCATTGTTTATATAAAAGCCTGATACAAATAGCAGGATTCACGTTTCATGACAAAGATGACACTTTAAGATGTATGGTGACAGCAACAGAGCAAATGCTCTCTGTGCAATCTGTCACTGAGTGCAAAATGATAATGCTCTGAGTTTCTAGCACTGCAGGCTAATGACACAGTCAGAGTTGAGCCTACATCTGACCATAGTCAAAGCAAAAACAAAGATCTCATGCTGCTTCAGGGAAAGTGTAAATGTTCACACCTCCAAGTAGGTATATAAAACTGATTTAAATGAGTTTATACTGAGCACACCCTTATAAAAATATCCTCTATGGAGGTAATTCTGTAAGGAGCCTTCTAAAGTCAGGCAGCACATAGTAGCATAAATATCAGTTTCAAGGGGCCCTTTTACTAAGCCGCATAAGCGTCTATGCGTGCACAATGCGCGCCAAAATGGAGTTCCCGCCCGACTACTGCATGGCTCTTGTGGTAATTTCATTTTTGGCGCTTGTCCGATACGTGCATTTGAAAACAAAATTGGGCGTGTGTAACGGATGCGTGCCAAGTGGCATTTGGCGTGCGAAGGTCAATACCGCCCGGTTAACGCATGAGTTTTTACCGCTAGGTCAATAGCTGGTGGTAAGGTCTGAGACCCAAAATGGACATGCGGCAATTTTCAGCAAAAAAAGCCTTTTTTTACTGGTGAACTAACAAATGGATTGGTGTGTGCCCAAAACCCGTGCCTACCCTACCGCAAGCCATTTTTTCACGCACCTTTGTAAAAGGACCCCCTAGTCATTTACTTGCATACTAGCCGTTAAGCCCGTTAAAACGGGCAAGATTTTCAGCTACCCTCGTCGCCGCCGCTCCCTCCCCCCTCCGTGCCGGGCCCCCTGCACTGACCTGACAGCGCCTCTCACCTCTGTGTGAAAGCGCTGCAGGTAGCAGCAGATCACTCTGCTGCTGCCTGCAGTGCTTCCACACGGAGGTGAGAGGCGCTGTCAGGTCAGTGCAGGGGGCCCGATATGGAGGGGGGCGGGAGCGGCGGTGGAGATTGGGGGGAGGGTGGAGGTTGGTGCGCGCAATGTTCATTTCCAGGCTCCAGCGGCAGCGTCCGACAGTCCGACTCCATTTCCCTCTCTGTTCCGCCCTCTGACATCATCACGTCTTGACGCGAGTGCGGGACAGAGAGGGAAGTCTCTACTGCGCATTTGCAGGTGAGTCGGTCACTTGCCATTTATATGTTTGATGGGAACAATAACCCAGCTATGAGCTGTTCTGTAACTATATGCATATCTTCAATAGAGTGTACTATGCAGATGGGTGTTCATATGAGAAGAGACCGGGCGGAGTGCACACTTACTTATGTAATTTACAGATGTTCACTTATCTCTGAAATCTAGATGTGAGCATTTATACCAGCTCTATGGCTGGTGTAAGTGCTCGTGCCTAAACACATACATGTGTATATACCTGGTGGCACTCATTCCATAAAGGAAAATAGGCATCTACTTTTCTTCAAATAAAAGACTGTCAATAGGTGCCTCCCAGGTGAAATTCTATAACAGAATGCCTGGTAGAAGCCTAAGCTATACAGGATTTTGTTTATAAGAAAATAAGAATAGATATACTAGGTCAGATCAATGTTCCATCTTGCCCAGTATCCTGCTTTCAACAGTGGCCAATCCAGGTCGCAAGTACTTGGCAGAAACCTAAATAGTAGCAACATTCCATGCTACCAATCCCAGGGAAGCAGTGGCCTTCCCATGTCTGTCTTAATAGCAAACTATGGACTTTTCCTACAGGAACGTGTCCAAACCTTTTTTTTATAACCCAGATATATTAACTGCTGATACCACATACTCTGACAACGAGTTCTGGAGCTTAACTATTCAATGAGGGCCCCTTTTACCAAGCTGCAGCAAAAGGGGGCTGGCGCTGGTGTCGGCATGTGTTTTACACATGTGCTGAGGCCCCCTTCTATTACAGCTGGTAAAAGGGAAGTCTCGCCTTCCTGCATGGCCATTTTATGGAGGAGCCCTTACCGCCATCCATTGAGGTGGTGGTAAGAGCTCCCACATTAACCCAGCAGTAACCGAGCAGCGTGCTGCACTGCCTGATTACCGCAGGGTACACTCCAGTGCTACAAAAATAAATATATTTTTGTAGAACCAGAAATGACGGAGCACTAGGGGTGGGAAGTACTGCCGGACTACTGAGGTAGCCCAGCGGTACTTCCTGTATATTGAGCGGTATGTTTTTTGGGGACTATGCATCTGGATTCCTTTCTGCTTTGAACCTTGTATATATGCTATTCTGAATAAAAGGTTGCCACCTTGGATCATCCTGTGGTTTGGTCACGTCCACCTCCTGTTGTTTTCAAGCTGTGTTTTTGTGGAAGTGTTGGGTTTTCTGTTTGTGGATTTATTAATGGCATGCCTCACGTAAATAAATGCAAGGTGGCATGTACATGGGTAAAACATGGGAAGACACATGTAGCTTACAGAATACTGTAAGTTACATGCATCCCTTCCGTGCGTAGGTGTCTGTAGTTACACCAGGTCTATAGCTGGTGTGATAGCAGGCATGTAAATGTTAAGGATGCTGATACCAGGTTATGCTAGTATTCCATAATGGAACCTGGATTCCCAATTGCCATTACAGATAGGCTGCTCCATATAGCCTTGGGGTGCCTAAATGAAGGCCCCGGTTGTAGAATTACTCCCCATGTAATGCCTGAAAATTCCGCATGGAATAACATTTTGATGTTTGATGTTGGAAATGCTATACTAAGAATGCAAGCATTACAAATGATTCAGAATGCGACTGCTAGAATGATCTTAGGAATCCCAAGGTTTGAACATGCAATTGCATTGGTTGACTATAGCATGTTCAGTACAATATAATTCATCAGGCTTTGTATGCAATTGCACTTTGGTATTTTCAGTAAGTATTGGTGGTTTAATGACCAGTGAAGACTTTGAGATCTGAAACAGCAATGAAACTTTCTACTGAAAGGATGACAAAAGCAAGATATATGGAGAAGCATGTGACAGCTTTTCCTATTGCATGGACAATGTTGTAGAACAATCCGCCGGGAACTTTACATTTATGTCATGGTATGAGCCAGTTCAGGATGAGTTTGAAAACTTACTTCTTTGCAAAAATGTTTTGTTAAGACAATGTGAAAGTTTGTATGTACATTTATTTTATTGCGTATGTTTGTGTACTCTGCTTAGTTTTTAGGTGGAATAGACATTTTTAACTAACTAACTAACTAACTAACTAACTAACTAACTAACTAACTAAATAAATAAATAAATAAATAAATAAATACGATTCCGGAGCACTCTCTAGTTTGAACTCTGACTTAAAGAAAATTATTTGCTTATCTGCGAAAAGCTGAAATTATAACTCTTTCAGCAAATTTTTGGGGCCTAAAGCAATTTGAAAAGCAAAAGTGCATGCATAGTTTCACTTAGAAACTTGCTGTAAAGGTTTTTTGGTAAAAAAAAAGTCTGGGCTTTTCTCAAAGTGTCTTCATAGAATGTTTCCAAGATGATTCATTATAGAATACTAGTATAAGTCAGAATGAATGCACCTCAGTTTAATCGCAACTATTTAAACCATGCCAATGGCAGGTGTATTGTAAATGGGCATGCCTACATGCATCTAATGCCATATGAAACTGATAGTATTGTATAAGTTACATGCTTCATTTGGAGACATGCCCTTGGCCCATCTATGCTCTGCCCAAGTATACACCCCCACCCTGCAGTTAAGCACTATCCCCCAGATTCTATTAGCACGCCTAGCATTCCGTGTTAAAATCCAAGCGGATTCTATAACAGTACGTGCAATTTATAGAATTATTTCCCTTTATACCTGCATGTACTGTAAGTAGGGTAATTTTGTAAGGATGCACTTAGTATAAGCCCATTTTCAAGCACCTATTTTAAGGCATAAATCACATTAATATTAGACACAGACAATTACACCTGCCTTAGAGCTAGTATAAATGTTTGTATCTATAACCTTTAATTACATGCATAGATTAAGAACATAAGCATTGCCATACTGGGACAGACTAAAGGTCCATCAAGCCCAGTATCCTGTTTCCAACAGTAGCCAATCCAGATCACAAGTACCTGGCAAGATCACAGAACAGTAAAACAGATTTTATGCTGCTTATCCTAGAAATAAGCAGTGGGTTTTCCCATCTTAATAATGGCTTATGGACTTTTCTTTTAGGAAATTATCCAAACCTTTTTTAAACCCTGCTAAACTAACTGCTTTTACCACATTCTCTGGCAATGAATTCCAGAGTTTAAGTACACAGTGATTAAAATAGTTTTAATCTACATGTCCATATATGTGCTTCAAGAAACTCTGCTCCTATACATGCCTACCAGCAAGGTATGTGCCATCATGTAAAGATGTACTTTACACCAGTCATAATTTTATGACTGGTGTAAAGTCATTTACACCATTTTATGTACAGGTGTATGTGGCTATAAACACAGAACAATGGCTTTATAAAATAACTCCCGAAATGGGTGATATTCACAAAGCACTTTTATTCATCTAAATAAACATTTGCTTGGGGAAATGCCTTTTGAGAATTTCTCTCCAAAATTAGTGGCCATTTTACTGTGTGGCCTTAGCGCATGCTTACATGTGTCATTCCTGAGTGCTAAGACTACTTTTACTGCATGGGTAAAATGGCTGATTTTCCTATTTCCGACATTAATGGCCACACTCTAATTTTCCCAATTAGCACGTGAGAGCTTACCTACTACACCTATCTAGTAGGCGTTAAGGGCTCACACGCTAACCATGCTCTAATCGGTTAGCGCATGGCAATGTAGTTGTGCTAACTGATTAGTGCAGAACATGCCTACTCTCTGCCCCAACCCGCCCCAGCATAAAAAAAACCAAACATTTATTTCTTAGTACATGGTAAGTGCGCACACATGTAGAATGCCTGAGCGTGCCCCATGGTAAGTACATTTTTGGTGCGGTAAGCATGCATTAATGTTATGTAAATATTGTTGAATTCTTTCCAATTGTTAAGCTTGTTTTATAGTCTCTTTCATTTTAAAAGACAAGTATAGGAATATGCAACAGCAGGTCTGGAGACGGTTCCCTCGATAGGCCAAATCGCTTATTGGATGTCATTTTCACGTGCATTTTATAAGCATAGATCCCCTGAGGGGCCCTTTTGCTAAGCCACGTAGGTTCCTACGCACATACAACGTGTGCCAAATTGCAGTTACCGCCTGATTACCGTGTGGCCCTTGTGGTAATTTCAATTTTGGCGCATGTCCGCTACGCGAGACTGAAGAATATTTTATATTTTCTGGCGTGTGGCAGCTACGTGTGTCAAGTGGTATTTGACGAGTGTAGACCATTACCGCCCGGTTACCGTGTAAGACCTTACCGCTAGGTCAATGGCTTGCAGTAAGGTCTCAGACCCAAAATGGACATGTGGCAATTTTCATTTTGCTGCATGTCCGTTTTTGGCAAAAAAAACAGATTTTTTTGTAAGTGCAATAAAAAATAATTTTGCGTGCGTCCACACTACTTCAGGCTATTTTTCAGCGTTCCTTAGTAAAAGGACCCCCTAGTTTACAAAGCTTATGTATCTGAATTAGCTACTGAATAAAATACTGCAAATCACAGGCACACCTGTTAGTTTTAACTTTCTAGCATTTTGATAACAATTTCAAAATATCAAAAGGGGTTGAAAAGGTTGTCTTAGTGACCTTAATTTATCAGTCTTTATGTGGGCCTAATGCTTTGCATTATGCACTCTGTTTGAATGTTCTGCTATAAACACGGGAATGACATTTGCTCTAGTAGAAAACAATTAACAATACACATTAAGAAAAGGGCAAATTTTGATTTACATTATGGAGTTTGGGTGATCAAGCTTATCTCAGATTTGAAATAACAGTTCAGTTTTAAAGTAAAACATAGGACACAACTAAATATGAAATCTAAAATGGAAAAATATACCCATACAGATGTTTTTATAAAATGCCAAGTTTAATAAAATTTGGTATAATGTTGCATGCTGGTGCATCATCAGTATACTGTACATTATTTGATTCAGTCTTTAGCTCAAGAACTTTTTCAATTTATGTATGTTTTTGAACACTTTAGATATGTATATCCGGACTTTCCAAAATCAGGAATGTTGATAAGTAATAAGTATTGCCATACTGGGACAGACCAAAGGTTTATCAAGCTCAGCATCCTGTTTCCAACAGTAGCCAATTCTGGTCACAAGTACCTGACAAGATCCCAAAAAAGTACAATACGTTTTATGCTGTTTATCCTAAAAATAAGCAGTGGATTTTCCCCAAGCCCATTTTAATAATGGTCTATGGACCATCCAAACCTTTTTTAAATTCCACTAAGCTAACTGCTTTTACTACATTCTCTGGCAACAAATTCCATATTTTAATTACTCGAATGAAGAAAAATGTTCTCCAATTCATTTTAAATTTACTACTTTGTAGCTTCATTGCATGCCCCCAGTCCTAGTATTTTCGGAAAGTGTAAACAAGCGATTCATATCTACCCATTCCACTCTACTCATTATTTTATAGACCTCTATCATATCTCCCCTCAGCCGTCTTTTCTCCAAGCTGAAGAGCCCTAGCCGCTTCAGCCTTTCCTAATAGGGAAGTTGTCTCATCCCCTTTATCATTTTTGTTGCCCTTCTCTGTACCTTTTCTTCCACTATATCTTTTTTGAGCTGTGGTGCCATGTTCTGCACATCTAAAATACTAAAAACACTTCTAAATTTAGGGCCTATATGTAACAGGTTTTTTTTATCATATCTGGAACAATACTAATTTACTATATCTCATATTTTCTGCTGAAAGTGATCAATTTCCAGAAAGTACATGACTATTCTTGTATTTTGTGAATGTGCTACTGACACGTAGGGCTCCATTTACTAAGCTGCAGTAAGTACTAGCATGTGCTTACTGTGGGATGCGCTGATGTGTTCTGCAGTTGTTGTTGCTGTTGTTACATTTGTACCCTGCGCTTTCCCACTCAAGGCAGGCTCAATGCGGCTTACATATACAGGTACTGGGACAATGGAGGGTTAAGTGACTTGCCCAGAGTCACAAGGAGCTGCCCATGCCTGAAGTGGGAATCAAACTCAGTTCCTCAGTTCCCCAGGACCAGAGTCCACCACCCTAACCACTAGGCCACTCCTCCACTCCAATATAATGGGCCCGATTCTAAGCCACGTACCAAATTGGAGTTACTGCCTGGTTACTGCGTGGCCCTTGTGGTAATTTCAATTTTGGTGTGCATCCCCTACATGCATCTGAAAAATATTTTTTATTTTCTGGCACGTGTAACTGACACGCGCCAAGTGGCATTTGATGCACGTGGGTCATTACCATCCAGATTCTTTACTGCTAGGTCAATGGCTGGTGGTAAGGTCTCAGACCCAAAATGGACGTGTGGCAATTTTGATTTTGCCGCATGTCCATTTTCGGCAAAAAAAGGCCTTTTTTACAGGCGTGCTAAAAAAATGGATCAGCGCATGCCCAAAAACCCGCCCCTCCGCAAGCCATTTTTCAGTGTGCCTTTGTAACTTCTAATTGTCCAGAATCCAGTGGACTCTTTCTCTTCGTTAACAAATATTTGAAGCATCTCAAGTCACACAACTCCAGAATAAAAAAGCAACACTTAGAAGTTTCTGAAGCTCTTTAGGCTTTGTTTCAAAAAAATAAATAAAAGTTGCTATGAGCAAAGAATGAAAGAAGCACTTTACCAGGAGGGCACTTTCTTGTGCTATTTCATTGATTTGTATTACAATCAAATATAACAGTATTTCATTTTCAGACTGCTGACTTCCTATAATGACAAAAGTGCCAGTGCTTTCATAAAGAACAGAGGACAAAGCTTATCATGTTATATATCAAGAAAAAAAACTAGTTCAAGACAAATAAAAGTATTTTCAAAAATCATTTGTAAAAGAGAGTACAGTAGCTTTATTACATTTTTGCTATAAGAAACACCAAGAAGGAACAGAAATAAGAAACAGAAACAGAAACAGAAATAGCCTCATGTAATAAAGGGCTTTTCCCCATTAAGTGGTTGATGCATAATGTTGTACATTAGAGCCATTGGCAGCATGACTTCTACTAAGAGCTTTCTGCAAAAAATTAAGGGGGGGGGTGTCACTAGATACCAGATAATATTTTAAAGTTGGGGGGGAGGGGAAGGAAAATGCCACCAGATAACAGAGCTTAAGTCAAAGGAAGAAGGGAGGGCAGTCGGTCATGCTGGAGGCGGGGTGCAGGTAGACACCAGGGATTTTTTAAAATTGTTTGGAGTAGGGAAGTCAGGTCGGGTGAAGAGAGGGGGAATCGCTAGGCACCAGGTCCCATCTGCCCGCAACCTCGGAGTCATCTTCGACTCCTCCCTCTCCTTCTCTGCGCATATCCAACAGACTGCCAAGACCTGTTGCTTCTTCCTCTTCAACATCAGCAAAATTCGCCCTTTCCTTTCTGAGCACACCACCAGAACTCTCGTCCACGCTCTCATTATCTCTCGCCTTGATTACTGCAACTTACTCCTCACCGGCCTCCCACTCGGCCATCTATCCCCCATTCAATCCGTTCAGAACGCTGCTGCACGTCTTATATTCCGCCAAAACCGATATACTCATATCACCCCTCTCCTCAAATCACTTCATTGGCTTCCGATCAGATATCGCATACAATTCAAGCTCCTCCTCCTTACCTACAAATGCACCCAGTCTGTGGCTCCTCACTACCTCTCCACCCTCATCTCCCCCTATGTTCCCGCCCGCAACCTCCGCTCACAGGACAAAGCCCTTCTCTCAGTACCCTTCTCCACCACTGCCAACTCCAGGCTCTGCTCATTCTGCCTTGCCTCACCCTATGCCTGGAACAATCTTCCTTTACCCATACGCCATGCCCCCTCCCTACCCATCTTCAAATCTCTGCTTAAAACTCACCTCTTTAATGCTGCCTTCGGCGCCTAACCGCTCGAGAAATATAAAATGCCCCAATCTATCCACCCTATCAGATTAACTGTTCACTCGTCCACTAGATTGTTCACTTGTCTTTAGTTTGTTCTCTTGTCTTTTAGATTGTAAGCTCTTTGAGCAGGGACTGTCCTTCTATGTTTAACTTGTACAGCGCTGCGTAACCCTAGTAGCGCTTTAGAAATGTTAGTTAGTAGTAGTAGTGATATAGGAGCAGGTGCGTTGGGTCAGGTGAAGGGAGAGGGTGTACTAGATTCCCACTTCTCTTAACCAACCCTTATACTCTTCCCCTGGCCTGGTGGAAAATATTTTTCCCATTGTGTGTGCATCAGAAGCCATTTTTTTTCATGTACTGTAGGGGGATATCTAATGACCTCACTACCATTTTCTTTAATGTAGCATGTGGCCATGTTTACCATGTAAGTCAACACCCACACTCAACCTCTTCATTGTTCAGCTAGTAAGGTGCATATTAACCCCTGCAACAGTGGGGTAGCCACAGGTGGGCCTGGGTGGACCAGGGCCCACCCACTTAGGGCACAGGCCCACCCAACAGTAGCACATGTTTAGTGGTAGCTGGTGGGGATCCTAAGTTCTACCAGCTGAATACTTCCCCCGATGCTAATGAAAACGCTACTCTCTGATACCGATATCTGCGCATGCTCAGTTTTCAGCGCATGCATGCTGCAGACTGCCAAGTTGGAAAGAAGCATTTTTTTCTGCCAGCTGAGATATTGTTTTGGTGGGGGGGGGGGGGGGGGGGGGGAGAGGGAGAACACTTTGTGCCTACCCACTTCTTGCCTAGGCCCACCCAAAATCTGTTGTCTGGCTACACCCCTGCCCTGTAGTAATTGTGCAGTTCAGCTTGTGTTAACTTTCTGCATTGGCCTTTTATAAGTAATATGTGCTTACCATTTTCTCTGAAATATTCAGTGAAAATGCTAAGCACATATTGTTATTTAATGACATTCACATTTTGTCAGGTATAATTACAATTAGGTTACTCTTCTAGAAACATTCATGTGTAAATACTACTACTAATCATTTCTATAGCACTACTAGACATACACAGCACTGTACATATTATATGCAGGTACTTTTTCTGTCCCTAGAGGGCTCACAATCTAAGTTTTTGTACCTGGGGCAATGGAGGGTTAAGTGATTTACCCAAGGTTACAAGGAGCTGCAGTGGGAATTGAACCTAGGTTGCCAGGATCAAAGCCCACTGCACTAACCATTAGGCCACTCCTCTATATGTGTGCACTGTATACACATAAATATTTCACAAAGTTAGTGTTTGCACGTGTACCAATTTTTCAAAGGGGTGTGGTTTGGGCAGGGCTAAAATTTGCTCTTCTATTCCCCATTTTATAATGGGAATATATGAGAGCCACCTGTGGCTACCCCACTGTTGCAGGGGTTAATATGCACCTTACTAGCTGAACAATGAAGAGGTTGAGTGTGGGTGCTGACTTACATGGTAAACATGGCCACATGCTACATTAAAGAAAATGGTAGTGAGGTCATTAGATATCCCCCTACAGTACATGAAAAAAAATGGCTTCTGATGCACACTTTGAGTTTTTCTCCAATGCTAAAACACATGTAAAAGGCATTTCTAGAAGCTGATACCTTAATTTATGCATCTAGGTTTAGAATACTAGTGCTTATGCATGTGATTGGCACGAATAATTGACAGTTACACACATAAGTGCTACACATTCTACTATAAACAGTGCACCTAAATCACTAAGGGATAGATTCTACAAAGGGTACCAAAATTCTGTAATAGTAACAGTGGTTTAAAAAGTTCCTGGAGGAAAAGTCCATAGACTGCTATTGAGACAGACATGGGTAAGCCGATGCTTACCTTGGGGTTGGTATCATGCAATGTTGCTACTATTTGGGTTTCTGCCAGGTACTTGTGACCTGGATTGGCCACTGTTAGAAACAGGATACTAGGCTAGATGGACCATTGGTGTGACCCAGTATGGCTATTCTTATTTTCTTATAAACTGGAGTAATAAAATTGGGCCTAAGTTGCACAGACCTAACTTTAGGTGTCTGCACTAATGCCATGTCAAAGGCTTGTATAATTTCTGGCAGCTAACATTGGTAGTTGAGCCTGTAAGTGATAGTATTCTGTAACTTACACATACAACTGCAAGACATGTCCCTGACCGACCCATGGGCATGCCACCATTTGTAGTTGTATGCTACAGCATTTAGGCGTTATCCCCTGGATTCTATATATCGTGACTTAACTTGCGCATGCAACTTAATTAGCTAACAAACCAATCTGTGCCAATAATTGCCACTTAACAATCAATTATTGACACTAATTGGCATTAACTACAACTGTCTAAGCATATTTTATAATGTGATGTGTGTAAATTCGAAGTCACATAGTTGAAAAGGGGGCATGGCCGTGAGCATGGAATTGGTAGATTGCTAGTGTTTCCAAAATCTATGCGTGTGGTTATAGAATACACCTGGTCCGTGTGTAATTTAGGTGTTGGCATTTACACCAAGATTTACTTAGTTTAACTGCCCATGACTAAATTTAGTCACTTGGAGAGGCACACAGGGCCTTATTCTATAAAGGCTATGCTCCTAAATTTATGCTCCTGATTTAGGAGCATAATTTACGCTCCTAAATTAGGAGCATAATCTATTTTGGGGCATAGAGTATGCTCCTAATTTAAAAGCTTAAATTATGGTCCTAAATTAGAAGCATAATTTTTAGGAGCATAAATTTAGAAGCATAACCTTTATAGAATAAGGCCCTCAGTGTATTCTATAACCCACACTATAATATAAAGTATGCCTAAATTTAGGTGTACTTTATAGAATTTTTTAGGCATGATATATAGAATCTAGGCCTATGTTCAATATTCAAAGCGAGTTAACTAGTGAGGAACAGCCGCCAACCAGTTAACTCACTTATTGGCAGCTATACGGTCATTTTCAGTGGCACATAACCGGTTACCTTTGCAGAAAAATGGCCAGTTAGTGCCAAAATGCAAGCTGACAATGTCATGGGTGTTTCGGGAGTGAATTCTGGTTAGCTCCCAACATTCAGAGCTAACCAGCCAGTTTTAGCATATAAATATTGCATAAATAGCTGTCTTATATTATGCGCTAGTGTATGGCCGGTGAGGTCTGAATATCGAGTTAACCAGGCATGCACTAGGGGTGAGATTCTATATATGGCGCCTAAAATATTGGGGCTGAAATCAGTGCCGACGAAGCGTATTCTATAATCAGTGCCTAGAGTTAGGCGCTGATTATAGAATATGCTTAGTTGGCATTTCAGTGCCTAAATCTACACGCATCCATTTACATCAACAAAAATGTGGCGTAAATCCCAGTACATAGATTTAGGTGCACTGGGTCATATTCTATAACTAGGCAGTAAATTTCAGAGCGCCCATAAAACACCCATTTCACGCTTACCGCTTAGGTAACACATGAGACCTTACCGCTAAATCAATGGGTGGCGTTAAGGACTCAGGCCATAAATAGAGTTGTAGTGGTTTTCATTTTTCTGCACGTCCATTTCCCCCCCCCCCTAAAAAAACCCCTTTTTTTCAAAGGCGTTGGAGAAATGGTCCAGTGCACGTCCAATATACGCACCTACTCTACCACAGGCCATTTTTTGGACGTGCCTTTGTAAAAGGGCCCCTTACTGTTTTGCTGGCTTAGGCACACGATTACACCATTACAGAATTGATGCTAACCAGACCCCTTTGTGGTGCCTAAAGTGATGCACCAATAATTTATAAAATTGGTGTTACAGGTTTCACAAAAGTGCTCTTTTTAGGCAGTCATTCTCCTTAATTCCATGTAGTTTATTTCTACCTCCAAATTGAAACCTTGTCAAGCCTGCACCCTTGCTGCTTATGTGGTGGCATGTGCATATATAAATTTGTAAAACATGGGCAGTTACTTGTGCAAGTTGCACCACTTAGACGTGGAAGCAATGAAATTGCCACTTATATGCAAGATCATACTATTGTTGTACTCTATGAATCATTTACTGGTGTACCCATTTCACCTGCTTTTCTACCACCAATAACAGGAGAGAATGTGACCCCCCCCCCCCCCCCCCCCCCCCATATTTATACATATGAGTAAATTTATAAAATGACTTCTTCTATTGTGGTGCATGTTAGAAAATACACATGCAGCCCTGCAGGTATTTTACGAAAGGCTTTGTGTGGGCAGATTCTTTTGTAAAATACCACCAGAACTTTATACACCCTGCCCTGGACATCTCAGTTCCAGTCTCTATATTTTATCTAAAATGGGGCCCTAAATCTCAACAGAGAACAACATCACAAATACAGTGATTATTTAAGATTTATTAGGATTTATTAATCACCTTTATTAACATATACATTTGTCATATTTTTTATCACAGTACTTTAAAAAAGCATATTTGTATGTGTGCAAAGCTCAGGGATGAGTGATCCTATCTTGTACCGGCTCACAACCAGTCTCGGATTATAGTTAGATGTTTTTTCTTTAGCTGCTGATTCTCAGTGTGGCAAATGAGAGGAAGCCCACTCAATTCCTATGGGTTTCCTCTCATTTGCCATGCGGGAATCGCTAGCACAGCTTTGTAAAAGAAGCCCTAAGGGTCCTGTTTACTAAGATGTGCTAGTGCTTTTAGCACATGCTAAATGCTAAAGACACCCATATATTCCTATGGGTGTATCTAGCATTAGCATGCGCTACAAACGTTAGCACACCTGTAGCGCGGCTTAGTAAACAGGGCCCTTAACAAATAAAGGGGATAGCAACAGACCTAAGATGAAATCAAATTATATAGGAGGACCTACAGTGCTGAAACGTTGCAAGTATAATAATGAGCATGACAAGTTCTTACCATGATACCTTTGTTTAATTAAAACTGCGGGTGGTCACCGGTGAAAATGTATCCTTTACAACATGCTATTCAAATATGAAAGGGCAACAATTAAAATTTTTAATCAAAATTAATTGTGGCATGAAAATGTTTAATCACATGATTAGTCAAACCTCTGGACTGGATGGCTTCGCACTGGTAAATTCTCACTGCATGTACATTTTTTAAACCTGCTGCATGTAATGAAAAGTTGCATACACACACACTTCCTTCCCCTCTCCTCAATACAGGTATCTACCTTTAACCTTTTCTTCTGTATCCTTCCCCTGTGAAACAGACACCCATTTTTCTCCTCTGCTAATGCTAACCCCCCCTGTACACAAGTGTAGCATCCCCCCCCCCCCCCCCATTTATCTTAACATTTATCTGGCTCTTCATAGGGTCTTCGGCAGCGATTACCACATGCTACTTTCAACTGGCACTGATGTCTTCCTTCTGTTAAGTTATGCCAACGTGAAATAGAATAGGCAGGAGAGAGAAAGCAATGCTGGGTAGCACTGTGATCATGATTAGAAAGTTTAATCGAAGTAAAACATTTTAACAAATTTATCGCATTAATAGTGCACTAAATGTCCATTCCTTATTAAAACCAGTCTATCTTGTACAATAAAAGAGTATACATTAAACAATTTTATGTTTTTGAAGCATAAAAACATACAAAATGGGTACAAAAGACTAATCCAGAATAAGTGTGTGGAATAGTAACTGAACCCCTAGTTTCCTTAGTACAATTAGAGGGAAAGATATCAGCGTGGACTACTTTTACATCAAGTGATTTTACCACAGGTCAGGTTATTTTAGTACAGGGTCCATTTTATGCAATGAGAACCTGTGCTAAAATAACTCGATTTGTGTGAAAATAATCCAATTTAACAGTTCCCAACACTGATAACTACCTCTCCCCCCCCCCCCCCCCAACAAAAAATTGGCTAATTAGAAACAGGTGCTTACATGATTAGGTAACAAGTGAACTACCAAGCAGAGAAAATCTGAAGATTGGTATCATGTCCCAAGTAAAGGTCTGCAAGGTTTTGTGTTTGGTTTTCACCATAAAGATTCATGGGAAGTCATCATGCCACAAACAAAATAAATTTCAGGAACAACTATGAAAGAGATTAATTGATGCTCATCTCTTTGGACAGACAGACTTATAACACCTTTTCTAAACACTGGGGCTCCATCTATCCACCTTGAGACAAAAAAAGGGGCATTTTCAATATGACATCTAAGTCCAACTTTGGACGTTTTGTGAAAAACACACAAAATCAAGCCATTGGGATACAGGAGGAGCCAGCATTCTTAGTAGACTGGCCACGCAGACATCCTAGGAGAGTGCTGGGACACCCTAGGGGTCACTGCAGTGGACTTCAAACAAATGTTTCCAAGTACACATCTCACTGTTGTTCCCTTATCTTGCCTGCTGAACCCCCCCCCCCAAAAAAAAAAACACTACACCCAACTGTACACCACTACAATAGCCCTTATAGGTGAAGGGGGCACCTATATATGGGTACAGTGGGATTCTGGTGAGTTTTGGAGGGCTTCCAGTTTCCACCACAAGTGTAATAGGTAGGAGGAGATATGGCTGTGGGTCCACCTGTCTGCAGTGCACTGCACACACCACTAAACTACTCCAGAGACCTGCATATTGATCTAATGGACCTGACTATAACATCTGAGGCTTGCATAGAGGCTGATAAGTAATGTTTTAAATCACATTATTTTTTTTTTGGGGGGGGGAGGTGGAAGGGGGTTAGTGATCACTGGAGGAGTAAGGGGAGGTCATCCCTGATTTCCTCCAGTGATCATCTGGTCATTTATGGCACTTTTTTATGGCTTGTTTGTTAATAAAACAGGTCTAGACCAAAATGTTCAACTTATAGCCCTGGATGTTTTTGTTTTGTTCCATGATGGCAGAAAAACGTCCAAGTGTTAGGAATGCCCAGATCCTGCCCTTAACATGCCTCTGACACGCTTCCCTTGTGATTGGAACACACGTCTGATGGACTTCATAGAAAAATATCTAAAAACTGGTTTTGAATAATTTGGATGTTTTTGTGAGAAAAACATCCACATGCAGATTTACGCCACAATTTGGACAGCTAATTTAGACTAGCGCCGCAAAAGGCAGGCATGAAGGAGCTGCGCTCCTGCCCCCAACGACCCCGCTGGACCTCCAGGGATACAGGTAGGTCCAGAGGGAGGGCCAGCCTGCATGGCTGGAGGGAGGGTCTTGATGTGAGCTGGGAGGGGAAGGGAAAGAAGGGGACATTGATGGGGGTCTTGAGAGGGCTTGTGGACTTTAGTCAAAAAATTTTTTTTTAAGTTTTGTGAGACAGCCTGCCGATATTCAGCCAGGGCCACATAATCTTTACGTGGCCCTGGCTGAATATCAGCTGGGCCTACATAAGTGCCGGGCACCCAACCTGCCCAAAAGAATCCCCAATATTCAGTGCCAGTTATCTAGCAACAATTAGCGTTTAAAGAAAAACTGAACGCCACTGGCTAAATATCAGGGAGAATGTATTTTTTGCCAAAGGGGATATCTTGGTGAAAGAGAATCGGTGTTTCTGTGTTAATCAGTTAGTACATCTGCATTCCCATGTGCTGATTATCATGTTAGCTTTTACCACCTACACAACAGGTGGCGGTAAGGGCTCACAACTTAATCTTTTGTAATGGTCACACGATAATGGCAAAATTAGCATGCAGTTATTAATTCGGAAAATGGAAAATTGGCCATTTTCTGACTGCACTACAAATGGCTTTAGTGCACAGGAAAAAAAAACCTGCATAAGGGTATGCTAAGGCCTCTTCTTAGTGCAACTTAGTAAAAATACCCCTAAATGTACGTATTATACTGACACTGTACAAATCTAGAGATACTGCCAACATAACAAAAAGAAATGCACACCTAACAGATGCAAGCAATACAATAATGTATATACAGGGAAGGAAGGAAGGAAGGAAATGTCTCAAAGAGCTCCAGGGATATAGCCCTTTAAGGCTATAGGCTCCAAAAATAACTTAAAGAGCCTTACTCGTCATCATAGGCAAAAACAATTCTAACTCCACTGTTTTATACATCTAGTGTTGATCTATAGTGTCTAAAAGTGCAACCAACAAACATTGCTTTCAAAAAAAATTATCAGAAATTGCACTTAGCTCAGTGAAGGTCACTGTAGCTTCAGACTCTATTCTCTTTGTCAAAGATTCCCAATGGTCCATTTTGGATTTATTTTTATTTAGCTTTATTCTTCTTTGTTGATAATGTTTTAACTTCCTCTTGGTTCTTTAGCATCATTCTCTTTCTTTTTTTGATTGGTTGAAAAGGATCTAAGTTCTTCCTTTTGAATCACTTTAGTGACAATAGGGATATTAGAGATTGGACTATAGCTGGATGGTTCAGAGGTATCAGTTGATTTATCCTCAATTATTGTTTTCAGTCAGAGGAAACTTTTCAGATTGATAAGCTCTTATTAACCATTTCTAAAATGGAAGTGTGGAGATCTACATAAGGATCTTTGTTAAATGTAGCTAGATGGAGATCAAATAAGGAAGTCTTGGCATTCATTGTAGAAAGGATTTTCTGTAGGGCAAAGGCAGGAATGGTATTGAAGACTGGAGGGTGACCAATGTAACACCAATCTATAAAAAAGGCTTCCAGGGGTGATCTTGGAAATTACATACTAGTAAGTCTGACTTCACTGATGGGCAAAATAGTGGAAACTATTGTAAAGAATAAAATTACGGAAAATAAAGACAAACATGGTTTAATGGGACAAAATCAGCATGGGTTCAGCCAAGAGAAGTCTTGACTCACCACAAGTGGCTAAAGGTGAGCTAGTTGATGTAGTATATCTAGATTTTCAGAAAGCTTTTGACAAAGTTCTTCATGAGAGACTCTTGAGGAAATTTTAAAAAGTCATGGGATAGGAGGCATCTCCTTCTGTGGATTAGGAATTGACTGATGTCTACAAAATCCTGCGTGGAGTAGAACAGGTAAAAGTGAATCATTTTTTCACACTTTCAAAAAGTATAAAGACTAAGGGATACTCAATGAAATTACATGGAAATATTTTTAAAACAAATAGGAGTAAATATTTTTTTCAAAGACAAGTTAAGCTCTGGATCTCTTTGTGTCTAGCGTATCTGGGTTTTAAAAAGGTTTGGACAAGTTCCTTGAGGAAGAGTCCATAGTCTGTTATTGAGATGGACATAGGGGAAGCCACTACTTGCCCTGGGATTGGTATCATATAATGTTGCTACTAATTGGGTTTCTGCCAGGTACTTGTGACTTGGATTGGCCATTGTTGGAAGCAGGATATTGAGCTAGATGGATCATTGGTTTGGCCCGCTATGACTATTCCTATGTTCTTATGAAGGCTGTTCATAAACTGGAGCTAGTAATGGATGGGTCATTAGACCCTTACTCAGATCTGATACTTATAATTGGTTGGATCAACATGCAACTGCAAGTTTATCACAAATCTCTGGGGTTGAAGGCCATTGTAAGATACCAACTTCAGGGTTTAAAGTTATTTCTGAGTCATGCCCCTATACTGCTCTTGCATTCTCAGCTGTGATCAACCCACTGATACAGCACCTGCTGATAAGTACAAGTACATAAGTATTGCTATACTGGGACAGACTGAAGGTCCATCAAGCCCAGCATCCTGTTTCCAACAGTGGCCAGTTCAGGTCATAACTACCTGGCAAGATCCCAAAACAGAAGAAATAATACAACCGTGGACTGAGGATTGGGCTAATGACAATGCTGATAGAAGGTGTATTCTCAGTCTGCTCTTCTTCTTGACTACTGCAGTACACAAAATAGATGCCGAGAGGAAAAAATGCACAGCAAGTCAGAGTGTTCCTAACAGCTACTGCCATCTTGAGTCTGAAATGAATAATTTGACAGAACTTCCCTAGCAAATTTGCAAAAGTGACAAAGTCATTGGTGTGGCTAAAGACCAAATTACCAGTAGAACTGGGCCTGCCTATATGCTGTAGCAATATGATGCATATTATTATAACACAGGAATATGCAAAATTATAAGTCTTGTATGGTAACATCTTGGCCATATAATTACAGTTCAGGTAAGCACTATTTAGTAGCAGCTATTTATGTAATAAATACTATACACACAACTGATTTTTATAAGTGATAATTATTTTCGCAGCTACAGCACTAAGTGTAATTGCTAAGTGATCTGCAAAAAAAACCCCATATAATTACTGTATTTTTGTATATAAGAGCAATAGAATTGCCATTAAGGAATATTATACTGTTTTAGTAATATATGCTATACAATTAGCTTACACATTTTGTTTATGGATTACAGATTGTTTAGATTATAAATAGTCTTCCTGGTGTCTGAACTATTTATATCTACAGTAAAATGCACATGGTTGTGTTGCATCTGGCACCATTTATTCTTTACCTCGATTAACATCAACATTCTACTAATGAAAAAAAAAAGTTTCTTTGAGAATGGACTGTAGGATCATGCATAATCAGCAGTGGTAATATGACTTAATGTGGCCATTATGGTTGTGCTGTTCTAGAGCCGCTATAGCAAGTCAATGAAATATGTAACACTGGCCCCTCTGATGCAGTATATGCTAATATACTAATGGGAGTTCCAGTTGTGTGCATTGAGAAGGTCATTTTGAAAGCCATTTCTGCAGGAATGTGCTTTCACAAAATGGCCCCCTTTACTATGTCACAAAAGTTTATCTGCAAAAAAGGTGTTCCAGGACAGTGAACCAGGCTTCTAGGCAGTTACAAACACAAACGGGCGGCGGCCCAGCACAGCCAGAAGAAGGGAATGGGGTGAGGGGAGGGGTGAGGAGAGGGGGTGGTATGCAAGGGCTTGTAGGTTTAAGTAAGTCAGGTCAGAAATAGGAAAGGGGGAGATAGCAAGGGTAGAAGGACTGGGAGGCAAGTAGACAGAGAGGAAGTCCAGGAGGCGAAGAAAGGAGGTGGCAACTGGAAGCAGTAAGAGGCAATGTTTGCAAAGGGCAATCACCATTTTTGCGAGGTGTCACTGTCTCAGTCTTGTGGCAGTGGGTCCTAGCCTGATAGAGTACACATAAGTATGTTGCAGACCAAAACAAGGTCAAAGGGCAAGTGGTTGTTGTCCCATGCTAGCAGTGGCATAGATGATGTCTAAGGCTAAGGGCAGTTCCCCTCTTGTACAGAGGGGGACCAGTGCCAGAGTAAATGATGATCAGCGGTGCCTACCTCAGTCTTGGACGGAATGGGGAGGCTGAAGGCTTCAAGAAAGAGAGTCAACGGTTGCGAGGGATGCTTTTACGGTGACCCCCTGAGCAAAGCTGGGATATTAGAGCCTAGGCATGTCAGTGATACATGCCCTAGGCAGAGCAGAAATTTTACATCATCACTAAGGTAATTAGAGGGATCTGTGTGACTCAAAAGGCTAGGGGGCCTTTTTACTAAGCCGTGTAGGCGCATAAACATGCCCGACGTGTGTCAATTTTGAGTTACTGCCCGGCTACTGCATGGCCCTTGCGGTAATTTCATTTTTGACATGCGTCTGCTACGTGCACCGGAAAATATTTTTATTTTCTGGCGCATGAGCATTAACCAAGCGATAATCGGCATTTTACACGCATAGACTATTACCTCCTGGTTACCGCATGAGACCTTACCGCTAGGTCAATGGCTGGCGGTAAGGTCTCAGATCCAAAATGGATGCGCAGCAATTTTCATTTTGCCGCATGTCCAGTTTCGGCAAAAATTTTAAAAAGGCATTTTTTACAGGTGCGCTGAAAAATTATTCTGTGCACATGAAAAACACACATCTACACTACTGCAGGCCATTTTTCAGCGTGCCTTTGTAAAAGGTCCCGAAGGCTACCTTGCCCCAAATGCTCTAGATAGAAATCAAATCATACATCTGATTGCTTATCACCGTAAGATATATGCATGAATGAAATTGCTCAATAATGTGAATGTATTTACATATATAAGTTATAGAATGCTGCAGCCATAATAAATTCCACTTTTTTCTTAGATAAATTGTGGTGTGGATGTATGGTGTGGCATGAAAGGAGAGTGCTGAAGTGCTGCCTGCCCAGTTTCTGAGGTTAGGGCAGGGGAATGTTACCATTTATGCACCAACTTTGGTATTGACAAAGATATGCACTTTTTTGTAAAAAAAACTACAGTACCTGCACAATTTAGTAGGTATAAGTGCAAAGAGCTAGTTTTTCTGGGGCAATTTTCAAAATGAAAGTGCACCTCTACCTTAAAAATGTGTGTTTTAAGTTTAAGTGGAAAGCATACCTCCTGACTTTACAGTGAGTTGCAAAAATAAACAGTGAATGTTTCAGTTAATTTCTTAGAAATATGTTGGACACCATGTGGAGCTCTAGTATCATTAGGGTGACATAAATTGAAAGTAAAAAAAAAAGAATTATGGGAAAATAATTTTGTAACTGGCTGTCTAACTTATGTGGTAGCAGTGTGCATACATCATACTGTCCTTTACTTTTTAAAATTAACCCATTAAAGAGTATTTGCACACACAAGTTCACTATTTTATGTTATGCACTCATAAGTACATAAGTAGTGCCATACTGGGAAAGACCAAAGGTCCATCTAGCCCAGCATCCTGTCACCGACAGTGGCCAATCCAGGTCAAAGGCACCTGGCACGCTCCCCAAACGTAAAAACATTCCAGACAAGTTATACCTAAAAATGCGGAATTTTTCCAAGACCATTTAATAGCGGTCTATGGACTTGTCCTTTAGGAATCTATCTAACCCCTTTTTAAACTCCGTCAAGCTAACCGCCCGTACCACGTTCTCCGGCAACGAATTCCAGAGTCTAATTACACGTTGGGTGAAGAAAAATTTTCTCCGATTCGTTTTAAATTTACCACACTGTAGCTTCAACTCGTGTATGTATTTTGCAAAATGTGCACATAAGCGCAGACTCCACCGAATATCTCTCCACCCAATATCTCCATTCCTGTCAAACAAACATACAAAATAGATCAAAATGTAAATAACCCCATTCCTGATTGGCAGGTAACTGATATTCAGTGAACTTGCCCGATTAAGTGCCATTGAATATCTGCACTAATTGGCCATATCAAATCTGGGGTGGAGAGGGGCATTACAAAGATGGAGTCAGGGAGAAACTAGGAGTTATGTGGTTGCTGGCAATATTCAGTGTCAGTACCCTCATAACTAAATTATTATTCTTAATTACTCCCATTATCATGGTTACTGGTCTGAAGAAGTCAAGTGATGCAGTGAGTATAGCAGATGTGTTTCCGTACCACTCTATGACCTTCTGCCCTTTCCCCCTAAACCAGTGTTATAAAACTCATCTTTTTAAGTGTTCACCTTTACTTCTGGATTTGTGCAGGTTTTGTGGACAAATTCATACTAAAACCTGACAATAATATCTGCTCTAAAGGAGCAAAAGAGATAAAGGCAAGATTCTTTGGGGAGATGACAAAATGGTGGAGTCTTCAGTGCATGCCACACTGCCAATAGCGGATGCACATATTGAACGGCTAATGGCCTCTTTTATCAAGCGGCTCCTGGTGCGGTAATGCCAACAAAACCCATTCGCTTTGAGCGGGCTCCGTCAGCATTGCTGTGCAACTTGATAAAAGAGACCTTAAGAGGGACGGTGTGACACGGACCTGAACCCAGCTTTGTCCAGCTTTCAGGGCAGATAGAGCATCCCAAATCTATGCTGGCCAGATACTACACACAGGATAGGTGAACTAGAACAATGAGTCTCTGCCATTGAGGATACTGACCAGGCCATGCATACAATGCATTCCCTGGAAGCCCAGGTACAGGACTACACAGCAAAATTAGAGGATTTAGAAAAATATCCCCAGCACAACAATCTACATTTTATAGGTTTGCTAGAGACTATTCCAGAGCAGAAATTACCCATCTTACTGGAACACTGGCTGGTGAAAGTGTTTTCCTTGTAAAGCTGCACAGGAGCACTCTGCTTGGAATGTGCATACAGTGTAGGCCGCAAACTGGAGTGAAAAAATTCATAACTATGAAATTCTGAAGAAATACAAGTCTAAAAGAGAATCGCTCTAATGCAGTGGTGCACCTATTACATAAGTACATAAGTAATGCCACACTGGGAAAAGACCAAGGGTCCATCGAGCCCAGCATCCTGTCCACGACAGCGGCCAATCCAGGCCAAGGGCACCTGGCAAGCTTCCCAAACGTACAAACATTCTTCTTCAGCACTTATGGAGCGGCATCGGGGTTTTAATCCCAATTGTAATATTCTGTCTGAGCGTAAAATTCAGTTCATGCTTCTCTGTCCTGCAATATTGAAGATTTATTCTGATGGACAATGGAGAGTTTTAAATTCTGTCACTGCAGCTGAAGACTACACTAATGGGCTTTCTCCCATGAAGGGACCTGCAACTTAATGGGAATTATTAAGGGGTATTTATAAAATCACTTGCCAGATGTTTGAATTCAAATGTTTTTGAAGTTCTTAAGCAAATGTATTTTTCTGCGTTTTTATTTGTTACGGTTTGAACGGAATACACTGATAAAATGCACTTTTATGAGCGCTGCGCTGATATGAAAGTTAGAATTTGTGCTGTTTAGGGTCAGGAGGCAGGGAGCTCATAGTTCAGTTATGACCTGCTTCCCTCCATGTGTGTTTTGGATTTTTAGTGTTGGGGATGATGAAGGTGGTGTGGTAGGGAAAATATGATTGTTGTTACTGGGGTGTGGAGATACTGCAATGCCTTTATTACGGTTCATTTTATGCTAGAGGCATATGTGAGTCTACTGAATACAGGCGGGTCGTGGAGTATTTGACATTTCACTAAGTTGCTTTGTTTTTGGACAGGGTTGGGATAAAGACTGGGTGCTCCGGTAAACTGCATATTTTGATGTCTACACTGAAACCCCTCTAGGAGCAATGGATTAGTGTGGTTACAACTTGGCTCTTCTCTTTAAATATGGATGGGATCATTTCCTCTATAAAAAGAACCCTACTAAATAGGAATCATGAAACCTAAATCACAAATATACACAACTTCACAATCTTTATTAATACATTTTTCGTTTGTTAAAACTATCTTACTGACTGTATGGCTATTGATGTAAACTAACAAATAATTCCAGAATTACTATAGTTTTCAACACTCCCCCAATGGTTACAAATTACCCAACATGCATAAAACATGCATACTGTGAAACAATAACTGTCTTATATATTTGTTTCCTTGTTTTCTTCAAACCACTTTCTCTTAAAATAACAGACACCAACGGCATCAATGGTTTAGGTCCCGGTGGGGGTAACTTTGAGTCTGGAGAAGTCCATGAAAGTGTAGAAAGATTCATGATTTATTGAGTCTTTTGAAGATGCCATTTATGCAGCAAACATTGATCTTGTTGGTCTAGTCTCCTAAAGATGCTACCATGACGAAACATGAGATCATGTTGGGATTATAAAGTAGAATTTAAGAGAACAAGACATGCAAGTTTTAGTAGGAGTATCTCCTTGACTTTGAATTAGCTATTGTGACTATATCGATGCCCAATACATTTCATGAATCATACCCACAGCTAACAGCAGCCAAAAGTATTTTAAACTGTGTTTTTGGAAAGCCATCATTGGTGATGAGAACAGTTATTTTACAAGAAAGTGGTTTCAAAAAAGCAAGGAAACAAACAAACATAACCTAACACCACCCTCTCTAATTCCACATCCTTTTTCTGCATACTTTCAATTGTATCCATTATTCTGTCATGGCTTTGTCATAACAACACTCTGTAAGCCACATTGAGCCTGCAAATAGGTGGGAAAATGTGGGGTACAAATGCAATAAATAAATAAATAATAAATAAATAAATAAATATAAGACAGTTTATTTTTTCACTGTGTATGTTTTATGCATGTTGGGTAATTTGTAACCATTGAGGGAGTGTTGTAAACTGTAGGAATACTAGAATTATTTGTTAGCTTACATCAATAGCCATGCAGTCAGTGACATATTTTAACATGCAAATTTTTAATTAATAAAGATTGTGAAGTTGTGTATATTAGCAATTTAGGACTCATGAATTCTATTTAGTAGGGTAAAATTATTTTGAAATCATTATTTGTTAGTCCATTTATTGTTTTGGTGGGTGATGTATTCTATTCATCCTTCTGGGGTTGTTGGGGTGGGATGGCAGTGTTTGTGAGAGAAACTTTGCAGTGTAAAATGGAGCTGATGATTAAAGACCCTGAGGCAGTGGCGTTCCTAGGGGGTGCGGTGGGTGCGGCCCGCCCCGGGTACACGCTGCTGGGGGGGGGGTACCATGTGCTTGTCGGCTCTGCTCGTTCCATGCTCCCTCTGCCCCAGAACAGCTTACTTCCTGTTCTGGGGCAGAGGGAGCATGGAACGAGCGAAGCCGACAGGCGCATGGCACCCCCCCCCCCAGCAGGTATAAATGCACCTGGGGGGGTGTCATTTCACCGGGGGAGGTGTCGTTTTGCCGGGGGGGGGGGCGCTGCACCCGATGGGGGGGGGGCGCATCAGCGATCCGCCCCGGGTGTCAGCCACCCTAAGAACGCCACTGCCCTGAGGGGTGCTATCTTTTACTAAACGTTCAGTTACAGGGGTGGGACCTTTTCTACTAGTGCTGTATGGCCCTACTCCAACAGGCCCAGCTTTTTATAGAATGTTGTTTTTTTGAGGGGGGGGGGGGGGGTTGCCTTATGCTCCACAAGATCTAAAATTGGTTGGGGGTATGAATCTAGTATGGGACCCAGAATTGGATCGCTCCACACCCCACACTAGCACAACCAGAAAACGGTAACAAGTAACAAGGTAAGAACCGAAGAGTGCAGGAGCTTCTTCCAATGTATTTTAATCTGACACCAAGTTTTACAGATATGGGAATAAAGCTGCCAATCTGCTGGCTCATGTGGTAAAGACCCTGATATATCATATCATTACGGGCACCTACAGGGGAAATATTTTCTAAAAGTGAGTAGATCCAAAATATGTTAAATTACTTTCAAAACATATATGCTATGGGGGAACATCTGAGAATGGACCACAACCTCAAGCAATGAGTTCCAGAGCTCAACAATTCTTTGAGTGAAAAAATATTTCTTCCTATTTGTTTTAAAAGTATTTCCATATAATTTTGTTGATTGTCCATTGGTCTTTGTACTTTTTGAAACAGTGAAGAATTGATTCACTTTTACCCATTCAACAGCACTCAGGATTTTGTAGACCTCAATCATATCCCCCCTCAGCAATCTCTTTTCTAAGCTGAAGAGCTATAACCTCTTTAACCTTTCCTCATATGAGAGGAGTTCCATTCCCTTTATCACTTTGGTTGCTCTTCTTTGAACCTTTCCTAATTCCTCTATATCTCTTTTAAGATATGGTGACCAGAATTGAACGCAATACTCAATGTGAGGTCTCACCATGGAATGATTACAGAGGCATTATAATATTTTTGGTCTTATTTACCATCCCTTTTCTAATAATTCTTAGCATCCTGTTTGCTCTTTTATCCACCGTAGCATACTGGGCAGAAGATTTCAGTGTATTGTCTACAATGACACCTAGGGGCCCTTTTACAAAGACATGGTAGGCTCTATGTGCATGTAGCACGTGCCAAAATGAGACTACCGCCAGGCTACCACACCCCCTCTGGTGGTAATTTCAGATTTGGCATGCGCCCATAATGCCTGGATGATTTATTTATTTATTTCCTCACACGCGCGGCCTTTCTGGTGGTAATCGGCAGTTGATGCATGCCGACTGGTCACCATGCTTGTAGCACGTGATCCCTTACTGCTAGATCAATGGGTGGCGTTAAGGGCTCAGGCCGGTTTTAGGCGTGCACTGTTTTCAGTTTTACCACATGCCCTGTTCCCGTCCCATTACAAAAAAGCTCTTTTTTGCAAACCCAGTAAAAACTGGCCCGGCGCATGCCCAAAACATGTGCCTACACCACCACAGGCCACTTTTTGCCATGCCTTAGTAAACGGGCCCCCACATCTTTTTCTTGGGTGTTGACTCCTAAGGTGGACCCTAGGATCAGGTAACTATTATTCAAATCTAACCCTATAGGCTTCGTGGGATTACAAGGTTATCTATGGGTGTGCTGAAAATGCACAAGTGATGATCTCAGTAGGGAAGAATGTAGTGGAGGAGAAAGAGATTAATGATATTTTGAATAAACTGATGTCATGGGTGGAAAATATCGTTTCAGTGCTCAAAAAGAGAGAAAACAGAGTGTCTTAATTATGCCTCCTCTGAAATGGAAAATGAAGGGCTGGGAGATGTTGGAGACAGATAAGGTGGGAGTTTTAAGGGTAAAATTTGATGAATCATTTGAACTAGGGCCATGAATATCAAGGGTGGCATGTAATAATTATTTGATAATGAGAGAGCTGAAAATATTGAAACCTTTTTTGGAGCAGGGTATTTGATTTCATCTTTAGGTTTTAATAATAGCTTATATAGGGGACTGCTAAGTAGGGTGGTTCACCAGTTGCAAGCAGTCCAAAATATGATAACAAGTTTAATATTTGGACTCCTTGCACTGGCTAATCATTATTTTATTTGTTACATTTGTATCCCACATTTTCCCCACCTATTTGTAGGCTCAATGTGGCTTATATAGTACCGGAGAGGCCTTTGCAGGCTCTGGTGTGAACAAATAAAGGTTGATGTTGTGGTAAGATCAAGTTCATGTGGCACAGCCACATTAGGGATTCGGAGAACAGAAGAGTTGTGTTATGTGCATTACGTGCTTTAGTTTGGTTGTGTAAAATTTAAGGGGTCCTTTTACTAAGCTACGGCAAAAAGGGCCCTGCACTCCAGGGCCTTTTTTATCACAGTGGGTAAAAAGCCCCTAAAAGATGGCCACCACCCATTGAGGTGGCAGTAAGGGCTCCTGTGGTAACATGGTGGTAACTGGGCAATGCACAGCAATATCTGATTACCGCCGGGTTAGCGCCACACTATTATATTTTAAAATATTTTCCAGTGCACTGGAAATGGTGCACGCTTGAGCTGGAACTACCGCCAGTGATTGTCGGGTTGGAGGTAGTTCCGACGTAGCATGCAGTAAGCCTACGCTGGACTTATCAACGCTTTGTAAAAAGTCCCCTACGTTTTTAACTTTCTTCTATCAAGCAGTAAGTGGGAGAGGTCCAAGACAGAGAGAGTTAAATGGTATCAGGCAGAAAAGGATGGTGAGATTTACACGAGATGCACTGTTGGTTATTGTGTCTCCAATGGAGGTGAGAAGGAAGAAATTTTGTGATAGGGCTTTCCCAGTAAGGAGATCAGATGTATGATCTTTATGCCTTTGGAACCTCAGACTGAAATTAATTTGGTTATGTATGTTCTTTGTACTCACCGCAGAATTGTAGATGGTGCAGATTCAAATTTTTAAATAAAATAAAATAATTATTTGAAATTTCAGAAACTATTACAAACATGACAGTGCTATTTAGCTTGTGGTGGTCAGCAGATTTAAAGCCGCTGAGAGCCACAGGCTCAATAAGATCTAAACAGTCAATTCTGGTGTTTGGACATGACCCAGCATTGCATACCCGGGTCCTATTCAGCCTGCAGCTGTCATCAGCTTCCACTGTCTAAAAATCAGGGGTGAATATCTGTATCTTCAGTGGACCATGAAGTTATGCAGGTGCTGTCCTATATTCAGTGATGCTACAGCATATCTAAATGGGCAAGGATGGGATTGCATTTTGTGCATTATTATCTGTTCCGTGGGCACTGGCACTGAACATTCTAAGTGCCCACATCACTTCCAGGTCTGTCCCAACTCCATCCCCAGATTGACTTGGTATTGTGCAGATTGTGCTATGGCAGTCAGAGCCAATATTCAGCAGCACTACTCAATTTAGTGCTACTCAGTATCAGCAGATGGTCAGCTCAGCATAGCTTTTTTTTAAAATATAATTTTATTAAATATGCTGCATAATACAACAAGCAAAACAGAAACAGAACCCCAAATGGAAATAAACAAATAATAAACAATTCTCACATCATGGAGAGAAAAGAAAAAGGAAAGAAGAAAAAATAAAACATAATAATCAAGAGGAGACTATTCCCTCTTCACTATATGGTGCTATATTACTAATACCCCCCCCCCCCCCCCAAAAAAAAAAAACCCGCAATACCTAAATTACTACTACTTAATATGCTCAGACAAAATTTTCTTTAATTGAATAGGGTCCAGAAAAAACATACTGAGTTCCCTGCAAAGTGACTAAATAATTGCAGGGATATTTAAGAAAAAAAGTAGTGTTTATAGCTAGGACCTTATATTTGAATGAGAGAAATGCTTTCCTTCAAGCTGGCATCGCACAAGAAACATCAGGAAATACCTGTATTTTAGCACCACAGTACTACTACTACTATTTAGCATTTCTATAGCGCTTCAAGGCGTATGCAGCGCTGCACAAACATAGAAGAAAGACAGTCCCTGCTCAAAGAGCTTACAATCTAATAGAAAAAAATAAATAAAGTAAGCAAATCAAATCAATTAATGTGAACGGGAAGGAAGAGAGGAGGGTAGGTAGAGGCGAGTGGTTACAAGTGGTTATGAGTCAAAGGCAATGTTAAAGAGGTGGGCTTTCAGTCTAGATTTAAAGGTGGCCAAGGATGGGGCAAGACGTAGGGGCTCGGGAAGTTTATTCCAGGCGTAGGGTGCAGCGAGACAGAAGGCGCGAAGTCTGGAGTTGGCAGTAGTGGAGAAGGGAACAGATAAGGAGGATTTATCCATGGAGCGGAGTGCACGGGAAAGGGTGTAGGGAAGGACGAGTGTGGAGAGATACTGGGGAGCAGCAGAGTGAGTACATTTATAGGTTAGTAGAAGAAGTTTGAACAGGATGCGAATACTCTTCTTTCTAAAATAAGTTCTCATAATCAAACTCATCTTTATCTATAGAGAATGTCACCAATAGTTACTATATCGTCAGTTGAATCTTCACAAGAAATTCTGTTAAATCCAGGGTCTGCCGAACTAAAATGTCAGCTGCCTATTGAGTAGAGCCATCTGCATGAGTCTTATTAGGAATATTGTATTAATTAGGAATAATTCTAGTATCAGCTACAGAAAGGAGAAGAACCTCTGCAGATAATAAATGAGAACAAGGAAAATTTAAAAAATTGTAAATTCCTACTCCTGCTTGCAAAGTTGAAACTTGTGGTTCTAACTTAGGGCCCCTTTAACCAAGCTGTGGCAAAAGGGGGCCTGTGCTGGTGTTGGCATGTGTTTTTGACACACTTTGAGGCCCCCTTTTACCACAACGGGTAAAAGGTAGGGCTTTCTTTTTTTACAGGAAATAGCCATGAAGCTAGTGAAGCACTTGACCATTTCGGGGGGGGGGGGGGGGGGAGCCCTTACCATCACCCATTGAGGTGGCGGAAAGGGCTCCCATGCTAACCCAGCGGTAACCAGGCAGCATGCAGCACTGCCTGATTACTGCTGGGTATACACTGTAGCGACGGATATGATGGCGCATTGGAGGTGGGAACTAATACTGGATTGCTGTGGTACCTCAGCGGTTCTTCCCTTTTAGGGAATGATAAGCCCGCATGGGCTTACTGCCACTTTGTAAAAGGGGCCCACAGTAATTAGATTGTGAAGCAATCATAGGGCCCTGTTTACTAAGTCACGCTAGAGGTGTGTTAGTGTTTTTAGTGCATGCTATTTGCGCATGCTGTGTCGGCACCTACAATATTCCTGTGGGTGCCAACACAGTTAGTGTGCACTAATTTTATGCACATACTAAAAAATACTAGCATACTTTAGTAAACAAGGCCCTTAAATTTGAATCAACATTTAAAAATCTGACACAATGTCCTGAGAAATTGAGCACCCAAAACATTCAAAGCTTGCCTTAAATCTTGTAATGAAGCATTGTTTCCCTGCATCCAAAACTGCTGACCCATCAGAAACAACTATCAGTATTAAAGACAAAGTAAATAACAATGAGTTGGAACAGATGGATTCATCCAACCCTGCTTCAGCCACTGGAGATGAGGCCGCTGCTGGGAGATTAGGGGAATCAGATAACAGGAGGGGGAGGGGTTCTAATTACTGGACTGAGTAATGCCTCCTACATAGAAACAATCCCAACTGGGGAGGTAGATGGTTGCCTGATAATGGTAACATAAGTGCATGACCATTAATAGGAGAAATAGAAAATCATCCATTTTACAGTTGCACTAAAAATAGCTTTAGTGCACAGGAAAAACCAGGGTAAGACATGCTAAGGCCATTTTATACTGTATAAGGACCAGTGCGTATTTCCTAGTAAAAAAGGTGCCGGTACTCAAATGCTAGGCCACTCTTCAGGGGTGGGGTAATAATTGAGGGACCCATCCCACAATAGCCAAGCCCCCTGCAACCGGTCACAGAATGTATGACAAGGCAGAATTGGTGTGTAGAGCTTCAGCTCTTTCATTAAAACTTGGGGTACATGGGTCAATTTTAGCAGACAACGGAAAAGGTGCCGGTACTCAGTACCCCCAAGTACTCCCTCAAAAAAAGCCCTGATAAGGACCCATGTGTTAGGTTTATGTTCAGTTCATTTATTTTTAGAAACCCCCTTATCTCCAGCAACTAGAGTGATGTGTAATATGCTTATCAATAGATGTTTGATACAGTAAGCATTGTGTGCAAGTCAATGTAATTTTAAAAGTAAATATATGTAACAGTGCTAGACATTTTTTAGTCTTTACCTGGCTCATCCTGGTATTGATGTTTCACTAAATTAACCTCTTCCAGAATACCCTAGCAGTCATAATTACCTTTTGTGTGATACTCCATGGTAAATATTATACTATGAGGCTTATATTCAGACCATGAAAGGGAGCCCAGCTAACTCCCAAGGTCGGCAGTCAGTCTGGGTATTCAATGCCGTTCACCTGAAACGACCCGGCATTGAATATCCAGTTTACTTATTTTTAGACGGTTTAAAGTTAACCGGCTATGTCACTATTCAAAGATAGCTGGTTAACTGCAAACTGGCTAAAGTTATGCCAGCTATTTAAGCAGCTCGATGTGGCCACTTAGAATAGCCAGATATGACTTCAATAGTCGGGGACAGCTAGCTATATCACACAATATAGCTGGTTATCTTGTAGGCGTTAATTGGGAATATTCAACGGGGAATAACTGGCTATCCCCCGCTGACTATCTCCAGATAGCTGGTTAAGTGCCATTTAACCGGCCAGGTGCCATTCCTGGATGGTTAAATGATTTTGAATATTTGGGGGTATAGACCTATCAGCAATCACTATTGAATTCATTCTTAACACTGACCCCTTCCAAACTGATGGTTATATGTTATATTTAAAGTTGAATATGCAAAAGAAAGTTAATTTAGGCATGGGTAATAGATATGAATGTTTATGGTGTTTCTCAGAGGACATTTCACTAAATGGGTTAGTTTTGCACATACTGGGGGAGATTCTACACATGTCTCCTAAAAAAATATTGGTGCTGAAATCAATGCCAACTTATGTATTCTATAATCGGTGCCTAGATTTAGGCACAGTGTACAGAATACAGTTAGGGGTCCTTTTACTAAGGTGAGCTGAAAAATGGTCTGCGCTGGTGTAGACACATGTATTGGACGCATGCAGGTCCATTTTTCAACGCACCTTCAAAAAACGCCTTTTTTGGGGGGCTGAAAATGGAGGTGTGGCAAAATAAAAATTGGCAAGTGCCAATTTTGGGCCTGAGACCTTACTGCCACCCATTGACTTAGCAGTAAAGTCTCATGCGTTAACCGGGCAGTAATCATCAGTGTGTATACACTGCCAATTACCGCCCCGGAAATTTTCCGGTGTGCATAATGGATGCACATAAATATGAAATTATCGCCTGGGCCATGCAGTAGCCACATGGTAGTTCCAAATTGGTATGCGTTGGGCATACATAGGTGCCTATCCTGCTTATTTTCGAACGAGAAGGCCGGCCATCTTCCAACACAAATCAGGAGATGGCTGGCCGCCTCCTAAACCCGGCCAAATCGGTATAATTGAAAGCCAATTTTGGCCAGCTTCAACTGCTTTCCGATGCAAGGCTGGCCAAACTTCAAGGGGGCGTTTTGGCAGGGTATGGAAGGCGGGGCGGGGCGTGGTTACGAGATGGCCGGCTTCGGCCGATAATGGAAAAAAGAAGGCCGGCTCTGACAAGCACTTCACTGGCTTCACTTGGTCCATTTACTTTTAGGACCAAGCCTCAAAAAAGTGCCCCAACTGAGCAGATGACCTCCCCTTACTCCCCCAGTGGTCACCAACCCCCTCCCACCCCCCCAAAAAATGAAAATTCATTTTTCCCAGCCTCCATGCCAGCCTCAAATGTCATACCCAGCTCCATGACAGCAGTATGCAGGTCCCTGGAGCAGTTTTTAGTGGGTGCAGTGCACTTCAGGCAGGTGGACCCAGGCCCATCCCCCCTACCTGTTAAACTTGTGGTGGTAAATGTGAGCCCTCCAACCCTCCCCCCTCAAACCCACTGTACCCACATGTAGGTGCCCCCCTTCACCCCTTAGAGCTATAGTAGTGGTGTACAGTTGTGGGTAGTGGGTTTTGGGGGGATTTGGGGTGCTCAGCACACAAGGTAAGGGAGGTATGCACCTGGGAGCAATTTTTGAAGTCCACTGCAGTGCCCCCTAGGGTGCCCGGTTGGTGTCCTGGCATGTGAGGTGGACCAGTGCACTACAAATGCTGACTCCTTCCACGACCAAATGCCTTGCATTTCGCCGGGTTTGAGATGGCTGCCATTAGTTTCCATTATTGGCAAAAACCAATGGCGGCCATCTCTAACACCGGCCCAAATGTTGAGATTTGGCCAGCCCTGACCATATTATCGAAACGAAAGATGGCTGGCCATCTTGTTTCGATTATACAGTCGGGTATGCCGCTTTCCGGGGCCAGCCTTAGAGATGGCTGGCCCCGTTCGATTATGCCCCTCTATGCGGCTTAGTAAAAGGGCCCCTTAGTTAATATATCAGCCCCTAAATCTATGCACATCCATTTACACCAATGAAAACCTGGCGTAAATCCATGCAAGTAGATTTATGCGCACTGGGCCATATTCTATAACTACGCTTCCAAATTTTGGAATGCCCACAAAATGCCCATTTCCTCACTCATAACCATGCCCCTTTTTACCTGCGCATGATAGAAGTTTAGCACACTTCTTTACAGAATACGCTTAGCGAGTTGTGCATGTAAATTCTAATCAGTGCCAATTAATGCTCATTTTTGTTTGTTAAGTTCTGTTCTTAGTGCTCATTATCTTGTTAAGCTTATTAAGTTGCGCGTATTGTTATAGAATCTGCACTGATTTTGGTGCGGATCTCTAGGTGCACTATGTAAGATCAAGTGGATTATGACAGGAATGATCCTCACTCCTAAGCCGGGGCATATGGAGTATGATCTCAGTCTCTCAAATTTATTGCTAATGCTTACCATAGTACTTGCATTGTGCCAATACAGTAAATGAGGAAAAAAGAATTAGAATTAAGGCATTATTTTTGCTATTATAAATATTGCACAGCAGGTGATATGAAGCACAGAGGGACAGGTGATAAAGATGCCACCAAAGAAAAGCATAATATATTCTTAGACATGTGACAGTTCCATTTATGATAGATACTCTTTTTCAAATGAGGATCCTGGGACTGGAATTGGAAATTTTCTGATGCACAATCTAAGTCTCTACTTCTGAATTAAAGGAGCAGCTCATCTAGCAAGAAAACGTCATTTTAAGAGGGAAACAGCTTTTTTCTAATAAGCCCCATCTGTCTCTTCTTTAAATAATGGGATAATGATCCAACTTCTGACACCATATGTGAAAGCTTGACATTTCAATTCACTCTGCTACATGGAAACAGAGAACATGAGCACAGAAAAAACAAATAGTCTCACTTCTAGTAGGTTGTTTGTTTGTTTGTTTTTCAGTTGGGGGATCCTGGAATTTAAACCTGTAACTTTCTGACATCCAGTAAGGGATTTTATTGCTGAATAAAATGAGCAGCTTCCCAAATGAATTGTGACCATCTCTGGTGAAAGGTGACCAAAATCACCAGAAACAAAAAAATGAGGTGTTAATGAATTCTGTTAGAGTCCATAAAAGTACAACAGTCCAAACCCCATCCTTTCATGTGAAAAAGTAAGAGTTACAGAAGTTCAAACATGTAATTTTTGCAGACTGGATTAAGATTTAAAGCTCTCAGAATTTCAACATAAAATGCTCGACATGGCCATGTTTCGCCAGTACAAAATGGCTGTGTCAGGGGCAGTGGATTACCAGCTGATATAAAACTCCAAAATTAGCCTGGCTGGTGCAGCTGTTAAAACAGTCTGCAATGATCGACATTATGAATCCATGACATGAAAAATTGGCCATTCCCAACATTTTGCATCTGCAACTTTAGGGTCCCTTTTACTAAAGGGTTGGCAATGGGCTTGCTGCATGCCAATCTGGAACTACAACCAGTCTACCGCAGGAGCTTAGCAGTAGTTCCCAACCTCGGTATGCGCCATTTCTAGCGCTACAAAAATATTTTCTATTTTTGTAGCACATGTGCTTGCCCAGCAGTAATTAGGCACTGCTGTGAGCAGCCCAGTTACCACCAGGTTGGCATAGGAGCCCTTACCAGCACCTGAATGGGTGGTGGTAAGTGCTCCCCCCCCCCGCCCTTGAAATGGCCACGTGGTAAGCTGATCACATACCGCATGTCGCGTCTCTCGCGCTTGCCGCGCTCTCGAGGACCTTGGCATACCTTCAGGCTTCTTCCCTGGGAGCGCGGGGTTTGTGAGTCCATAGGCCACTACCGTGGAGCGGCAGTGGCAGGCAAAATCACCTTCCAGGTAGAGAGGAAACAAGACTGGACCGGAACTCCGGACTGGAGTTCTACACCGGAACACTCGGAACTGGAACGCACCGGACGGGTGCGCACTGGAGTGGGGCCCGCTGGACTGGACACACTGGAGTGGCCCCACTGGACTGGAACATACAGGAGTGAAACCCGCTGGACTGGAACACACTGGAGCGGAACCCGCAGAACTGGAACACCCTGGACCTAGGCTTCACCTACACTTGACTGCCTTTCCCCGAGGGTTGAGCCCTAAGGTTCTGGAAGCCGGTAGGACTTACAGGAACAGCAGGAATGAAGATCCAGGAGTGCCCCCTGGCACCTAGGCGAAGGCAAGGCAGACAAGCAGGGACTGTCCGGGTTCTGGCAGTCGGCAGGAATCAACACAATGACTAGTAAACTGTACCCAGGCTAATAGGAACGCTATACCTAGGCAAACCAGTCATACACAGGAACATGCACAGAGCAAACTCAGGAGACTTGGAAGGCTATACACCAGCTAACAACTAAGCTGTGCCCAAGCTAACAAGTCATGCCCTGGAAACAAACGCAGAACACTAGCAAAGCTTTACACAGGCTACAAGCCAGACGGTGCCTAAGCTGGCTAGTCTGCACTAGGAACAAACACAGAGAACTAGCAGAGCTATGCACAGGCTACAAGCCAGACGGTGCCTAAGCTGGCTAGTCTACACTAGGAACAATCACAGTCTTGGGATAGTGGCTAGCAAGGGCGGCTAGTCTAACACTAGGAACAGACACAGAGAACTAGCAGAGCTATGCACAGGCTACAAGCCAGACGGTGCCTAAGCTGGCTAGTCTACACTAGGAACAATCACAGTCTTGGGATAGTGGCTAGCAAGGGCGGCTAGTCTAACACTAGGAACAAACACAGTCTTGGGATAGTGGCTAGCAAGGGCGGCTAGTCTAACACTAGGAACAAACACAGTCTTGGGATAGTGGCTAGCAAGGGCGGCTAGTCTAACACTAGGAACAAACATAGTCTTGGGATAGTGGCTAGCAAGGGCGGCTAGTCTAACACTAGGAACAAACACAGTCTTGGGATAGTGGCTAGCAAGGGCGGCTAGTCTAACACTAGGAACAACCGCAGAGAACTAGCAGAGCTACGCACGGGCTACAAGCCAGACGGTGCCTAAGCTGGCTAGTCTACACTAGGAACAATCACAGTCTTGGGATAGTGGCTAGCAAGGGCGGCTAGTCTAACACTAGGAACAGACACAGAGAACTAGCAGAGCTATGCACAGGCTACAAGCCAGACGGTGCCTAAGCTGGCTAGTCTACACTAGGAACAATCACAGTCTTGGGATAGTGGCTAGCAAGGGCGGCTAGTCTAACACTAGGAACAAACACAGTCTTGGGATAGTGGCTAGCAAGGGCGGCTAGTCTAACACTAGGAACAAACACAGTCTTGGGATAGTGGCTAGCAAGGGCGGCTAGTCTAACACTAGGAACAAACACAGTCTTGGGATAGTGGCTAGCAAGGGCGGCTAGTCTAACACTAGGAACAAACGCAGAGAACTAGCAGAGCTACGCACAGGCTACAAGCCAGACGGTGCCTAAGCTAACTAGTCATGCACTGGAAACAAACACAGACTTGGGATAGAGGCTAGCAAGGGCAGCTAGTCTAACACTAGGAACAAACACAGTCTTGGGAACGTGGCTAGCAAGGGCGGCTAGTCTAACACTAGGAACAAACACAGTCTTGGGATAGTGGCTATCAAGGGCGGCTAGTCTAACACTAGGAACAACCGCAGAGAACTAGCAGAGCTACGCACAGGCTACAAGCCAGACGGTGCCTAAGCTGGCTAGTCATGCTCTGGAAACAAACACAGAGAACTAGCAGAGCTATGCACAGGCTACAAGCCACACGGTGCCTAAGCTAGCTAGTCATGCACTGGAAACAAACACAGAGAACTAGCAGAGCTATGCACAGGCTACAAGCCACACGGTGCCTAAGCTAGCTAGTCTACACAAACACAGAGCACTAGCAAAGCTATACACAGGCTACAAGCCACACGGTGCCTAAGCTAGCTGGTCTAAACAAACATAGAAACTCACACAGAGCAAACACTGAAACTGTGTACAGAGCACTCTATACACCAGGACCTTTAGATGAGATGCAAAGGCCAGGACTGTAGTCTCCAAGTGACTAATAAAGCCCATCAACACCAGAGCCACAGCTGCAGCAATCACCTTGTGACCAAACAGAGGCTTGACACTCAGAGCAGTCAGCCCATAGGAAGGAACAGCGGGAGCCATCTTGGATACTGGCAAAGAGGAGGAGGCGGCAGCCATCTTGGAAGAGGCAAAGCCCACACAGGTGAGGTTCAGTAAGGCAATCAGCACACAGAGCCAGAGAGAACCTAAGACAGACACAGACACAGAGACAAGCAGAAGCCAGCACAGACACTGACTCCCAGAAACAGGGTAAGTCTGAGGGTTGGCACGGCCACAGACGGGACAGTATCCCCTCCTCAAGACCCCCCTCTCGGTCTCCCGGAGACGGTCCGGTATCCAGGGGTAACTATGGTGAAACTTCCTGATAGGTCTCAAAAGCCAGACATAAATCACTGGGCTGGAAGTCACAAAGAAGTTCAAAACTGGCAGACAAAAGTAGAACTTGTGACCAGGAAGCTCCTTCGAGTCACCACGGGGCAACCTCAGGAACATGGATGCATCAAGAGGAACACAATTCAAAAGTAACCCTCCCCTGAGGGAACCCACAATGTCCTGAACCTCTTGGCAAATCCATGAAATGACAGGAACAGAGCTGGAGTCACTACCCCAGCTGACATCAGAAGCTGGGCTGAGGCTCGAAGTGGCATTCCCATCTTGACAGGAGCTAGAAGTCTGAACAGAAATGGATCTGGAACTAGCCCCCGGGTTGGCATCCCACACGGAGCCGGGATAGGGACCCGGACTAGCCTCAACCCCTTGACTGGAACTGGATTTAGGAGCCTGACTGGCACGGGCACTCAGCAGGAAGTCAGCCTCCTGACGAACACTGGAACTTAGGACGACCTCAACATCTTGGTCGGACCTGGAACTGGGAAGAGATTCAGCTGCAAGGCTGGATGCACCCCTCTGACCGGACTGGGACGTCTCTCTAGCCTTAGCTTCAGGAATATTCCCCAGGGCAGGATCAGAACAAAGTTTATCACGATGCCCTTGGAACGTCATCTCATCCTCAAAAACACTCTCAATATCTTGGCTGGCCTCTGCACTCTGTGCAGACTCAGCATCTTGACTGGAACTACAACTCGATCCAGACTCAGCATCTTGACTGGACTTGCAACTCGATCCAGACTCAGCCTCTTGACTGGACTTGCAACTCGGTCCAGACTCAGCATCTTGACTGGACTTGCAACTCGATCCAGACTCAGCATCTTGACTGGACTTGCAACTCGATCCAGACTCAGCATCTTGACTGGAACTGCAACTCGATCCAGACTCAGTCTCTTGACTGGACTTGCAACTCGATCCAGACTCAGCATCTTGACTGGAATCGCAACTCGGGACGCCCTCTGCCTCCTGGCAGGGACGGAACTTTAACTGAGGCTTGGCAGAACACACCCTTTGGACAGGGATCGGAGGCTCGAGCGGAAGCGCCACTCGAACTGGCCTTCGTAGCTTGATTGGAGGTACCCTCCAGACTGGAAGCAGAGGTGCCACCTGAACCACCCTGTGGACTGGCACCGGAGGCTTGGTTAGAAGCCCCCCTCGAACTGGGCTCAGTGGCTTGACTGGACGGGTCACTTGAACAAGAACCGGAGACTTGACCCGAAGCGCCACTTGCACAGGAATCTGAGGCTCCATCGAAGAAGGCTTCCCTCGGACTGGACTCGGAGACTTCAAAGGGCATGCCATTTGAAGGAGGACTGGAGGCTCGACCCGAAGCGCCACTTGCACAGGAATCTGAGGCTCCATCGAAAGCTTCCCTCGGACTGGACTCGGAGACTTCAAGGGGCGTGCCACTTGAACGAGGACTGGAGGCTCGACCTGGAGCGCCACTTGCATAGGAATCCGAGGCTCCATCGAACGCCTTCCTCGGACTGGCCTCGGAGACTTAAGCTTCCTCGTTACTTGGACTGGAGTTGGGGGTTCAGTATGAAGCATCCCCTGGACTGGACTCAGTGGCTTAGGAGGCAGCGCTACTTGAACTGTGGTCAGGGGCTTGGTCCGACGCCTCACTCGGCCCGTCTTCACAGACATGGTCAGGACCGTCCCTCGGCCCGAACTCAGCGGCTTAGCTGGAGGTTTACTCGGAAAGGCTTCCAAGGCTCCACTGGAACCCCTCCTCGAACTGGACTCAACATAGGTGGACTGGGATCCCGAAGAAGAGCTACCCCACCATGGTACGGCCAGCTACTCGGCTGAGGGGGTTGAAGAGACCCGAGCGGAGGAAGTCCCCGGCGTCTTCTTTCGGCCTCAGCTTCCGGAGTACCCTGCAGAGCTGGGTTTTCCAGAAGTCTGAGGCGGTACTCGCAGAGCGAGATGGCCGGATTCATGTCAGAAACTGGGCTATGGCGGACCCGACTCCACAAGAGACGCTCTCTTTCCGCTACCGCCTCAGGAGTATCTTTCAGGGCTGGCTTCGACAGAAGTTCCTCTCGGTATTCCCACAGTCTTATAAAGGGATCCAAAAAAGAAATGGGACCCTTGGAATAAAAAAAAAAATCAGAAGTTACCCTCGGATTGTCCATAGGGCACGAACTTATGGGCATGAAGCCCACCTGGACCGATGATCTCGCCGAACTCATGGCCTTTGCATCCTGTCGCGTCTCTCGCGCTTGCCGCGCTCTCGAGGACCTTGGCATACCTTCAGGCTTCTTCCCCGGGAGCGCGGGGTTTGTGAGTCCATAGGCCACTACCGTGGAGCGGCAGTGGCAGGCAAAATCACCTTCCAGGTAGAGAGGAAACAAGACTGGACCGGAACTCCGGACTGGAGTTCTACACCGGAACACTCGGAACTGGAACGCACCAGACGGGTGCGCACTGGAGTGGGGCCCGCTGGACTGGACACACTGGAGTGGCCCCACTGGACTGGAACATACAGGAGTGAAACCCGCTGGACTGGAACACACTGGAGCGGAACCCGCAGAACTGGAACACCCTGGACCTAGGCTTCACCTACACTTGACTGCCTTTCCCCGAGGGTTGAGCCCTAAGGTTCTGGAAGCCGGTAGGACTTACAGGAACAGCAGGAATGAAGATCCAGGAGTGCCCCCTGGCACCTAGGCGAAGGCAAGGCAGACAAGCAGGGACTGTCCGGGTTCTGGCAGTCGGCAGGAATCAACACAATGACTAGTAAACTGTACCCAGGCTAATAGGAACGCTATACCTAGGCAATCCAGTCATACACAGGAACATACACAGAGCAAACTCAGGAGACTTGGAAGGCTATACACCAGCTAACAACTAAGCTGTGCCCAAGCTAACAAGTCATGCCCTGGAAACAAACGCAGAACACTAGCAAAGCTTTACACAGGCTACAAGCCAGACGGTGCCTAAGCTGGCTAGTCTGCACTAGGAACAAACACAGAGAACTAGCAGAGCTATGCACAGGCTACAAGCCAGACGGTACCTAAGCTGGCTAGTCTACACTAGGAACAATCACAGTCTTGGGATAGTGGCTAGCAAGGGCGGCTAGTCTAACACTAGGAACAGACACAGTCTTGGGATAGTGGCTAGCAAGGGCGGCTAGTCTAACACTAGGAACAAACGCAGAGAACTAGCAGAGCTATGCACAGGCTACAAGCCAGACGGTGCCTAAGCTAACTAGTCATGCACTGGAAACAAACACAGACTTGGGATAGAGGCTAGCAAGGGCGGCTAGTCTAACACTAGGAACAAACACAGTCTTGGGAACGTGGCTAGCAAGGGCGGCTAGTCTAACACTAGGAACAACCGCAGAGAACTAGCAGAGCTACGCACAGGCTACAAGCCAGACGGTGCCTAAGCTGGCTAGTCATGCTCTGGAAACAAACACAGAGAACTAGCAGAGCTATGCACAGGCTACAAGCCACACGGTGCCTAAGCTAGCTAGTCATGCACTGGAAACAAACACAGAGAACTAGCAGAGCTATGCACAGGCTACAAGCCACACGGTGCCTAAGCTAGCTAGTCTACACAAACACAGAGCACTAGCAAAGCTATACACAGGCTACAAGCCACACGGTGCCTAAGCTAGCTAGTCTAAACAAACATAGAAACTCACACAGAGCAAACACTGAAACTGTGTACAGAGCACTCTATACACCAGGACCTTTAGATGAGATGCAAAGGCCAAGACTGTAGTCTCCAAGTGACTAATAAAGCCCATCAACACCAGAGCCACAGCTGCAGCAATCACCTTGTGACCAAACAGAGGCTTGACACTCAGCGCAGTCAGCCCATAGGAAGGAACAGCGGGAGCCATCTTGGATACTGGCAAAGAGGAGGAGGCGGCAGCCATCTTGGAAGAGGCAAAGCCCACACAGGTGAGGTTCAGTAAGGCAATCAGCACACAGAGCCAGAGAGAACCTAAGACAGACACAGACACAGAGACAAGCAGAAGCCAGCACAGACACTGACTCCCAGAAACAGGGTAAGTCTGAGGGTTGGCACGGCCACAGACGGGACACCGCATGGCCATTTGTTAAAAAAAAAAGAAAGCCTTTTACCCGCTGTGGTAAAAATGGGCCTCAGCGCATATCAAAAATACATGCTGATGCTAGCTCAGGCCCCCTTTTACCGCAGCTTAGTCAAAGGACCCCTCAGTGGTCACCTTTTCCTAGAGATGGTCACAATTAGTAAGAAATCCTAACTATGTTATCCAGATTGCTTGAATCTATCCAGTCACCTACCGGTGTCTTTTCACAGATAAGATGAGGACATATAAGATTAATCCATTTGACCTTTTTTTATCACATCACTACCCTGTCCTGCTGGGATGTTATGTTTCACATGAATATTAAATGAAAGTTCTATCTACTATGCTGGCATTGTCCAGTGGCATATTTGCAAGACTGATATGAAGAAGCAACTCCAGTGTCAAAGCTATTTTCCAATGTAAATGTGATTTCAGTATACTGTGATTTCAGTGCAGGTGGTATTGCAAATATAAGTAAACTAAACTAAAAGATAATAGTACCTTTGTTTAATTTTAAATCCTTTGTATCCATTACTATGATTCCAGAAAACTATGGATAAGAAAACTGTATCCAATAATAACGCCCATAAAATACAGAATAGAACGACAAGAAAAAACCCAAAACAACCACTTAAATTCTTCATAGGAAGATCTGAAAAGCACTTATTTAATTAGGCAATCAGGTTCAATATGCCGTCCGCCACTGTTACTAGCTACTAGATTTATTAATCCCAAGTCGTTTTTTTTTTAAGCCAGAATGATGCAGCATAACATGAAAGCAGGAAAATGCAAAGCTTTGCTGAAGTGATAGGCATCTCTTTTCTTTGGAGACAGCAAAAGCCAGGATTCAGAATGAGCATACACATGCAAATGAGTAGCATTCTTATGCAAAATTTGTCTTTAAAAGAAATGTAATTTAATTCATATGCAAACCAAATAGTTTGAAAACATGACATGTTTTTTGATTTGTGAGGAATGATGGCAGAGTGCTCTGCTGGCCTTTTCCAGGATGACAATAATTATATTCAATTTAAAAATTAACATAATGTAATTTACCGCTTCTGGTTGCCTCCATTGCTGCTCTCCATGCCCAGTCTCTAACTCAGTATAGCTCTGAAATCACATTCCGCCATTATACTACCTCTTCCTATTCTCTAAGGAATGTATTTATTTTTAATATGTCCTCAAATAACATGCATAATTGATAATGTTGTAATTCATGTAGAGCTGGAGCTGGGAATTGGAGCTAGTGGTAGAGTATTAACCTTCCAGTCAGAGAAAACGTAGGAGAGAATTCAAGGTGTCTACCATGGACTCTTTGCATGACATTAGAAAAGTATGTCTTATTGTGCTATGCCTCAACTTCCATTGGTAATAATAATACTATACTCTGGCACTTATCACATTTTGAAGTTTATATGCAGTCATCAACTAACAATGTGCTGTTAAGTTATTCAACCTGGAAATGCCACTATCCGCCTTATTTTCGAAAGAGAAAGATGCCCATATTTCGACCCAAATTGGGAGATGGGCGTCTTTCTCCCATGGGCGCCCAAATCGGTATAATCGCAAGCCGATTTTGGGCGTCTTCAACTGCAATCTGTCACAGAAACGGCCAAAGTTGACAGGGGCATGTTGGAGGCGTGGTGAAGGTGGGACTGGGGTGTGTTTTTTCAGCCAAGGAGAAATGGGCGTCCTCGGCTGATAATTGAAAAAAGAAAGGCGTTTTTAGTGCAAATTTGGGTCACTTTTTTTGGACTCTTTTTTTTCACGATCAAGTCCCAAAAAAGTACCCTAAATGACCAGATGATCACAGGAGGGAATCGGGGATGATCACCCCTGACTCTCCCAGTGGTCACTAACCCCCTCCCACCCAAAAAAAGAACTTTAAAAACTTTTTTTTCCAGCCTGTATGCCAGCCTCAAATGTCATACCCAGCTCCATCACAACAGTATGCAGGTCCCTGGAGCAGTTGTTAATGGGTGCAGTGGACTTCAGCCAGGTGGACCCAGGCCCATCCCCCCCTATCTGTTACACTTGTGGTGGTAAATGGGAGCCCTCCAAACTGCCCCCAAAACCCGCTGTACCCACATGTAGGTGCCCCCCTTCTGCCATAAGTGCTAAGGTAATGATGCAGAGTTGTGGGGAGATGGTTCTGGGGGAGAATTGGGGGGGCTCAGCACCCAAAAGAAGGGAGTTATGGAATTCAGAGGTAGTTAACTTTTTTTGTTACAAGTGCCCCCTAGGGTGCCCGGTTGGTGTCCTGGCATGTGAGGGGGACCAGTGCACTACATATCCTGGCCCCTCCCACGACCCAATGCCTTGGATTTGTTCGTTTTTGAGCTGGGCGCCTTCGGTTTCCATTATCGCTGAGTAGAGGAGTGTGGTAGCCGTGTTAGTCCACTCTTAAGGTTATCAATAGAAATCAAACAAAATAAAACATGGAAAAGAAAATAAGATGATACCTTTTTTATTGGACATAACTTAATACATTTCTTGATTAGCTTTCGAAGGTTGCCCTTCTTCGTCAGATCGGAAATAAGCAAATGTGCTAGCTGACAGTGTATATAAGTGAAAACATTCAAGCATTACTATGACAGTCTGACAGGGTGGGAGGATGGGGGTGGGTCGGAGGTATGCATGGGGACATCAAAGCATATCATTGATATTCTAACAGGATGGGTGTGGATAGGTGAGGGGTGGGGTGATCAACAGAGACATACAGCTTTATGGTTTATAATGGGCTAGGAACCCCAGGTCCTTGTTAAGTCCTTTCTGTTGGGTGTTAAAATATTCAATCATTCGACTTCAAAGGTCTTATGTTCTTGTATGGTTTTAAAGTTACCTTTCAGTATTCTCACTGTGAAATCACTGGTACAGTGTCCTGGTTCTGTGAAGTGCTGTCCCACCGTGGTGGGGGCCCTACTGGCTGTATTGTTCATGTGATGTCTATGTAAATTGAATCTTGTCTTAAGCATCTGGCCTGTTTCTCCAATATAGCATCCTTCGTTACATTTTTTACACTGAATGATATTGGCCTTCCAACAACCACCCAACTTAAAACACAAGCTAATCAGAAATAAACTTCCATCACAGACTGAAAAGGAACAGAAGGGCACACGTCCCTGTAATTTATCCAGTTGCAAACTATGCCAAAATATTTCATAGGACCCCACAGTTACCCACAAAGGAAAGATATTCAACATAAAGGGATCTTTCACTTGCTCATCTTCCAATGTGGTATATATCATGCCGCCCAGCTCAAATCCGCACAAATCCGATGCATTTGGCTGGCACAAACCGTATTATCGGAAAAAAAGATGGACGCCCATTTTTTTCAAAAATACAGTTTTTCCCGCCCCTTCACATACCCGTTCTCGGAGATAGACGCCTATGGAGATGGGCGTTCACGTTCGATTATGCCCCACGTATATTTTTAAGAGCCTACATTACAAAGGACCTGAGAATGGCTAGACTAAAAAGTGCAATATAAATTATAATTATAAACCACGTTGAAATTAATAGCCTTCTTCATGTTTATCTTTATTAAAAGTTTTATATGCCTCATAATACTGCAATTGTTCAGTGTGTTTCACAATACCGCTAACACAACACAAAAACATTAAAAGCATCAAAACAATCTACATTTTGTTACTCCTGGATCTTTAGATGTTCCAAAACTGAATTACACTAAGGAGATCTTATTGTTCCACCATTTGGCCTTAAATACATTCCACTCTGTCCTAATTACATGAATAGATTCATGTATTAAACAATTTACAAAATTTGCTATAATCTGTATCCATCTTCTTGGCATCCGATTCCACCACATGGGTGCCATTAATGAAAACATTCTTTTGTTTTTCATCCCTCTCATATCTTTTACAGTGGAAGCAGACAACTTATCGTCACTTGATCTCAAACATATTGTAGGTGTGTAACATTATATTGTAGAAAATATAACAGAGAGTAGAAGAGACTATTAAGCAATTGTAAATGTTCCTCTTCTCAATTGCTGTCAATATTCAAAACATGTACTTTAAATGTTCAACAGACAAATAGCTACTCTTCTAGTAGATATTACTGCAGTCCACTCTCTAACAAAAAATGGAGGAAAAAGCCTCAACAGACTCCTTCACTAGAAGGCACACAGCCGTCAATTTCAAGGAGTACTTGCTGTCATCAGTGGCAAAAAAACTCCATCAATAATCAAACTTAAGTAAAGGAATCTGTTGAGGCTTTTCCCTCCATTTTTTGATAAAGCGTGGACTGCAGTAATATCTAGTAGAAGAGGAATTGTTGTTATATATGAATAGTTTTCCTCTTAAGCTCTTATTATAAGTTCTAGAGTACAACAAACAAATAGCAACATAGAATGATAGTAGAGGGGAAAGACTCAGAACCCCACCTTCACCTTCTTTTTTGGTGACAGGATTTAAAGGGTAATAATGTCACTGACATTAAGAAAAAAACCTACCTCACTTACATCATTAAAACTGTGCAGTATTTGTTCACTGGTAACCCAACAAAATCTATGACTGTTCAATAAATCAGTGACTTAACTTTCAATCAAAAGTGTTTGAAATATTTAGTTCTAGATCCTATGGCTCTTTCAAGGTGTCATGGATCAATCAACACACTTGCACTACTACCTTTAAAGCATCACACATCACCAGGTTCCCCTAACAAAAAAGGAGGGTGAAGGTGGGGTTCTAAGTCTCCCCTTCTTTTTAAATTTTCTTTTCCACCTGCCTCTGCTCCTTCATTTGAACCTTTAATTTTGAGAATAAACAATAACTTGTCTTATTTCTCTTTTTGGGGAGATCTCTGAGCGGGGTAATCTCATCCAAGTTTTCGAGCAAACATCTCTCCTATGTCTCTAACCTCTCATCCAATTCTTCCATATCTCTTGGCCTATCATTCAAAAATTGTAAAAATGTCTGCTGCAAAGTTTCTTCATTGACCTATAACCTGGTTATTTCATTAGAGGCAGTATTGTGATTACTATGACTCATATGCCAATATTGGTTTGAGAACCATCTTGAAGAAGTAGGATTGTATTTGACATAATTAAAATATGTCACGTGCAAATTTCTCACAATTAACTTTAAAAAATTGGGGTGGTGGTGCTTTCCTTTCTTTCTGTTGCAACTTAGATGCATATGTTATTCACTTATGCAATTCAGAATTAGTTTTTTTTCCAAGGAAAGCCTGACAGTTCATCTAATTTAGTGGCTGCTGCTTCTTCTGGGTAGATTGCATAGGAAACTGCTGAGTGCTGATCTAGCTATTCTCACACCCTCATCAGCTCACTACCTTTTATAGTCATCAGTACTAAGCCAGCCCAACTTGCAGGCACCAGAGAGAAAATACCACTGTTTGCACATCCCCAGATAAACGCTGTTTCCAGATGGCTGAAAAAAGTGGAAGAGATCCCTGTGTTGTATAAAATCAAGAATGATGAGTTAGCTGAGGCTATAAAGGTGAAGAGATTTAGGAATCCAGTTTGACAGGGTGTTTGATATGAATTCCAAACTTTTGAGAGCATTTTTAAAGTTGCAAAAAGTGCATATACTGTGTTCATTCCTAGAGCTTAAATCCTTTAGGTTAGTGATTGTCATGCATCTTGCTTTTGCTAGGTTATTGTAATACTTTAGTTATGGTAACCTGTTAAAAGGGTAAATTATTTTCAGGTACTACAGAATACGGTCATGAGACTGATATTTGGGTGTTCAAAGAATAATGCATTACCATTTCTATAAGATTTACTTTGGTCACCTGAGAGACAGCAGATTTGGTTTCAGGGCCATGTGAGAATAAGGGCTATGCTATCTGATATATTTGTATCAACCAAGGTAAGTATTGAGATCAACTTAGAATGAGAAGTCATGCTTTCTCAGTTGTGGGGCCTGAGTTATAGAAGTTGTTGCCCTGAGGAATAAGATCAGAATTGAATTGTGTGTTCATTAGGAGAAAGGTGAAGACCTGGCTCTTGCCTGCAGAGATCTAATAGGCTCATAAGTAGGTAGTTTCCAGGGTATTCCTGAAACAATCTGGAGTAGTATGAATGTACAATGAGTTTGGAAATAGAAGGCATAATCCTAACATTTCAACAGTTATGACAATGTATTAATGTATTTTATGGAACAATAAGTTGATTCTTCCTTTATTTCTTTAATTATCATTCAAGATACTGAATAAGCTTCTAGAACATCTGAACACAGTAAGGTCACATCATTGCCAGCATTTGTACAATTCTGTGAATTGAAATTCCGTTTTTGCTCTTTTTATTAGCTTTACTCTTCTGCTCTGATTGTCTGAGAGAGATTTGTTTGACACTTGATTATAACATTTCTACTTTGACTCACATAAATGTTTAATGGCCTGGATAACAAATTGAAATCTAATAAACGAAGTCAGCTTCATTTTTTAATAACTGAAACAAAAGTATTCAAAATGTCATTCTTCTGTTTTACCTAGGATGCATCTTGCATCAGCTGTTTCATACACTGTGAAACTCATTAATTGAGACATCTTGGAAAAAAAGGAACAAGTGTTAAAAGCCTCTGTGAAAATGCATTAAAACATGGATTTCTAAGAGCATTGAAGGGGAAAAATTGTGTGTGTTGAACAAATTAGATCTTCAATTATGCAGCTTTACCATCCCTACTCACCAGCATGGCCATTGCCTTACTTAAGAACATAAGAAAAGCCACACTGGTTAAGACCAATGGTCCATTTAGCCAAGTATCCTGCTTCTAGCAGTGGCCAATGCAGGTCACAAGTACCTGGCAGAAACCCAATCAGCAGAACCATTCCCTGCTACCAACCCCAGGACAAGCAGTGGCTTCCCCCATGTCCATCTCAATAATAAACTATAGACTTTTCCTTCAGGAACTTGTCCATATCTTTTTTTAAACCCAGATACGCTAACCACCATTACCACATCCTCTGGCAATGAGTTCCAGAGCTTACCTATTCTTTGACTGAAAAAATATTTCCTCCTATTTGTTTTAAAAGTATTTACTTGCAATTTCATTGTGTCCCCTGGTCTTTGTACTTTTTGAGCTGTGGGAAAAAGTGCAATTCACTAGTGGCGGGGGCCGTTTTTGCCGCGCACCAGGGTCCTTTTTACCAGAACAGGTAAAAAAGCCCCCTGCACACATGGCCATGTGGTGAGAGAACTCATAACACATGGCCATGTGGCATGGATCCCTTACCGCCACCCATAGAGGTGGCGATAAGGTTACCGTACTAACCCAGCGGTAACCAGGCAGCGCAGAGCGATGCCTGATTACCGCCGGGTTAACGCCATACAAGCCATTTCCTGGGGTTTTCTTTTCCCCCCAGAAATGATGCATTACATCATCATCTGCTAACATTCACACATCCACTTTCCTCTGGAGCTTTTTTCCATTCATGAACAAAAACTAATGGAATCAAGGCTACTACCGTCTAGCTGCCATATGGCGATTGGTGGTATATCAAATGCAATAAAATAAAAAAAATACTAGGTGCATCTGACCAAGTTCCTTACTGCTAACACCCACTCTGTTTATTACGCTAATCTCCCTTCTCTGTTACAGGCTGGTTAGTGCTTCTAAGACAGAGGATAGTTAGATTTCTGGACCTAAGGCAGGATGGTTTTATAGAGGTAGGTCTTGTCAGACGAATCTGATACTTGTTTTGGTCACAAGACAGTAGGATTGAGGGAAATCACTAGATATGCTGTATTTTGATTTTAGCAAAGCTTTTGTTACGATTCCGCATAGGTGACATACATAAACTGAGTGCCCTCGGTAAAGTGACTGGCTGGGTTAGAAACCGGTTGAGTGGAAGGTGATAAAAAAAAGTGATAAACGGAGTTCATCCTGAGAAAAAGGAACAATACTAGTGGTGTGTTACAAGGATTGGCTATTGTTCCAGTTTCTTTCTTTCTTTCTTTCTTTCTTTCTTTCTTTCTTTCTTTCTTTCTTTCTTTCTTTCTTTCTTTCTTTCTTTCTTTCTTTCTTTCTTTCTTTTTAATATAAGGAACCACAGCTTGAATACTGAGTGCAATTCTGGTCACCGCATTTCAAAAAAGATATAGTGGAATTGGAAAAAGTACAGAGAAGGGCAATTAAAATGATAAAGGGATGAGACAACTTCCATATGAGGAAAGGCTAAAGTGGCTAGGGCTTTTCAGCTTGGAGAAAAGACGGCTGAAGGGAGATATGATAGAGGTCTATAAAATAATGAGTTGTGTGGAATGGGTAGATGTGAATAGCTTCTTTATTCTTTCCAAAAATACTAGGACTAGGTGGCATACAACAAAGCTACAAAATTTAAAATGAATTGGAGAAAATTTTTCTCCACTCAACATGTAATTAAACTTTGGAAATTGTTGTCATAGAATGTGGTAAAAGCAGTTAGATTAGCAGGGTTTAAAAAAGGTTTGGATAACTTCCTAAAAGAAAAGTCCATAAGTCATTATTAAGAAATACTTGGGGAAAATCCACTGCTTATTTCTAGGATAAGCAGCATAAAATGTATTGTACTGTTTTGGGATTTTGCCAGGTACTTGTAACCTGGATTGACTATGTTGTAAACAGGATGCTGGGCTTAACAGACCTTTGGTTTGTCCCAGTAAAGCAACATTTATGTTGTTATGTTATGTTATTGTGGAAGGTTTGTCTGATAGGGTAAAGTCTGCTTCTTTGCAGATGTTACCAAAATTTCCAATAGGGTAGATACCCCTGATGGTGTGGATAACATGAGAAGAGACCTAGCAAAGCTTGAAGAATGGTCCACAATTTGGCAGCTAAGTTTTATCAAATTTTGCATGGTTTATTACCTTGCTACTTGCAAAACTTGATAAAACTGTCTTTACAAAATGCTTTCCCAAATCTAGGGACTATCTCATCCATAATTACCCAAGTTGTAAGAAGCTTCATTATAAATATATTCATAATGCAGTCAGGCTTTACCTGTCAAGGTACAAAGATATGGAATTCTCTGCCTAATATATTACCAATCACCTCTTATTTCATAAGCTGATGAAAGTATTTTTTTTAGTCAATCCCTTACTCACACTTGTAATTGTTAGCTCTTGGGCATGCTTGGAATCCCGCTGTTATTCAACAAAGTATTATATTATTACTAAAGTATGCTAATATTAACTGTACTATATTTTTGCAAATATTTCCACATTGAACCTTAAATTGTTTAGGATAATGCAGGATATAAATGTAATAATAATAATAATAATGTCCTTTGCTCATACTGTTCTGACTTGAGGAAGAAGGTACGGGTCTTTGAAAGCTAATCAAAAAATGTACTAGATTACTCTAATACAAAAAAGTTATCATCTTATTTTTCCTTTTTGGTTTAATTTTTATGTATTAACATTATGGCATGAACGAGTAGCCTAATGGATAGAACACCAGCTGAGAACCAGGAGAGCCAGTTCAAATCCCACTGTAGCTCCTTGTGACCTTGTGAAAATCACTAAGGAGGTCCTTTTACTAAGGTTCACTAATGGATTTAGCACACGCTAACAATTAGCTGTGCTAAAGCTAAGACACCCATTATATTTCTATGGGCATCTTATCATTTAGCACGCACTAGATCCGTTAACGCATCTTAGTAAAATGACCCCTAAATCTTCCATTGCCTTGGGTACAAAAATAGGAGCCATTTTATTAAGCTGGGATAAGCACTAATGCAAGCTTGCCTCGGGATAAACATGTGGCACACTCAGTAATCCCATGGTAGATTTCGGATAAGTGCTGGCTGGGGGCATTTTTGGGAGTGGAATGTAGGCATGCCCAGTGATAACCAGTTAGTACAGCTATATTGCCGTGCACTTATCATTTAGCATGTGGTTAGCACGGGAGTCCTTACTTTCTAGAAAATAGGTGTCGGTAAGTGCTCACATGCTAATGGAAATTATTGCATGGCAGTTAACAGAGTAAGGGAAATGTTGTCTTTTTACAGCTGTGCTAAAAGTGGCCTCAGCAAACGGGAATGCCCCATGCTAGTGATAGTGCTGGCCACTTGCTAGCACAGGTTAATAAAAGGGCCCCTTAGAATATAAGCCCACTGGGTACAGGAAAATACCTACTGTACCTGCTTGCAACTCACCTTGGAAAGAGGCACATGAAAACAAAAAACAAGCAACCAAAGAAAACATTGGAAGCTGGGGAGGCAGGAAAGGAAGCCAAGGTCAATGCCAATGGTTCTTTTATGCTCAACAGCCCCACTTTCTGGAGACAAAGGGAAGCTCAAGAGCTTAAGAGGGCCACTGGCTCTGACCTGGTCATCTTTTCCTGCATCCTCAGCTTCCAATGTTAATAAATATAAATAAAACAAACAAAACAGATAATGAGATAATACCCCCTGAGTGGCTCACCAGTTGGATTTCAGAATGGACTCATAGGGCTGTCTGGAGTCTGTCTGCCTTTAGCATCCACCAAACCTGGGCCTCTCTTTCCCCTTCCTTGACCATCTCTGTCTATCGTCACATGCATGGCACAGCCCATGGAATGATAACCACAGCTGTGTCAAGTCAAATCCAATGTCCATACTCCAGTAGGGTGGATTGAATTGGTAGAACAGTCCCATAGATGCCATGACTGCCATGGCACCTGCGGGACTGCCCTATCAACCAAGGGTTCATTTTACTGGGGATAGAACAATGATTTGACTTGAAGGTGTGGATAATGTAGAGAAGTATCTAGTGAAAGCTGAAGAACATTCTAGAATTTGACAGCTAAGATTTATTGATAGACTAGTAAAAAAGGCCCATTTCTGACACACATGAAATGGACACTAGCAAGGTTTTCCTCGAAGTGTGTATGTTTGAGAGGGAGTGTGTGTGAGAGATGGCGTGTGTGTGTCATAGAGAGAATGAGAGAGAGACAGAGACAGGTACCACTGCTTTGTAAAAGGGGCCTTAAATTAATTGCATCTAGAAATGATCAATCCGCTTGACTCCCCAACCTTTTGATATAAGTGGGGCCTATTCATTAATTCTTCTTCTTATAGACACAGAATGAGAAAACCCCTTCAGTACATCAGACTGGTGAGAAGCTGTGTATTTTTTATATTTTGTCGCTTTTTTTTTTTTACTAATAAAATTGGTATCTTATATTCTGAAGATGGGAGAGGAGGAGGGAAAGGTGAAGAATCTTGATTCTGTTGCAATTGGGTTTCTTTCTGGGGGATACTGGGGTGGGGCTAGGTATTAGATTCATTTGTGATTCTTCCTTCATCAACTCAGCTGCAGTGTCTTGTGGACCTGTCAGGTCTCTCTCTCCCTGTCCTTTGATCACCCCCTAAACTTTCTCTTCATGTATAGCACAGCCCAAATGATGATTGGCAGTCACATCAAAGAGTGAACCAAACAAAGTGGCTATCCAGGTCCACCAACACTATGTCTGGGTGAGTCTACCTGCACAGGTGCATCAGGTACTCATGGTGCTCGTGCAGACCACAGGGAGTTGCCTATAAATTGCTGTTCACTTTAAGTAGCCTGTACTGTGAATAGTCTGTTTCACACTTTCTTAACTAAATACACATTTGTGGTAAAGAAAGGTATTAGCTTTCACCAATTGCTATCAGTGACCAAAGCATCACTCTAGATTTATTTTTTCTGAAGATGTTTTAAAAATCTTTAGGAACAGGCAGCCAGAGGTATGTCATGCTGCAGCTCCAGTGGGAGCTTCCAATGTATCCATGTGCTCATTTGCAAGGCTTCTCATGAACTGTCCTGAAAATATACAAGCTCAGACTTGTCTCAGTCTGTGACTGCATACGTAACAATGTAGAAATTGATTTAGAAGTCTTTGAGAGAAAATCATCACCAATGTTATATCCAAATCTCATTGTTGTTTTAAAATAACATCATTTTGTGAAATTTTTGTCAGAACTGCTTGTGATTTTTTTTTTACATCTTAACATTTACTACAACTGTTCAATGACTTGTATTGTCAGGACGACAGAAACTGTCTATTTGATTAATTGCTGAGAGTATGTTGTTAGCATTCATGATAAAAGAATAGAACCCCAAATGAATTCCTTTAGAACACTTTAATGAATAATTTTGAATTAAAAAAGCAAATTAAACAATTTAGAACATTGATTTCTAGTGTACTAGTTCAATGAGAATGTGATTGTCAAACCTAGCTGACTATAATAGTGAAAATAATATAGTATATCAAAAGCAATTCATACATTCTTTGCATTTACAGTCTTGCCCATATATTAAATCATTATACATTCCATACAATCTGAACAACTAAACATTGACTAGAAGTAACAAAGGGCCCCTTTTAAGCTGGCAAAAAAAAAAAAAAAGGAAATGACTGTGTGGTAAGTGCACACTTGCTATGTGGCTATTTCCAGGGGGAGCATTTACTGCTACCTATTTAGGAGGCAACCTGGTGGTGTCTGGGCAGCAATTACTGCCAGATAAGCTCCATTGCCCTGGAAATGGCGTGCAGTGGCTGGCTCCCACAGTGGGCTGGCAGTAGTGCCGAAATGATGTGATGCAAAGTGGCAGTACAGGTATCACTGCTTTGTAAAAGGGGCCTTAAATTAATTGCATCTAGAAATGATCAATCCGCTTGACTCCCCAACCTTTTGATGTAAGTGGGGCCTATTCATTAATTCTTCTTCTTATAGACACAGAATGAGAAATACCCTTCAGTACATCAGGCTGGTGAGAAGCTGTGTATTTTTTAATATTTTGTCGCTTTTTTTTTACTAATAAAATTGATATCTTATATTCTGAAGATGGGCGAGGAGGAGGGAAAGGTGAAGAATCTTGATGCTGTTGCAATTGGGTTTCTTTCTGGGGGATACTGGGGGGGGGGGGGGCTAGGTATTGGATTCATTTGTGATTCTTCCTTGGGAGGATTTTGTTTGAGGGTTGTGGAGTCTAACAGCAGGTTCTGTACTGGACCCAGTCCCTTTTCCATGGATAAAAAAATCTGAGAAATGGTTTAATGCCCATATTGTATCACTTGTGGTCTCTTTTACAAAGCCGCACTACTGATTCCCTGTGCGGCAATTGAAAGGAAGCCCATTCATTTCCTAGGGGCTTCATCTCATTTGCCACCCGGGAATCACTAGTGCAGCTTTGTAAAAAAAAAAAGCCCTTGGTTTGTAGGAGTCTGGTGGAAAGGGTTGTCCCGTCTGCTTGGAAACAGGCATTGGTTCATCTTGTAATTAAAAATAACAAGAAGGATTTTATGGACGTGACTAACTATAGGCCTATTTTGAATTGTGTCTTTTGGCTAAAATTATGGAGAGGGTAGTTTTGAGACAACTTACTGATCCTGTTTAGAAGGAATGGTTCCACGGAATCTTAGTGGAGATTGGGTGGCGACACAGGTAATTGGGAAACAAAACGGGAGCTCGGCAGACTTCTATGGTCTATGCCCTGAGAAAGGCAAGAACAAATCAAACTCGGGTATACATATAAAATATCACATACCATGTAAAATGAGTTTATCTTGTTGGGCAGACTGGATGGACCGTACAGGTCTTTATCTGCCACCATTTACTATGTATGTATGTTACTGAGCATATTGAGGACATCAATGCCTTGAGCCCTATCAATCAGGCTTCAGGGCAGGTTACCACACTGTTGGCTTTATTATTGAGTGATGTCAGAGCTAATCTAGATAAGGGATGGGTTGCCTTGGCAGTCTCATTGGATTTACACTCTGTGTTTGATGTATTGGATCATCAATTACGTAAAGATAGATTGAAGGCATTGGGTTGCAAGGGCCATGTTTTGGCTTGTTTTTTTGTCTTTTCTAACCAATCATGCCTTTTTTATTCAGGAGGCTGGGGCATCATCATCAGTTTATAATTTGTATTCTGGGGTTCTTCTAGAACCATCACTGTCCCCGTTGTTGTTTAATATTGTTTGGCGCCTTTGATAAGGATGATTCAATATTTTGATGTAGGCAATCTATGTGTATGCTGATGATACTTCACTTGTGAGATACTGTACTCTTCAGACCTTACTGTCTTACATAATTTTCTGAATACATCAACAGTACTCAACGCTGATATTTCCCTAATAGTTAGACACAACCTCAGTGTTGACTTTTTGCACATGAGCCACTCTACTTATGAGTCACCAAATTCCTCATTGGTCGCTGTTTCTTCATCAATCTAATTTAAATGTTTAATATTTTATCATTTGTACTGTGACACTTATCTTAAATACTCTTCATATCCAGGACCACAGGCTAACATGGGTCATGTTTCTCTTCAAAGCTGTTTCATATGCAGGTCCTTAATTCTGCAGTAATACTGAGCATGCTACAAAGCAGATACATCACCCATGCAGAACATCTGTGGGATTCACCAATTATTTTAAGCAAGCATTTATTATTTCATCTGTAAAGGTAGAGAAATAAGCACTGTGAAGAATTTAACATTTGTTTTCAGAATTGAACATATTTACCAGTCATTGATTTAGATAATGGATACTCTTACTTTCTCCTCCTTCTAGCACCAGATTGGTGCAGGTACTTTATCTGAGTAAAGCAGTAAAAACTTTTCTGCCATTTTCAAGGAGCCAGATTCTATAAATGGTACCACAAATTTAGGGCTGATACAATCCATTGCTCAATGCAATTCTATAAAGGGTGCTCTGGGATGAGCACTCTAGAGAATTGCATTGAGTGCTGAGTTTGGTGCTCAACTTTGGGTGCAAGGACTTATGCCAGCTCAAATTTGGTATAAATCCTGTTGCACAAAATGGGTGCAGATCTCTGATCTTAGAATGCCTAAAGTAGAGGAGTAACCTAATGGTTATAGCATCAGACAAAACAAGGAGAACATAGTTCAAATTCCACTGCAGCTCCTTGTGATCATTGGCAAGTCACTTAAGCCTCCATTGCCTCAGGTATAAACTCAGATTGTCCCTCCAGGGACAGAAAAATATCTTCTGTACATCTGAATGTATACCACTTTGATTTGCTTTCATACTCACAGGTTGTATCTAAGAAATTAAGGGTCTCTTTTTACAATGGAGTGGTAGGCTCTATGTGCATGCAGCCACAATGAGACTACTGCCAGTTTAGCACACTCCCCTGGCAGTAATTTCAGACTTGGTGTGTGCCCACAAAGCTGGGGCAAATTATTTTTTTTTATTTTCTACTGCATGTGGTGTTTCCGGCCTGAATCAGCAGTTGACACACACTGACCAGTCACCGTGCATGTAACACATGACCCCATACCGCTAGGTCAATGGGTGGCAGTAAGGTCTCAGGCCAAAAATGGATGCACGCTGGTTTCAATTTTAGCACAAATTCATTTTCTGGCTCCTTATAAAAAAAGGCCCTTTTTCCTAGACACAGTAAAAAATGGCCCAGCATGCGCCCAAAAGATGCACGCAGTAACTACCTTATTCCATTCCAGCATTTATATCCTGCCTATTTCAACTAGAGAATTTACATAATGCTAGGATTAATAATCCCTTATCTACATGTATTATAAGAGCAATGACTTACAGAAGAAATTATCTCTCTTAAAGTGGATCCAAAATATTTGTTAAAAAGACGAGTCTTTAAACTTTTATGAAATAATAAATAATTAGATGCTATCTGGATATGTACAGGTAACAAATTCCATAGCCTACTAGATTGGTAAATGAATGAGCTATCATGAAAGCACTTAAACTGGACATCGTTAACAGTAGGAAAACCCAATCTCATTAGAAAACTAAAATGAGATGAAGACCTAAAAAAAAAGGAATAGTTACCAACTGAATACAGGAATATGGACAGCAATCATTAATAATCTTAAAAACAAGTCATGCTACCTTAAATTCAATGCGAGCATCAACCGGTAACCAATGCAGAAGTGGGGTTGCTTGCTCAAACTTCTTAGCTATATAAATCAATTTTGCTGCAGTATTCTGCATTAATTGTAGTCTATTTAGCAGCTTTAGATAAATTCCTGCATACAAGAAAGTGCAATAATCTATTTGATACAGAATTATTGTTGGTACTAAAACATGAAAATGTTCAGGAAAGAGATCTAACTGCTCTCAGTTGTTGAAGCTTAAAATATATCTTTTTACTCAAATTATTTATGTGACATTCCATAGTCAGCTGGGAGTCAAGTATGTTTCCTAGAATCCTTGGTTTCAAAACTCAATTGTTTACCTGTCCTTAAAGTAATGGTCTTTGGGATACCTGACATTACAATGCTAAGATATAACAATCTAGTTTTGGCAGTAATTAACTTTAATAAATTATATGAATCTCAACAGTGAGCCTCATCAATACAAATTAAAATAATTTTATAACCAACCTCATAATCAGATACTAATGGTACTAAAATAAAAATATCATCTGCATAAGATGAAACATAATATGAAGAAGACTCCAAAATTAAACCTAAAGAACTCATAAAGATATTAAATAAAATTGGTGATAATGGTGATCCTTGGGGAACACTATAGTCTGGAGTCCAACACTTCGAGAAAATATTCTTCGTAACACAATAGTTTATATATTTTAAAAATCCTTTAAACCATTTCAACACAGTTTCAGTGAACCCTTAATCACTCAATATTCCCAACTACTGTGTCGAAAGCACCAGACACATTGAATTACACAGACGTGATATTCTGGCTCAACAATAATTTTTTCTTGGAAACCAATATTAATAGTAAAGATTCCGTACTGTGCATGGGTTTAAAACTGATAGATCTTCTCCTTCTGATTTGGGGATTGGTGTCAAAATAATATCTCCAAAATCCAAAGAAAAATTTCCCTCTTTAAATAGCCGATTCAGAAAAACAGTCAACCAACTAATTATTTCCTTAGAGATATTTTTTTTAGCAAATGTGAGGGACCATGATCTCACTTTCCTGAACCTCTTTAAACAAATGTGATAACAGGGACATTATCATTATGATTGGCTACAGCTCCCATTATAGGATAACCCAAATCTAAACCTAATAAAGATAGTCTAATTTTCTTGACCTTATAGTACAGTGCACATCCAGATGTGCATGCAAATTTTGTTTGCATTAAATAACCCCTCTCCTTTGCTTCTAAAATGAGTTGTTCTGAGACAATAGAGGTGGTGGTGGTTGCAAAAGCAGTTGTTGAAAACTGCTTTGCCTAAAAAACGTAACATGAGACAATTTACAGCAACCTTTTAAATTTCTGTATTCCTTTTTTAATTTATTTCAGAATATGGCATTGTTTACCACGCAACCCTGAGCCTTCCAGACCTAATTTAAAATGTCTCCTTTCTGCCTCGTTGTAGTGGAAGTGAATCTTAAAGGTTGTTTTTCAATTCTGCCTTGACCAACCAGTGCACTTGGGGTCTGTATTTTTGATTAGAAGTAATTCTGTTTAAAAATTATTGTTTAACTTTGTGTGAAAACAAGTTGGAATGTAGAAGATAAGACACAGCTCTAATTAATTTGGTATGTGAAGGGAGAGGTGGAGCCTGTTTCGAGTTCAGACTGGCCACCTGGACTGAGAAACATGTGACCACATTCCCACAGTATGGCTTGTTTACCTAAACAAAGAAATTCTCAAGCATTCTGTCATTTTCCTTAGCTCTGAACATGAGTTCTAAGCTTAATAAAAAAAGGGAGTTTCTATCAGTGAAATTGGGAGCTTATCTGTGAGTAATGAAAGAACTGCGCAGAGAACTATATTTCCTAGTCAAAGAAACTCCTGACTTTCACTGTAAACAGGGCCCCCCCAGCTGATAATAAGAGTCTGGATGATGTAATGATCAGTGATGGATGAATGTATGTATGTATGTATGTATATTATAGTGTATTATTGCTTCTTCTCCTGGTCTACAAACTCCTAGCTTTGCTTGGATGTAGAGATTAGGGACCAGTGATGCAAAGATTGTTTATAGGTACTGTTTCTTTTCAGTTATATAGCTAGTCATTGTATATATATAAATCATTGTGTATCTTAGATTTTAGAACCTCTAATAAAAACCTCATTTACCTAATACAAATCCAAAATAATCCACAGTAATTACTGAGTAGTCTGTGTCAGTGAAGCAGGCTGTAAAACCAGGGCAGGCCACTCATAGATGTTTACTTCCTCTTGATCAGAGAGGAAACCAGGCTTTAATGCTAACTTTTCATTCCAGTTAGCTCTTCCTAGATCTATTGACCCCTAAAGCTCTGGAGAGATCTGGATTAAGAGAAGCCTGGTTGCTTTCTAGGGTGTAAAACATTTGGAAGTTCCACATTAACCCCATGATTCTATAAAAGTAACCAAAAATTGTGTGCACAAAATTAGACACGCACCCAATTTGCATGTGCAATTTATTTTTTTCATCAATTTCAATATTAGTACCACAATTATATCATTGCAACAATCAGAAATTAAATATAAACAATATCACATTACAATCAGAAAATAAATCTACTTATTCAACCACAATAGAAACTTAAAGAAATTTATTGTGCGCACAATTTAATAGAATAATGAGCCAATTAGTACCAATAATTGTCTTTATAACAATTATTGGTACTAATTAGATTTAATTGGGACTTATGGTCTAGATTCTATATAGAGAGCACCTGAAAATTCTGCACTGAAAAAATACATATAGGCATATTCTGTAAAAGTATGCCTAAATCTTTCAGAATAAGCTTCAATTTCCATGCAGTATATAGACTAACACCAAGCGCCTCGCCACACGACCAAATGTAGTCGTGGCTATTTATGCCATGTTTTTCTTGGTGTAAATCCTGACAACACCTAAATTAGATGCAGAGTGGCTGTATTCTATAAAAATGCACATAGAGTTTTGATATGCCCTGCCCCCTTTTCAACTATCCAGCTCATTTTCAAAAGTGATCGCTGGCCATCTTCCGACACAAATTGGTAGATGGCCGGCGATCTCCTGAACCTGGCGTAATCGGTATAATCGAAAGCCGATTTTGGCCGGGTTCAACTGCTTTCCGTCGTGGAGCCGGTGAAACATTAAGGGGGCGTTTTGGTAGGGTACTGAAGGCAGGACGGGGGTGGGATGGGGGCGTGCTCACGAGATGGCCGATTTCACCTGATAATGGAAAAAAAAAGCCAGGCTAGACAAGCGTTTTGCTGGCTTTACTTGGTCACTTTTTTTTCACGACCAAGCTTCAACAACGAGCCCCAACTGACCAAATGACCACCAGAGGGAATCGGGGATCACCTCCCCTTACTCCCCCAGTGGTCACCAACCCCCTCCCACCCAAAAAAACATTTTAAAAAAACCTTTTTTGCCAGCCTCTATGCCAGGCTCAAATGTCATACCTAGCTCCATGACAGCAGTATACAAGTCCCTGGAGCAGTTTTTAGTGGGTGCAGTGCACTTCAGGCAGGTGGACCCAGGCCTATCCCCCCCTACCTGTTACACTTGTGGTGGTAAATGGGAGCCCTCCAAAACCCACTCAAACCCCACTGTACCCACATGTGGGTGTCCCCCTTCACCCCTTAGGGCTATAGCAATGGTGTAGAGTTCTGGGGAGTGGGGAGGATTTGTGGGGCTAAACAACCAAGGGAAGGGAGCTATGCACCTGGGAGCTATTTCTTTCTTTTTTTTTTTTTTTTAGAAGTGCCCCCTAGGGTGCCCGGTTGGTGTCCTGGCATGTGAGGGGGGCCAGTGCACTACAAATGCTGGCTCCTCCCATGACCAAATGCCTTGGATTTTGCCGGGTTTAAGATGGCCGGCATTATTTTCCACTATGGCCTAAAACCGATGCTGGCCATCTCAAACCCGGCGAACTCCGACATTTGGCCGGGCCCAACCGTATTAGCAAAGAAAAAGATGACTGACCATCTTTTTCAAAAATACGGTTGGCTCCACCCACTTATGGTGCCGGCGCCGGAGATGGCCGCCAATAGAGATGGCCGGCACCATTCAATTATGCCCATCCACATAACTTAGAATTTAGGCATACCACTTTACAGAATTTGCTTAGCGAGATGTGCATGTAAATCTTAATTAATGCCATTTAATGCTGATAATTGCTTGTTAACATCCGATTAACAGCACTGATTAGCTAGTTAACCAATTAAGTTATGCGCTTTGTTATAGATATGCTTCAATTTCCACGTGGAAATTAAGGCACCATATATAGAACCCCAGGGCATGCGTGTAAATTTAGGCATGAGATGAATGCCTAAAATTTACATGCAGCCTGAAAAAGGGGGCATGGAAATGGGAGGGTCATGGGCATTTCAGGGCAGATTGAGAGAATGGTTTTGAGTTACACATGTAATTACAGAATATGGATGCTCCATGTGGAAATTTAGATGCAGGCATTTGCACCAAGTTGGCAGTGCCTACATTTATGTATGACCTCTCTGCTTAAGTACTAATCTATAAACCTCGCCAAACTTTAGGCATGGCTTATAGAATACCGCTTTAGCGGGGTTTTTTGGTGCTGATTTTTTATAGAATTTACCTCTAAATGGGGATAAATCTATATATATATATAGCAGTCTTAATTTAGGTATCAAGGATGGATGAAAATGCCAATATTCTAGTCATATATGTGAATCCATATATGTAAATGGCAATAATCCAATCTGCGCCAATCTTCAATAATGTGTACTTTGCAGATCTGCACTCAAATGCTGAAGTTTGGGCAGATCATGGGTGGAGTGCACACTTACACATGTAAATTATAGATTGATATGACTTATGCATGTACTTCTCCAATCTAGGCATAATAATTTATACCAGCTCTGTGGCTGTCAGAAGTGTTTTTCTGTAAAAATGTATGCATGCATTTAGAACAGTGGTTCTCAATCTTTCTTTTGTTGTTACACATCTGACAGACAATATTCACATGTGTAACACGCTAAACACTTCAGTGTTCAGCTGAACAAAGGAAAAAATCCTATATGTCATTTAATTGTTGCTAACAATGATGTTATGGAAATACAGATGCTATGTTAGTGACTGCCAGGGTGAAAGAGAGGGGTGAGCTGCAAAGTTTTAATTTGAGGCTAATGACAGACACAAGGACCAGTTATGGAGATTTCAAGTACCTGGCTTCCTGGTTCTCAGTTCTTCCCAACCTGCAGCACACATATCTGTTAAGAAAGCACAAGCATGCTATCTGTTCAATTTTTATGACATACCTATCCAGCTGTTGGTGATACACCAGAGTGTCCCGACACACTGGTTGAAAACCAATGATTTAGTTCCTATTTTATTCAGATAAGTAGGTACCTACTTTTCTATATAGTGGAGGAGTAGCCTAGTGGTTAGTGCAGTGGACTTTGATCCTGGGGAACTGAGTTCCATTCCCACTGCAGTTCCTTGTGACTCTGGACAAGTCACTTAACCCTCCATTGCCCCTGGTACAAAATAAGTACCTGAATATATGTAAACCACTTTGAATGTAGTTGCAAAAAAGCCTCAGAAAGGCAGTATATCAAGTCCCATTTCCCTTTCCCTATATAGAATACTAGTATAATCAGTTAAATAGGCAATTTTTGATGCCTAAAAATAGGCATCTTCTCAAGGATTTGCCCTCTAAGGGGTGAACTCTATATATGGCACCCAAAAAAACTCAGTGCCAAAAAAGCACTATTTTATTTGTCATGCTTAAAGTTAGGTGCAGTTTATAGAATAGCACTTGCACCCGGGAATCATACCTTGCTTTAGGTGCGGCCATTTGCACCAACTGAAACGTGGTGCAAATGCACATGCTTAAATTAGGTGTGTATCCCCCGCTTCTTCTATAACAATGCAAATAAAAAATACTAGGAATGCCCCCATTTCACCCATGACCCTGCCATTTTGTGCCCCCTTTATTTTACTCATGTGTAAAATGTAGGCGCGTATCTCACGCTTAAAGTTATTCCACTTAAGTCTGATTAGTGTCAATAATTGCTTGTTAAACAGCTAATTATTGGCACTAATTAGCTCATTTAATTAAATTGTGTGCACAAATTTGTGCACACAATTTTTGGCAACTTTTATAGAATTAGGAGGTGTCATCACCCACAAGGATCAAGGCCTCACTGTGGATAATACAATAAAAATCTTTGTTCAGTATGTGATGATGGCCATAAAAAAACAAACAATGTTAGGAATTATTAGGAAAAGAAGAGAGAAGAAAACAGAGAATATCATAATCCTCTGCATCTCTTCATGGTGTGATTGTATCTTGAGTATGGCGTGTAATTCTGCTCATTACATCTCAAAAGTATATAGCAGCATTAGGAAAGGTACAGCGAAGGGTGATCAAAATTATAAAGGGGATGGAATGGGTCTCCTATGTGCCTAATTAAGCTCTAAGACATGCCGCCAGATGATGTGGTAAGAGCAATTAACGTAGCTGAGTTTACAAAAGGTTTAGAAGAGTTCCTAGAGGAAAAGTCAATAAACCACTTTTAAAGTAGACTTGGGCAAATCCTCGTAGCAAGCAACATGGAAAATTGTTATTTCTTGGGATTCTAGTACATGTGACCTGGATTGGCCATTGTTGAAAACAGGATGGGCCATTGATCTAACTCAATATAGCAATTGTTATGTTCAAAACATTCTGTAATATAATCCACTCTTCATCTTCCGCAGACTCATCCTTGATTTGGTATTAAAAGACATTGCATTAGCAATGAACTAAAACAGAAGTGACAGAACTGAAAAAGGTCTGCAACAAAAAAGGAATCTATAAAGTAACATGTAAGTTTCTCAAGTTGCCATAATTATTCCAATTATAAGTTGCATATCATAAATACTGCACACCACTGTCAACTCAGGAAAGATGTTCACTGGTAGTACAGAGAACAAAGAGACATGTCAGCAATCAGACCGTTTCTGTTTCACTATTGCATTTATATTTTTAAGAGCTATTTTTATTGTATTACTACAGAGAAAGTAAAAGGGACCTTTTCTATAGTGATTTTACATTTGAAATAATAGTATGTGCCTGCACTTTATATCCTGACAAAGCATTTGCTATATTATCATCAAATTATACAGTGCTTCTCACAAGTGAGCAAAGCACATGAAGGGGTGTACAGAATAAAACTCGTGTTTTATTTTCATTTGCAACAACCTACTGCAATATCATTTGCCTGGCAAAACACAGCCTTTTTTAAATTTATACACAAACTATCCCATTATCATTTGTTCCATTAAGTGGATGAAGACCTCCCTCCCCCCCCCCCCCCTCCCCACCACTCCCCAGGATGGCTTTTGGAGTTGAAACACTGATATAAAGTTGTTTAAGGAAGGACTTCATCAGAGGGCAGTTTTGAGATTTTCTTCTGTAACAACATGTAAATTACACAGCAGCAAGCCTAATATAAGAATTTTAGTGACATTACTTGTATAAATCTCACTAAGGATTGACTGGATCCATAAGATTAGTGGTTCTATTTTCTTTCTTAGATAAGTTTGCATGAACATTAACATCATACAGTAATACATTCTTTTTTCCCCAACGGATGATGAATGTTGATGTGTGAGTATGATTGGTTTGCCTTAAACTCCATTACAGCAAACTGCACCATCTTTAATGTTTCCCTTTATTTACAGAGAATGAGTACAACAATTTAAAACTGAGTGTTGTCCTTTTATTGGCTTTCTTTTGTTTAGTACTGATTGAATGATCTCAAAAGGTATAGCATCTATTTTCAATTTCTGATTGTGCACGTGGTGTCATAGTTATCAACGTGGATTATCATTGAGATGTGTTATTTCAGTGGTTTCCAAACCTGGTCCTGAAGGCACCCCAGCCAGTTAGGTTTTCAGGATATCCACAATGAATATTCATGAAAGAGATTTACATGCAGTGAAGGCAGTGTATGAAAATCTCTCTCATAAACATTCATTGTGGATGTTTATGAGAGAGATTTGCATGACCTTGGGAACCAATAACTCATGCTATTTTAGCACAGGTTAAATTTTATGCAATGAGACTTAGAGGCCCTTTTACTAAGCTGTGCTAAAAAGTGGCCAGCGCTGTTGTCAGCACATGGGTTTCCTGCAGTCATTTTTAGCATGGCAGTAAAATGGCACATTTCTATATTTTTCTGTAATGGACTTTACATCAGGCATAGACATTGTTTAAAAATGCCAGCTTGGAATCCCAGACCAGATGCATTCCTTGTATTTACAAAGGTGGAAAGACGAGAAAACGACAGCCAGCATGGATAAAAGGTGAAGTGAACGAGGTTATTAGAGCCAAAAGAACATCCTTCAAAGAATGGGAAAAGGATCCAAATGAAGAAAATAATAAGCAACATTGCACTGGTGAGTTAAATGTAAATCACTGATAAAGAAGGCTAAAAGAATATGAAGAGAAACTTGTCGCAGAGGCATAAACTCATAGTAAAAACATTTTCAGAGAAAGCCTGTGAGGGAATCTGTTGAACCATTAGATCATGAAGGAGCAAAGAGGGCAAGATCATAACAGAGAGACAATATAGTATCATAAACATACTGGGATAATTATGGATGTTTAACACTTAGGGGGTATTTTACTAAAGATTAGCTCGAGTTATCTGCAGCAGGGTCAATTGGAATAAAATGGGACCTGCTGCAGGTAACTCGAGCTAACCTTTAGTAAAAGACCCCCTTAGAAAATCTATTATGAATGAAAAATTGTACATGAAGCAAAGAGAAAGTTAATGGTAAATAGAGTAATAAGTAATTCCGGTAATAATTAGCTTTTGAGATACGGTTGTTCTTGTGAGGGTTTGTTTGAATAGAACGATTTGAGGATTTTGCGGAATCTAGTATACTCCCGTATATTTCTTATTTTGGGAGGTAAGGAGTTCCACCACTTGGTTCCTAGGTAAGAGGAGTCTGCAGAGTGGACAGTTTTGTAGATCACTTTTGTGCAATTTGGGAGGTGTAGTCTGAGAGAGTTTCTTACCTCATATTTAGTGTTTCTTTGAGGTAAGTTTATTAATGGTAACATATAGTCTGGAGCTGTACCATTTAGGATTTGAAAGATAAAGGTACATAATTTGAAGGTGATTCTCGCTTTGATGGGAAGCCAGTGTAATTTGATTAATAAAGGTGAGGTTCTTTCAAAATGAGAGGTTTTGTATATGAACCTGGCTACAGTGTTTTGAGCTGTTTGGAGTTTTTTCAACAGTACATAAGTAATGCCACACTGGGAAAAGACCAAGGGTCCATCGAGCCCAGCATCCTGTCCACGACAGTGGCCAATCCAGGCCAAGGGCACCTGGCAAGCTTCCCAAATGTACAAACATTCTATATGTTATTCCCAGAATTGTGGATTTTTCCCCATGTCCATTTAGTAGCGGTTTATGGACTTGTCCTTTAGGAAACCGTCTAACAGGTACTTCTGTCTACTAGTAGTTTAAAAAGGATCTGCTGATGTAGAGTCTTTTATCAAATACATGCAGAAATGGATGTGAATGTGCTATGTGCAATGGCAGTACTCATTTTGTAAAATATCAACAAGATCAACATGGTAACACACATGTATGTGTCAGCACATATGTAGGTATGTTCATGTTTTTGAACATACACATGTACATGCCGGCACATACACCTGTATATCTGCCATTATAGAACATATGCATCTGTTTCCTGAAGCTGTCACAGTACCCAGTATAATTTGCCAGTATTGCTTTGGGGAAGACAAAAAAGACAGAGGAATTAAGGGGTGATCTTTCCTAATCTCTTCAACAGAGACTTGACACTTGTTTAAACTGTTTTGGGGACAGCTGGTTGAGTTTTACACCATTTGTACGAATTGTTATAGGCTTATTTTTTGTTCCACGATTGCAACTGTTTGTTTCCCCCTTGAAGTGTGGGGATTTGAATGCTGAGGCTCTTTCCCCCCAGTTTTTAAATTTAAATTACCTCAGCATTGACTGGATAAATATCACACCGAGAAATGTTACAGGGGTCCTTTTACTAAGGTGTGCTGAAAAATGGCTTGCAGTAGTGTAGGCGTGGGTTTGGGGTGTGCGCCAATCCATTTTTCAGTGTGCCTGTACAAAAGCCCTTTTAAATTTTTGCTGAAAATGGACGTGACGCAAAACAAAATTGCTGCGTGTCCATTTTGGTTCTGAGACCTTACCACCAGCCATTCACCTAGCGGTAATGTCTCATGTAGTAACCGGGCAGTAATGATCTACACATGCCAAATGCCACATGGCGCACATAGCTGATGCACACCAGAAAATAAAAAATATTTTTTGGGCCCACATAGCAGATGTATGCCAAAACTGAAATTACCGCAAGGGCCATGTGATAGCCATGCGGTAACTCCATTTTGGCGCACATTGGGTGTGCATAGACATTTATCCAGCTTAGTAAATGGGCCCCGAAGTTCCTAGATGAAATAAATAATTGCTTCATGGAGCAGCTAGTTCAGGAACTGACCAGAGGGGGAAGCTAATTTCTGATCCTTAGTATCATGCAGGACTCGGTGCAAGAGGTAATAGTTTTGGAAACATTTGGGCATAGTGATCATAACATAATCAAATTTAAGACAATAACCAGAGTCAAAACACTAAGAAAATCTAGTACAACAACATTTTATCTTTTAAAAGAGCAACTATGATAAAAATGAGGAAATGGTTAAAAAGTAAACTAGAAGTAGCTGTAAAGGTTAAATCAGTTACGTTATAAGAGCATTTTTACATCAGTATATCAAGCACCACTGGTATGGAATTCACTTCCTTTAAACATTAGGATGATACATAATTGTCATTTAGAAAAGCTTTGAGATTATTTTTCTTTACAAAAAAAATGTACGTATATGATACAACCACTTTTTTGATATCAATATGTTTTTTTCCAAGGTCTGCTTGGCCATCTTAGTTAGAATCTGCACAGAACTTCAAAAGTATTTGTAATTGTAACTACAAGAAACTAGATTCCACCTTAGGGGAGAAAAAGGATTTAGGGATTAACATGGACAGTACATTGAAATTGTCTGCTCAGTGTGTGGTCATGGTCAAAAAAGCAAATAGAATGTTAGGGAATTATCATCATGCTTCGTATTGCTCCATGGTGAGACCACATCTTGAGTATCATATGCAGTTCTGGTCACTGCACCTCAAAAAAGATGTAGGATGACCAAAATGATTTAGGGGATGGAGGAACTCTCATGTGAGGAAAATATAAGAGGTTAGGACCCTTCTGTTTGGAGAAGAGATGGCTGAGGGGAGAGATGATGGAGATTTATAAAATTCTGAATGGAGTAGAAAGGGTAAACATGAATCGATTTTTCAAAAAATACAAAGATTAGGAGATGTTCCATGAAGTTACGTTAGTAACACATTTAAAACAAATAGGAGAATATATTTTTCACTCAATATATAGTTAAGCTCTGGAACTCACTGCTGGAGGAAGCAGTAAAAGTAGTTAATGTAGATGGGTTTATAAAAGGTGTGGACAAATTTGAGAAGGAAAAGTCATTTCTTTATTTCTCCAGTGTCATCTGGTCATTTAGGGCACTCTTTGTGGCTTAGTCATAATTAAAATAGGTCTAGCTCAAAACATTTTAGTTTTAATACTGGACATTTTTATTTTGTTTCATTAAGGCAGAAAAACATCCATGTGTTAGGAATACCCTAATCCTACCCCAACACCCCCACGATATGCCCCCTTGTGATCTGGATGCATTGCAGAAGAACTGTTTAGGTAAAAGTCTGCAAAATAGGTTTCAAAAATAGCGATTTGAATGTTTTGGCAAGGAAATCGTCCAAATGCTGCTTTAGGGGAAAGGGAATGGGGCTTGATATACCGCCTTTCTGTGGTTTTTGTAACTACATTCAAAGCGGTTTACATAGTATATACAGGTACTTATTTGTACCTGGGGCAATGGAGGGTTAAGTGACTTGCCCAGAGTCACAAGGAGCTGCAGTGGGAATCGAACCCAGTTCCCCAGGATCAGAGTCCGCTGCTGCTTTATGTCACTTTTTAAACATTTTTCTCTTTTGAAATTGAGCCCCTAAGTAGCATGGATCTTAATACTTTTTGGGACTCTGCCAGGAACTTGTGACTTGGACTAGCCATTGTTAGTAGGCTAGATAAACCTTTGAATTGACCCAGTATAGCAACTCTTATGTTTATAGCTTAGTAAATGGACAGTTTAGTGTTTTAATAATTGTAATCACTGTTATAATTTGGAAGCCACAATTACTCCTGCAGCAGGAATCTCCTTCCCTTTCTTCCGTTCATACAAGGAGAAAAAAAAATACTCTATTGCTCACCACCATACTACAAATAAGCACATGACATTACTCTTTCAGACTTATATATTTCACAATTAAATTAATTTGTCTTGAGCTAAAAGATATAAAAGATTAAGCAGCTAGAGATTTGTGGATATTCCCATTGGTGCATATAAATTAATGAGGCTCAGATTTAATATAGAAAAAGCAAGGTTAAACTATTGCTCAGATTATTCCATGAATGAAGCCCTTGCTAGTGGAGAATGATACGTGTTATAATAGATGTTTTTAGTAGGTCACTCATTTGCTTCAATTCATTTATTTAACTCCAAAAAGAATACTTGTTAGCGTATCTGGGTTTTAAAAAGGTTTGGACAAGTTCCTGGAAGAAACATCTATAATCTGCTATTAAGATAGACAAGGGGAAGCAACTGCTGTCCCTGGGATTGGTAGCATGGAATTTTACTACTCTTTGGGATTATATCAGGTACTTGTGATCTGGATTGGCGACCATTAGAAGCAGGATATGGGCTAGATGAATCATTGGTCTAACTCAGGGGTAGGCAACTCCGGTCCTCGAGAGCCGCAGGCAGGTCAGGTTTTCAGGATATCCACAATGAATATGCAGGAGATAGATTTGCAAGCACTGCCTCCATGGTATGCAAATCTATCTCCTGCATATTCATTGTGCATATCCTGAAAACCTGACCTGCCTGCGGCTCTCGAGGACTGGAGTTGCCTACCCCTGGTCTAACCCATTACGGCTATTATGTTTTATGTTCTTATCTACCAACTTGAAAGCAATTTATTCTGACTGTGATTTGATTGTTTGGCATGATTTCATATACTGGTGTTTATTTGTGTAGTATTTCATGTGAATTGCTGCAATTTTATGTTTTAGAGTTTAGGGCCGGCTAATGGATATTAGTGCGCCTTAAATGTGGTGCAGCTCATTTCCCCTGGGATTCTATATATCACGTCTTAATTTATACATAGAAATTGAAGCATATTCTACAATAGTGCATATCTTAATTCGTTAACTATCTAATCAGCGCTATCAATTGGATGTTAACAAGCATTAGCACTAATTGGCACACCAGCATTGTTAGTGTGCACTAAAATAAGCATGCACTAAATGCTAGGGATGCCCATACATTCTTATGGGTGTCTCTAGCATTTAGTGCATGCTAATCACTAGCATTTGCTAAAAACACTACTGTGCCTTTGTAAAAGACCACTTAAGTGTACTCTGTAATGTGATGCACCTAAATTCTAAGTTGCGTAGTTGAAAAGAAGGCGTGGCCATGGGTGGGCATGAGCGTTTATAAAACCTATGCATGTTGTTGTAGAATACACCCGCTCTGTGCCTAATTTAGGTGTCAGGATTTACGCCACATAAAACATGGCGTAAATGGCCGTAACTAAATTTGGTCACGTGGAGAGGCACTTGGCATATTCTATACAACATTGGTGTGCTTTTAGAGAATATGCCTAGGCATATTTTTCCTCACAGAATTTTCAGGCACCGTATATTGAATCTAGCCCTTTATACCTATGGTTCATGTAGTTAGGCTCAATTTCAGGGCATAAGTGCTATTCTATAAACCACACCTAGCTTTAAGCATGGTTTATAGAATAGAGCTTTGTTTGGTACCATATATAGAATTCACCCCTTAGTAAGTGAATTAGTGCTTGTTAACTAGTTTTGCACTCTTTTAATGGTAAGCACAAACTAATTCATGTTTCAAGGGCATTTTGTTAGGGGACAGTAACTAGGCATGGCATAAGCAGAGAATGGGCTCGAAAATATACTGCAGTTAGTGTGTGGTATATAATGTATATGAACTGACAATTATGCAGTTAGCATGGGACCACTCAGCAGTAGTTTGGTCTTCCTTGGACCTTTTCTAATGTGTGGAACAGATTTTATTTGGGCTTCTAAGATCGTATATTGAACTTAATTGGATAAAAGATAGCCAACCACATAAACCCAGATATTCAATGCTGGTGCCCAGACATTGCCTGGTATTGAATAACCTGGCATAATGCTGGCACTGGTGAAAACAACTGACTATCTACCCCATTGTTAATTTGATAACATTTTTTTTTAAGTTTGAGAGGTTGAAGAGGGCCACATATGAGAATCTTAAGCTCTTCAGAAACGTTATAACTGGGCGACACTATTTGGATGCCCTGATTCCATTATAGAATACTAGTGTAAAAGGGTATCGATATGCAGTTACACCAACTGTGCTGCCCTCACATTCATGGAAGCAGGGCGCATTGTTATGAATATTTAATATGAGTATTATTTGTATTCAATTGCATTGCATTGTCTGTGTATAGATAGCACTGTGTACTGGGGCTTCTTCCCCTCCCCCCTGTAGTTTGTGGTACCCTGTGATTGACTCCTTGTGAGCTTTTCCTATTGGTTCATAGATCTGAGTTAGGGTCAGCCCTCCCTCTCTGCCCCTGTGGGCTGTTTGAGAGAGCCCAATATTCCTAGCATGCCTTTCTGATCAACAACTGTTCTAGGGGCTGATCCCTCCTTAATCTACTGTAATTCTATCAAGATTTTCAGTATCTCCCCATGTCATTCCTCTTTTATCTACCCTGAGGTTCTCCCTCCTTATTTAATTTGAGAGTAACAGCTTTTTTTCTCAGCTGGGCTGAGATTCTAGCAATCTCCTTGCTTCTGGAGTGGTTAGATGCAGACTCTGTGCAGAAGGCAACAATTCTGTCTAAGCAACTGTAAGTTGGATTTTATTCGGTATTTTATTTAATGTTTGTAAGTCACATTGTGCCTGCATGAGTGGGAAAATGTAGGATATAAGTGAACAATAAATAAATAAATAAATAAATAAGTTGGATTTTCTTTGTGAGTAGCCTAGTGGTTAGTGCAGCAGACTTTGATCCTGTGGAACTGGGTTTGATTCCCACTGCTGCTCCTTGTGACTCAGAGCAAGTCACTTAACCCTCCATTGCCCCAGGTACAAATAAGTGCCTGTATATGGTATGTAAACCACTTTGAATGTAGTTGCAAAAAACACAGAATGGTGGTATATCAAGTCCCATCCCATTTCCCTTTCCCCTTTGTTTATTCTGAGTACTACAAGAAAAAAGATTTGCTTAAGAATTGAGAGTCTACTGATAAAGCTTCTACTTTGGGATGGTTTAAGCTAGCTGTTGAAGCTACTCTATACTTTGCCTAGAACAGCACTCCAACTCTAGACCTAGCATAACTATGAGGGACTAAATACGGAAGGGATGTGCATAACTTACAGCATTCTGTGATGTATACACCTAAGTGGGAGCCTTACCCTTGTACTACCCATGCTCCACCCATGTATATGTCTCAACTTGCATCTACACACTATCCCCCAAATTCTATAAAAGTTTCCAAAAGTTGTGCATACAAATTTAGGCATGCGGCCAATTTGCATATACAATTTAATGAGCTAATTAGCGCCAATAATTGGCTTTTTAACAAGCAATTATTTGGCACTAATAAGATTTTAGTTGGAATTTATGTGTGTAAATTTAGGCGTGAGATCTGTGCCTAAATTTTATACCTGAGTTAAAAAAGGGGGCACGGAAAACAGGAAGCTAATGGGCCGAATGGGAGCATTCCTAGTATTTATGAGTATTGTTATAAAATAATGGGGATCCACACCCAATTTATTTATATACCAATTGATTTATATACCATATTTCAGTTGGTGAAAGTGACTGTGCCTAAAGTTAGGTGCAATTCCTGGGTATAAGCACTATTCTATAAACTGCACCTAACTTTAAGTGAGGCTTATTGAATAGCACTTTTTTGGTGTGATGTATAGACTTCACCCCTGTGTCACTTACATGTGCCCTTACAACACAACCCCCCAAATTCTATATATCACGCCTTGATTTCTACATGAAAATTGAAGCATATTCTATAACAATGTACATAACGCACTAATTGGTATTAATTGAGATTTACACGTACAACTTGCTACGTGTATTCTGTAACGTGGTGCACCTAAATTCTAAGTCGCATAGTTGAAAATTGGGCATGGCCCTGGGCGAAGAGTGGGCATTTCTAAAATCTGTGGGGCCCTTTTGTTCTGTCCTCTGACAGCCTTTCCCTGATTGTAATGTGGCTCTGGGATGAGTGTGACACTTTTTCTGTCACATGAGTGTTGCATTGTGGTGGGTGTAGTTATCAGGCAATGTGACTTCACTAGCCTGTCTGTATAGAACTGTTATATGATTGGTTATGCTGTTGCTAGTTGACAGGCTCTGTTCCCATTGGTGGTTTTCCCCCTGCTCACTAGGTCAGAGTGTGCCCTTTTCTGTTCCCTTTAGTCTGAGGTAGGTTCCATTTGTTAGACAGTGAGTACAGAACCCTTTCCTGCATTACCCTCTGTTAGAGTACTTAGTTTTTCCCTTGAATATATCTTACTAAAAAAGATATTGTACTCCATTCAACCAGCTCTGAGCAAATGGTGTTTTCAGAATCACGGAGACTTTTTGTCATTAGGGCAGAACCTCTGATCTACAGTTGACTGTGAGTAAACATTGAGGGGCATAATCGAACGCGAACACCCATCTCTATGGGTGTCTATGTCCGAGAACAGGTACATGAAGAGGTGGGACAGACCGTATTTTCGAAAAAAAATGGGTGTCCATCTTCCGCTTCAAAAATACAGTTTGTACAGACCAAAATGCCATAGATTTAGTCATTTCCGAGCTGGGCGTTTGTTTTTTTTAGCGATAATGGAAACTAAAAACGCACAGTTCGGAAATGTCCCAGTCCAAGCCATTTGGTTGTGGGAGGGGCTAGGATTCGTAGTACACTCGCCCCCCCCCCCCCCCCGACACGCCAGGACACCAACTGGACACCCTAGAGGTCAGTGCGGTGGATTTCAGACAATGCTCCCACATGCATAGGTCCCTTACCACGGGTGCTGAGCCCCAACCCCCCTCCCCCAAAACCCACTACCCACAAATGTACAACACTACCATAGCTCTTAAGGTTGAAGGGGACACCTACATGTGGGTACAGTGGGTTTTGGAGGCCTCCCATTTACCAGCACAAGTGTTACAGGTAGGGAGGATGGGCCTGGGTCCGCCTGCCTGAAGTGCACTGCGGTACCCACTAAAAGTGCTCCAAGGACCTGCATACACGCAGGCCTCTAAGACTTGTTGCTGCTGTATAATCTTGGCACACCAGTTGACACCTGAAGACTAATGTCTCCGAAAACGTCCTTTATTGGAATAAGCACGTTTACTCACAGTTAACTGCAGATCAGAGGTTGTGCCCCACTGGCAAAGAGTCTCCCTGGTAATGAGATGAGCAGTAGGTCAGAGCTGGCAGAATGGTGTACAATGCCCTCTTTCAGCAACATTCAAGTTAAGAACTAAGTTCTGTAACGTGGCTAACACATGAAAGAGATCTAAAACTGGCTTATAAAAATGGTCACTACCTCATGGACTACCGGAAACAAAACAGGGCACACTGTGACCCAATAAGCAGACAGAAAAGCACTATGGGAGTAGAGCCTACCAACTACCAACATCGTGAGCATGTAACACAAGCTAGTGGAATCACGGAGCCCAATACCCTACACCCACCACAATGCATTGCTGATATGACTCTACAGTGCCCTTAACAGAAAAGATGTCACACTCACCCGAGACCCACATCAGAACCAGGGAAAGGCTGTCAGAGGATAGAACACAGTCTGCTGTCATGGAGGTGGGTACGGCATTTGAGGCTGGCATACAGTTTGGGAAAAAAGTTTGTAAAGTGGGGTTTTTTTGGTGGGAGGGGGTTAGTGACCACTGGAGGAGACAGGGGAGGTGATCCCCGATTCCCTCCGGTGGTCATCTGGTCAGTTGTGGCACTTTTTTGGGACTTGGACCTGAAAAAAAGGGTCCAAATAAAGTGGACCAAATTCTCGTTAAAAATGTCCTTCTTGTTTCGATTATCAGCTAAAGACGCCCATCTCTCCTTGGCCAATAACCATGCCCCAGTCCCGCCTTCGCCACGCCTCCAACACGCCCCCATCAACTTTGTTCGTTCCTGCGACGGAGTGCAGTTGAAGACGACCAAAATCAGCTTTCGATTATACCGATTTGTTCACCCACGGGAGAAAGACGCCCATCTCCCGATTTGGGTCAAAATATGGGCGTCTTTCTCTTTTGAAAATAAGCTGGATAGTGTCATTCAAATAAAGGACTTTCAGAGAGATAGAGTCTTCAGGTGTGAACTCATGTACCGAGGTTATACGTCAGGATATAAGATTTAGAAGGTACAAGTCTTAGAGGCCAGAACACCATTTACTAAGGCATGTAGACACCTACGTACGTCCAATGTGCACCAAATTGGTATTACCGCCCAGCTACCATGTGCCCTGGGTGGCAATTCCATATTTGACACATGCCCAAAACACATGGTAGAAAACATTTTCTATTTCCTCCCACGTGGTGCTTACTCAGCAGTAATCAGCAGTTCATGCATGCTGGCCACTTAATGCCCATTTAGCGCATAAGACTTTACCACTAAGTCAACAGGTGGCGGTAAGGTCTCAGGCCGAAAATGGATGCGTGCTGGTTTTAATTTTGCCCCACATCAATTTTCAGCCACAAAAAATGCCTTTTTTCCAGGCATGCTGAAAAATTGACCTGCATGCGTCCAAAACATGCGCCTACGCCAGCGCAGGACACTTTTAGCGCCTTGGTAAAAGGGACCCTATGTGCATTACTATCGAATACACCCACTCTACGCCTAATTTAGGCGTCGAGATTTGCACCAAGTAAAACATGGCCTAAATGGATGCGACCAAATTCAGTTGAGTGGTGAGCCGCTTCACGTATTTTATATACTGCACAGAAATTTAAGCCTATTCTATAAAATTTAGGCATACTTTAGAGTACGCCTAAGTGTAATTTTTTTCCACATGGATTTTTCAGGTGCCAAATATAGAATCTACCCCATTATGTATAAGTGCTAGTATTTTATACATTTGCTGATATAAGAGGTTTGTGGATGCAAGCATCAACATTATAGAATTGCTTTTTTATTGGATTCAGTGTTTTCTTTCATTATTAACATGACCGAAAAATGGCCTGCACTGGTGTAGGCGTGTGTTTTAGATGTGTACAGGTCCATTTTTCCACATGCCTGGAAAATAGGCCTTTTTTGTGGCCAAAAATGGAGATGCAGCAAAATTAAAATGAGCACATGTCCATTTTTGGCCTGACACCTTACCACCATTCATTGACTTGGCGGTAAGGTCTCACGCGCTGACTGGGCGGTAAGCATCAATGCGCATACACTGACGATTACTGCCTGTTTAGCGCCACATGGTAGAAAATAGAAAATATTTTCTACCTCACGTTTCAGACACACGTCAAAAATAGAATTACTGCCCGGGGTGGGTGGTAGTTCTAATTTGATGCTCGTTGGACATGCATAGGCACCTATGCGCCTTAGTAAAAGGGCCTCTTAGGTCTGCCTTAATTTTGCTTTTGACACCCCCATGCTCCTCCTAAGTCAACACCCTCCCTTAAACTTGCACATTCTGGAATTAGAGTGCACAACTTCTAGAATACCAGCTAAGGGCATTTATGCACATAACTGCCAATTGGTCCCATATAGCACCATTTAAGACTAATTGTGACCTATTATTGCTTGTTAACACCAATTATCAGCTCATTATTTAATTAAATTACATGTACAACTGACCCTAGTCTAGTGGTTTGGTGCTAGTCACTAATTTGGGTGCACAACTTTCTAGAACTAGTGAGATATTGTTTACATTGGCTGTATTCATTAGTCCATGGTACCTCAGGGAATTTTTACACCATGTATATGGAAAAGAGTTCTGTATAATAATTTGCAATTCAGGTATAATGTGAATTTTACATCCTGATATTAGAGTTTTTAATATTGACATATAACAGAACTTTATCAACAAAAGTAACAATTCTGTGTTCAACACTGTCTTGCCCTTCAATTCCTGAATAGTTAGGATAATTTCTTCTTATTGCCAATGGTTCTATAGTAAAAGTAAATAAGAGGTGCAACTCTGTCTCCCCCTCTCTCTCCCTCTCCCCCTCCCCCCCTCTTGAAGTAGGGCCCTTTTTACCGCAGCTTGGTAAAAGCACCCCTAAATTAGGCCACCAAGATGAGATAACCTATAGGAAGAGATTAAGAAGAGTGACACCATTGTTTTGGGCCATGCACTGGTTACCCCTAGAAGCCCGAGTTTAAAATACCCTGTTTGGCCTTTTAGTAATTGATTTATATACCACTGAGATCTCTTTGCTCTAGTGGTTCAATATTTGTCATTACCACCAGTCAGAATGTCTTGATTAGTTAGGATACATGTTAGCAATTTTTCTGGGGCAGTCCCTGGATTGTTCAACAAGGAGCCAGAGAACCTGAAAAATATTAAGGATTATTTTAATTTTAAGAAACAGCTAAAGAAAAATAACTAACTAGTCACGGAGTTTTTTCTAAATAAACAGTGGTCTTTAGATGAATTTGATACCAGCTGTTTTATTTGATGGTATATTTTGGAAACTTTTAAAGTACAGTTTAGTATAACTGAAAGAGCGTACCCTTTTCAACATGATGTTGATTTTATTTAAAACAAGCAACAAAGCCCGTTTCATGAAAAATGAAATGGGCCCTAGGAAGGCTCTCGTCTATGCAATTTTTCCTCTTTCCCCTGCCCTCCCCTCCATGTCCAGCTATTCTCCTCTGCCCTGCCCTCCCCTCTCATTTGTATCCGGCGATTCTGCCCTCCCCTCCATGTCCAGCAATTCTCCCCTCCCATCCAATCCAATCCATGCCCAGCGATTCTCCTCTGCCCTGCCCCTCCCATCTGTGTTCCACGATTCTCCCCTCCCCTCCTATCCATGTCCAGCGATTCTCCCCTCCTCTCCTCTCCCCTTTCTTCCCATCTCATCCATGTCTAGCAATTCTCCTCTGCCCTGCCCTGCTCTCCCATGCCATCCATGTCCAGCGATTCTCCCCTCCCCTCCATGGCCAGTGACTCTCCCCTCCCTCCATGTCCAGCGATTATCCCCCCCTCTCTCCTGGCCTCTTCTCCTTCCTGCCGCCCTGCCTTTAAGCCGTTCATGTTACCTCAGGTCGCAGAGGCAGCAGGCTCGGCTTGTGTTGCCTCCAGCCTTCTCTTGCCTTCCCTCTCAGTATCCCGCCCTACTCTGACATCATTTCATCTTTCTGCGAGGGCAGGACACAGAGAGGGAAGGGAACGCTGGAGGCAAGCTGACGTCAGCTCATTTGCATGCTGTTACAAACCCAGCCAGCCAGCCATCCAGGGAAGCAGAGTGACTAATTATTATATAGATTTGTCATAGCTGATTGATTAGTCAAAATATTCTTCTTTGTTCATACCCAGTTACAGCTTCTATTTGATTATGATTTTTTTTTAAGCTAAAGACACATAAATGCTTTGGGGGCATAGTTAAATGAGGCAGAGAAAGTATTCAAGTGCAAGCAACTGTTGTTAATGACTTGTTCTTAGATTTTATTGTTATCCTATTGTAGGCATGTTTTTGATGCCTCCTCTCCCTTGTTTCAGATACTGATGATGTCAGCAGAGGAGTGATGTACAATATGTACAGAAAGGGATGTCTTGTGAAAAACTGGAATGAGCCAGATAATTTAATATGTACTGGGGGGTAGGAGCTGTCTTTAAAAACACAGATAAAAAGGGTTTATTTAGCTTTCTCAGGACGCATAGAACCTTTCTGTTTCCTTTGAACTAAATAGGATATATGTATTTTTATTTTCCCAAATAAGAACATATTTTTCTCACAGTTTTTCTAAGGCTGTATGAGGTCATAATGAATATGTTGTAAGAATGTTTATGTGAAAAAGAATATCACCATTTTACTCTACATAAACCTGTGATCCTCCTGTAGCAAGGGAGGTGGCTTTCTGATAGAGCATATGTATCATTAAACTGATAGGATGTATTTGAAAGCAGCACATTGTAGCTAACAGTGATTAGTTGATGATTTTGAAGATAAAGACAGACGGTAAAGCCTGCTATGCAGGAGGCAGGAAAAAGTGTCTGTGAGAGAACAGATTGGTAATAACGTTGGATATTAAATCTTTCGGTATCTCATGGCTTCAGATCGCAAGAGTCTTTAGATCATACTCTGTCTTTTAAGAATAAAATATTTGGATGTCATGAGATGACGGCCATGTTAAACTGCCCAGTGCAGTATGGTTGAGGGATTTAATGAGATACTTTTTTTTTCCCCTTCAGTTAGTCTGTGTGCATATTACCAATAAAAGAATTCATTTTTACTTCATATTTTATGTTTATCACTCAATCAAACTAAATGACTCTAATATCAGTAATAGTCTATGATTATGTCTGTTTTAATATTTGAAATTTTTATGATGTTGTAGAATTTACATTTATATTACAATTTCTGGGGTTGAAACAAAAGCTTGTTATCTTTTATACATTGACTGTTCAAATATTTTACTACTCAGCTTCTGTCAATTATGTTCAACTGCATTCTAAAATTAAAATATATTGCAAGTTTAATGCCTCTATGCATCATATGTCATGCTGCATCTCGAGTGAGCTGTCTGTTGGAAATTAAATTTAGGCTGAATGGTCTCAACGCTGTTTTCCACCACAAAAACTTTTATGCACAAGAGAGAGAGTTAAGCTTTAAGATTTTCTATGCCATTGTTTATTTTACCAAAAGGTTGATGGTTAAATGTTGTAGTGGCAGGTTTTTACCATTAATCACAGCAAAAACAGCACAGCAGACCCTCCAGGAAGACCAATTTGCAAATAAGATATGATTCTCTTAGGGCCCCTTTTACTAAGCAGCAGTAAGCCCAATGTGTGCTTACCACTCGCTAAATGGGATGTTCTGCCGGGCAACTGCAACAGCCCAGCAGCACCTCCCACCCCAGCATGGCGTCATATCCGGTGCTACAAAAATATATTTATTTTTGTAGCATCAGAGTGTACCTGGTGGCAATCGGAGTGCCACGCATTGCCCGGTTACTGCTGGTTTAGCACAGGAGCCCCTACCACCACCTCAGTTAGTGGCAGTAAAGGCTCCCCCTGAAATAGCCATGCGGCAAGTGCTTTACTTGCTGCATAGCCATTTCCTGCAGGAAAGAGAGACTTCTTCCCTTTTACCCGCAGCAGTAAAAGGCAGGGGCATAGCCAGACTTAGAAGGGAGGGGGGTCCAGAGCCCGAGTGAGGGGGCACATTTTAGCTCCCCCTCCAGTGCCACCAACCCCCCCGTGCCGCCGCAACCATCTCTACCCCCTTCCCGCCGCCAACCCTCTCCCGCCGCGTACCTTTGTTGGCGGGGGACCCCAACCCCCGCCAGCCGAAGTCCTCTTCTCAGCCGCACGGCATTACTTCCTGAATGATCTGATTAAGTTTCTGTATGTGCATCTGCCGCACGCACAGAAACTTGATCAGATCATTCAGCAAACAACACCGCATGGCCGAGAAGAGAACTTCGGCTGGCGGGGGTTGGGTACCCCGTCAGCAAAGGTACGCGACGGCGGTGGGGGAGGGTTGGCGGCGGGAAGGGGCGGTTTAGAGGGTTGTGGCAGGGGGGTCCAGGGCCATATCTACGGGGGCCCATGCCCCCGTGGCTTCATGATAGCTATGCCCCTGGTAAAAGGGGGCCTTTGCATGCATGAAAAACATGTGCTGATGTCAGCGTAGGCCTCCTTTTGCTGAAGCTTGGTAAAAGGGGCCCTAAGACTGTTAAACTGAACATTTATATCATAACGTTAAATAACTTCTTTCTGTGAGCTTTATGTTAATTGTATGAAAGGTAAAAGGAAAATTTCCCTTAGATGATATGACAAATATTCTCAATTTTGAGGTTACAACAGTTTTTATAAGGCATATGTCATATGTGCCAAAGGCTATCATCTGTTACAGAGGAAATTTAATTCAAATTCAGTAGGGAGGAGAGACTGGCATTCTGGGATATGTAATAATAATAAAGATCTTCAATTATACAGAAATTGAAAAGAATAAGGAATCAGACACATTGATCATGAACATATGTTTTTTGGGCACAGATGTTCAAGGTTAGCTAGCTTGCTAGGTAGTAAGTTTCCCTAACAAAAGGGTCCTTTTAGTAAGGTGCATCGAAAAATGGCCTGCGCTGCTGTAGATGCGTGTATTGGATGCGCACAGGTCCATTTTTCAGTGCACCTGCAAAAATGGCCTTTTTTTATCCCAAAATGGAAATGCGACACAATAAAAATTGGCTCGTGTCCATTTTGGACCTGAGACCTTACCTCCACCCATTGACCTAGCGGTAAAGTCTCACGCGTTAACCGGGCAGTAATGGTCTATGTGCATACAATGCCGATTACTGCTCGGTTAGTAGCATGTGGACACGTGTAAAAAATGAAATTACTGCCCAGGCCTCATGGTAGCCAGGCGGGTAGTTCAAAATTGATTCACATAGGACACGTGGATGCGCTTACGCGGCTTAGTAAAAGGGCCCCAAATAAACCATGTAAACCTAGTAAAGCATCAGCAATAGATTTAGGGGGAAGTTATTAACGTGAGCTACTATTTAGGTGTTATTTTATTGTTACCCCCTTATTAGTGACTAGCAGGCTTATTTTTGAAAGAGAAGGGCACCCATCTTTCGACACAAATCGGGAGAAGGGAGTCTTTCTCCCAGGGTCACCCAAATCGGCATAATTGAAAGCCGATTTTGGGCGTCCTCAACTACTTTCTGTCGCAGGGATGACCAAAGTTCACGGGGGCGTGTCAGCAGCGTAGCAAAGGCGGGACAGGGCGTGGTTAAGAGATGGGCATCCTCGGCCAATAATGGAAAAAAGAAGGGCGTCCCTGACGAGCATTTGGCCGACTTTACTTGGTCCCTTTTTTTTTCATGACCAAGCCTCAAAAAGGTGCCCAAACTGACCAGATGACCACCAGAGAGAATCGGGGATGACCTCCCCTTACTCCCCCAGTAGTCACCAACCCCCTCGCACCCAAACAAAAATTAAAAATCATTATTTTCCAGCCTCTATGCCAGCCTCAAATGTCATACCCAGCTCCATCACAGCAGTATGCAGGTCCCTAGAGCAGTTTTAGTGGGTACTACAGTGCACTTCAGGCAGGCGAACCCAGGTCCACCCCCCCACCTGTTACACTTGTGGTGGTAAATGTGAGCCCTTCAAAACCCACCAGAAACCCACTGTACCCTCATGTAGGTGCCCCCCTTCACCCCTTAGGGCTATGGTAGTGTTGTAAAGTTGCGGGGAGTGGGTTTGGGGGGGGGGGGCTCAGCACCCAAGGAAAGAGAGCTATGCACCTGGGAGCAATTTATGAAGTCCACTGCAATGCCCCCTAGGGTGCCCGGTTGGTGTCCTGGCATGTCATGAGGACCAATGCACTATGAATGCTGGTTTCTCCCACGACCAAATGGCTTGCATTTGGTCGATTCTGAGATGGGCGTCCTTGGTTTCCATTATCGCTGAAAATTGGGGACAACAATCTCTAAGGTCGACCTAAATTTTGCGATTTGGGCGTCCCCAACGTATTATCGAAACGAAAGATAGATGTCCATCTTGTTTCGATAATATGGGTTTCCCCGCTCCTTCACCGGGACGTCCTGCGAGGACGTCTTCAGGAAAATGTGGGCGCCCCTTTCGATTATGCCCTTCTATGTCACATTGCATAAAATGGGACCAATGATAACATACTAGTTAGTGGTAAAATAATTGGTATCATTCTCATATCTTCCAGTGCTGAGTCCTCCATTCTTGGCAAAAATAGTGGAGCTGGCAATTTGGGAGAAGCTGCAGGCTATTATTAATTTAAATTAGGTAATCAACATCATGGCTTCGGTAAAGGCTGTGCTGTGGAGATGTTAATGGCCTCCTTATTTGATTGGTCTTTGCATAGATTGGAGAAGCCTTGTACTGCTTATTTGTTGAATTTTCTTGATATGAGTGCAGCTTTGGATTTATGAAATCATGGTATTTTATTGCAGAATTGCAATGTTTGGAAATAGATCTACAGAGTTATTGTGGCTGTGGTTTCGGTTGTATCTTATTGATGGATAGCAGCAAGTTATAATAGGTGATAAACTACAGTTGCTGGTTTCTCCCTAGCATGGGGAGTGCTTCAAGGATCAGCACTCTCTGTTGCACTATTTAATCTATACTTTCAGCCATTATATGGTATTATCAATGGATTTGATGTGTTGTACCATGTATATACTGATGATATTATGATTTACTGTTGGTAGTACTGTTGTTGTGGATTGTTTTTCAGCAATTATTGGATAGAAAACAGAGGGTAGGGTTAAATGGTCATTTCTCTCAATGGAGGAGGGTTAACAGTGGAGTGCCGCAGGGATCAGTACTGGGACTGGTGCTATTTAATATATTTATAAATGATATGGAAATCAGAACGACGCGTGAGGTGATTACATTTGCAGATGACACAAAACTATTCAAGGTTGTTAAAATACGCACGGACTATGAAATATTGCAGGAACATAAGAACATAGGAGTAGTCATACTGGGTCAGACCAATGGTTCATATAGCCCAGTATCATGTTTTCCAAACAGTGGCCAAGCCAGGTCACAAACACTTGGCAAAAAAACAAATTGTGGCAACATTTCATACTACAAATCCCAGGGCAAGCAGTTGCTTCACATGTGGTAGTGTGGGCATGTCTTTTATGTGTGTGCTGGGCCATTTTTTACTGCGGCTGGGAAAAAAGCTATTTTTTAATGGGTCAGGAAATGGGCATGCACTAATATTAAAACTATTGCATGCCTATTTATGGTCTGAGCTCTTACCACCACCCAATGACCCAGTGGTAAGGGCTCACGCGCTACCCACATTGTATAACCATTGGTGCATGCTGTGTGCTTACCGCCAGGTTAGCGTATGAGTCTTTACCACCTTCTAAATAGGAGGTGGTAAGGACTGACGTGGTAACTAGCCAGGTGCTTATTGGGAACTTAGCACCTAGCCATTATTGCCATCAATATAAAATCAGCCATGCTATGAAGTTGCTGAAGTACGCAGGAAAAGCATACACTACAGCTACCGCCTGCTACCTTTTGGCACAGCTTTATATAAGGACCCCTATATGAGGCCTTGTGGTGCAATCAGTAGGTTGCTTGCCTTTTGCACACATGACCTAAATTCAAATCCCACACTAGAATTTTCTATTAGCTAGCTGGGCTCTGGCCATCTCTTGAACAAAGATGAGAAACCAGGGATCTGCAGACAGCTAGAAAATGGAGATAACAGAAGACCCCACATGGAGACGGGATCAGGGTTCAAATTGTTTATTGAAGGAAACAACTTGCAAGATCTCATATATACAAATAGCCCAACATGGCCATGTTTTACCTAAAACAGGGCTGCATCAGTGGACACTAAACAAAGATCAAAGGAACAAAATATTTCTATCACAAAAATTTCAAAATTCATACAATATCAAGCAGCACTTCTCACTCATGCTGATTGAACTGCTGCTTGATATTGTATGAATTATGGGATTTTTGTGAAAAATATTTTGTTTTTTTCATTTCTGTTTAATGTACCCTGATGCAGCCTTGCATTGGGCAAATCACAGACACATTGGGCAGTTTTTATGAAATCTTACAAGTTATTCCTTCAGGGTCAAATTCTATAAATGGTGCCTTAAAAATTGGCGCCGAAAAACCATGCGGCTAGCATGATTCTATAAACTACACCTAAAGTTAGGCATAGTTTTTAGAATATGCTCACACACCATTCTTGTGACTAAAATTTAGGCACACCCGTTTAGGCCATCTAAAACAAAGCCTGAATACCTGTGCCTATTAAGTGCAAATTGGGTGTATTCTATGAGTGCGCATAGTTTTTTGAAATGCCCACTACCTGCCCATTCCACACCCATGTCCATGCCCCCTTTTTGAATATGGGTATTAGAATTCACACATACTTCGTTATTGTTTATACCTAAAAAGTTGTGCATGTGAATTCTAATTAAAGTCAATTAGTGTTACTGATTGGCTTGTTAATAAATTAAGTTATGCACGCAATTTGGCCATACAGACTAATTAGCGCATACAACTTAAAGCGCCATATATAGAATTTGGGGGTCAGTAAATAGTTTGAACTCTAGTCCTGTCTCTACATATGGTCTGCTGTCAGCTGTGACCAACTCAGCCATCCATCCACTTTTGGTCAGTAAATGAGTACCCAGCTTTAGCCAGAGGATAGACATGATTGGAGAAGGCATGTTAAACTGTTCCACTAATAGTTTGCCAAGAAGCCATTACACAAATGACAGGCCCCATAAGTCCTTCACAACTTGGTACTTGCATACAGGGGACTACCTTTACCTTTACTTTCTCCTATATAGACCTTCATTCTAACAATCAATACAGCAGCACAGGCACACTTTCTAGCCAAGAGTTATTTCTTTAAAGAATAATTAAAGGATAAAACAGAAACACAGAAATCTGGCATTGTGCCTGAGAAACAGAGAAGTCTGCAGAAAGTATTCGAAGGTTGCATGAGTACAAATTGCAGCAAAGCTTTTATTCTCAAACCACAGTGGCTCACTATAGTATGCAAAGGGCTAACAAAAAGTCTACGTAATCATGCTGCTAGCATCATCAATTAATTCTTCATTGACATTTAGGCATCCTTTTTTATTCTTTTATTTCCATTTCAAAGATAGCTTATACATGGTCTCCAGTGTGTCTCAGCTTGGTTTTTATTAACACTTCTGCTGGTTAATGGACTACTGCAAACAGCTGAATGTAACTCAAGGCTTATAAGGACCACGGGCTCTATTCACCCTAGCATTTTTGACTTCTGGGAAAAAAAAACATAAATAGAAGCCAACTCATAGGTTTTTCTGAATATCTGTCATATGAAAAGGGATATTCAATTGCTATTTATTGTGTTTTAAAACTCTCTGAATATTTATTTATTTGTTACATTTGTACCCCACATTTTCCCACCTATTTGCAGGCTCAATGTGGCTTACATAATACCGTAAAGGCATTCGCCAGTTGGTTGATAACAAATACAAGGTTGTATTGTGGTCAAATGAGGTAGGTGTGTGTCAGGCACCGTGAAGGTCGAAGGGAATGAAGATTGTATATTGTCCAGTACGATCATTGGTTAAGCTGTGTTGCTGGGTGTGGGGATTTACGTTGGATTGGTGGGGTAAGCCTTTTTGAAGAGGTTGGTTTTTAGTGATTTTCTGAAGTTTAGATGGTCATGGATTATTTTTACAGCTTTTGGGAGTCCATTCCATAGTTGTGCGCTTACAGAAGAGAAGCTGGATGCGTAAGTTGTTTTGTATTTAAGAACTTTGCAATTTGGGTAATGTAAGTTTAGGTATGATCTTGATGATCCAAGTCTGTTTCTGGTTGGTAGATCTATGAGGTCTGTCATGTATCCTGGGACTACGCCCTAGATAATTTTGTGGACAAAGGTGCAGATTTCCTCAAGAAAGTCTACCACCTTTTAACCAAGTATATTATGTTCCACAAAAAAAAAATATCTCAGCAAGAACAAAATGTACCTCTAGATGTATCTGCACTTCTGGAGACTTGTAAAACAGAACAAGCTAAACCAGCGACTTTGATAGCTACTTTAGTACTAACACCAGATAAAGCATGATTATTTAGACTGTTTTTTTAAAAACAGAGATAAATTAGGCAAAGTCGGACACTGAGTGAAGCGCTCCTGAGAAGCTGGAGAGGGCAAGCAATTTTTCCTATTCAAAATGCCGCAAACTAAACGCAAAGCTGCGGTGAGAATGGTGCCCCCGCCCTCACTGCTTCCTTGACAAAAATGAGGGAAACGGATCCCATAGCGCTGACTGGAGAAGGGGAGTCAACGCTGGGAGAGGAAGTCTCCCTCTCTCCACCACCGACAATGCTGCCTCCATGTCCGGCGTCGACTGCGGAGTCGGGGGTGATCTATCGAATCGCCGGAAGTACGATGAGAGGATCGCCAAGCGAGGGACTAACTCCGCAGAAAACGCTGTGCTCCGAGGTTGATCCTCATGAGAAAATGGAGATAAGCCTAGAGAAGATTTGGCTAATGCTGAATAAAATGGACACAACATTGCAAAAAACATCAGGTGAGGTAGCAACTTTTAATTCTAAATTTGAAGATCTGAAAGTAACAGTTGATTCAGTAAAACAAGAGTTGTTAACAAAAGTTACAAAGATACAACAGGAAGTTGAATCACTTCAAACATTTAGAGACAATGTAGTAAAGGACAACACAGATATACGTCGAAAGATTGAACAACTAGAAAATTTTAACCGATGTTTGAATCTACGTTGTTTAAACTTTCCTAAACTTCCTGGCTGCACTCCAATGGAACTTTTCAAAAGATATTTGAATGAAAATTTGAAATTTCCTCTAGAAGCAATTCCGCCTATAAACAAATTGTATTATATTCCGAGCGCTAAAAAGGAAGGAGACAAAAAAATATCTGAAAAATCAAATTTAGACTTGAGTAATATCTCAGAACTATTGGAACAATCTCTAGACGAGAAAACTGAAAGAGCGACACTCATTGTCTCACTTGTATTTGAGCAGGATCTAAATGTGATCATGAGATTGTACTTTAAGAATATCAAAACCCTCTTCGGAGGTGAGCAAGTTTGGATTTATCCTGATGTTACGAAGCAGACTCAGCAAAAAATGAAGGCATTTCTTGCTATGAGGAAGAGAACTGTGGAGTTGGGGGGTTCTTTCCTCTTAGCTTATCCGTGCAAGTGTGTAATAAGACTGGGTGAAACAAAATATATATTTTATTCACCAGAACAGCTAAAATCCTTCCTAGACTTGAAGCAACTATGAGTTAACAACAATAGGATTATTTTGAGGAAACGCCGCATAGTTTAGTAAACATTGTTTTTCCAAATCTTCTCTATTTATAATGCCCCCTGGTATTTGGGGTCTAAGGAAGCATAATAATTTGTACCTTGTGATTTATTTTTCTTTGTATTTCTAATGAAAGAAATGGTATTTCTTATACTTTTTCCTTAATTAAGATTGACGAAAAATAAGTTTTTCTTATGTTAAGAATTTTGCTGCATTTCTATGACAAGATATTCTTGTTATAAATTCTAAATGTCAATAAATAAATAAACTAAATAATCAGGGTTGTGGTATGGAAATATAAACAATATTCAAAAATAGTAAATTCCACACTATACAAAATGACTAGATTATCAGGGAAAAAGCCTCAAAGAGCTCCAAGATCAATAAATAATCTTCCGGAGCTATAACAGACCTGATAGTCTTCTCTTCATCATAGGCAAAAAAAACCGATATCACAGTTCTTTTATTGAAAAAACTTTGAAAATCTGCGATCACATACTGTATTAAATACACTTCATGTTATATATTTTGTAAAAATGTCTTGTTATCTTTGCGCAAGTCTCTACTAGAACATGTCCAAGCCTGCTGAACCTGACCCTCAGGTCTGGTTTCCAGCTCCCCCCTCCCCCAGTGCTCCTCTGCTTGGTCAAAGGGATTTTTGCTGGAAGCAGAGGGTACCTGTCTCAGTTGCAACCTGAGACCCTGAAGAAGCAGCGAAACGCTGGCCACCATCGGCTCAGGGTAGCATGAGAGGAACTGCATAGCGAGGAGCAGCACCCAGGGAGCACTATTCATTAAAGATAAGTGCAATGGTGTAAACTGAATGCTTGGACATGTTCTAGTAGAGACTTGCGCAAAGATAACAAGAAATTTTTACAAAATATATAACATGAACTGTATTTAACACAGTATGTGATCGCAGATTTTCAAAGTTTTTTCAATAAAAGAACTGCGATATCGGGGTTTTTTGCCTATGATGAAGAGAAGACTATCAGGTCTATTATAGCTCCGGAAGATTATTTATTGATCTTGGAGCTCTTTGAGGCTTTTCCCCTGATAATCTAGTCATTTTGTATAGTGTGGAATTTACTATTTTTGAATAGATAAATAAATAAATAAAAAAAGAGATAAATTATTTCTTGGACTAAAAGTAAATTTGTTCCCAGATGTTTCGAAAGAGACTCAAAAGAGAAGAAAACAATTTGTTTTGTTAAAATCAGCTGTTCTTCAATTAGGAGCTGTATTTTATTTGAGATTTCCCTGTAAATGTGTTATTCGACATAATTTGGTAAAATATGTTTTTTCAGATCCCTCACAATTAACATCTTTCATAGCCTTTAAAAGTGCAACAGGAGTAAAATAAGATGACTTTCTGTTTTTTGGTTTTTTTTCCCTAGGTATTAATTGTATCGTTTAAGTAATAGTTTCCTCTGTATACCTCTTGAGATTTGTTTCTTGGACCTTCTCTCTTGTGGACTTGAGTATTATATTTCATGTTATTATTCTTTAATTACTCAATTATTTTTTTTATATTTTATAATGCTTTGGAAATATTTAATACTTTTCTTATTTAAGTGTATAATCTTGAAATATGTTATAAAATGAATTATTAAAAAAAAGTGCAGATTTTGAAGATGATACGTTCTTTGATTGGGAGCCAGTGCAGCTTTTCTCGTAGGGGTTTAGCACTTTCGAAGCGTGATTTACCAAATATCAGCCTGGCAGCTGTGTTTTGGGTGGTCTGGAGTTTTTTTGCGAGTTGTTCTTTACATCCCGCATAGATTGCGTTGCAGTAATCAGTATGGCTTAGGTTATATTCGTTTAAGTTTCCACATTGAATAGAACATTTTCTTTATTACGGAGTTTACTTAGCTCTCAAGGGTAAGGTTGCGGTCAATTGTGACGCCGAGTATTTTTAGGCTGTCTGAGGTAGGGAGGGTGTGTACTAGGGTGTTTATGGTTGTGGGTTTGTACTTGTGTTGAGATGAGAGGATGAGGCAATATGTTTTTTCAGTGTTCAGTTTCAGTTGGAATGAATTTTCCCAGGGGTTCATGATGTTCAAGCCGTCATTGATTTCATTGGTTATTTCTGTCAAGTCATGGCTGAATGGAATGTAGATTGTGATGTCATCTGCATAGATGAACGGGTTGAGGCCTCGGTTGGATAGGGACTTTGCCAGTGGGATCATCATCATGTTGAAGAGTATTGGTGATAATGGTGATCCTGGAGGTACTCCACAGGTAGCTTTCCACGGTGGTGATATGTTTGAGTTTGATTTTACTCGGTAAGTTCTGGTGGTTAGAAAACCCTTTATCCAGTTAAGTATATTTCCATCAATCCCAAAGTGGCCAAGGAGTCTCAGTAGTATATTCTGGTTTACCATGTCGAATGCGCTCGACATGTCGAATTGGAGAAGTATACTTTTACCTGTGGCTATTTCTTGCTTGAATTTGGCCAGGACTGTGACTAGAACTGTTTCAGTACTGTGGTGGGGGCGGAACCCTGACTGTGAGTCGTGTAGTATTGAGAACTTGTCCGTGCATTCCGTAAGCTGTTTGGTCACCAAGCTCTCCATCAGTTTGACAACTAGTGGTATAGACGCAACTGGGTGGTAATTGGTTAGATCGTTTGTGTTTTTCTTGGCGTCTTTTGGTATTGGGGTGAGTAGGGTGTTACCATATTCCATGGGGAAGAGACCTTATTGTAGCAGGAAGTTTAGATGGGATGTGAGGTCTGCTATGAAGCGGTCAGGGGCGGATTTGAGTAGATGACTGTGACATACATCCAGTTTGCAGTGGGTGTTGGCAAACCTATGAGTCGCTTTTGTAACTGATTCAGTGGTGAGGAGAGTAAATGTTGACCAGAAACGGTCTGCTGGACATCCACCAGGGATTTGGTCCAGGTCGTTGAAGAAGTTTTCGATGTCAGTGTTGTACTGAGGAAGTGTGCTGCGTAGTTTTATTATTTTTTTTGTTAAAGTAGTTTTATTATTTTTTCGTTACAGTAGTTATCAAGTTTGTCTATGGGTGGGATGTCTGTGCTGGTTGTGGAGATAGGAATGGTGTCTAGTAACTTATTTACGAGTTGGAATAGTTTCTTCATATCTTTGTAATGTGGTCCTATTTTAGTTTTGTAATAGGACGTTTTGGTTTGTCTTATAGCGTATTTGTATTTTCTGTGCCCTTGTTTCTATGCATTGAGTGTATGTTCATTGTTTGTTTTTTTCCATGCTTGTTCAAGTTTCCTGGATTATGTTTTGAGTTTTTTTAATTCAACATTGAACCATGGTATCGAGTTTTGTCTTCTTGATATTCTTGTCTTTAAGGGCGCTATTTCGTTTAGTACGCTTTTGCATTTGTCCTCCCAGTGGTTGAGGTAGTGTATGGAATCCGTGCGTGTTTTCCATTCGTTGTCATATATCAGTTGCCTCTCATGGTGTAGGCTATGTGTGCTGGTGTGTGGTTTAGTCCCTTCTTCCACCAGTCTAGGGATAGGTTCAGTTTGTAGTGGTCGGTCCAAGGTGTTTCTGTCCATTTGATGTCTGTTATTAATAGGTTATGATCTGTGGACAGTTTGTATGATAGGAGGTCTAATGTGTGTCTCTTGATGCATGTGAGGTAACTTGCATGTGAGGCCATTTGAGATTCCAGGACTGTAGAAAGTCTTTGCATTCACATGCGTTGGTGGAGTAAGGGTCTTCTAGGTGAAGGTTTATGTTGCCTATTATTAATGTATTGGAGCTGTTTACACAAGTGTTTGAGATGAAGTCCGTGAAAGTAGGCTGTTTCATTCCAGTTACCGGACGGTCTGTAAAATAGGACGCAGTTCAGATGATCGATCAGGGATTTGTTATGGATTCTGAATGATGCAATTTCTAGTTGGGGTGTTATGGATTCAGTGATGGTTTTGGTGGTGAATTGGGTTCGGTAGATTATTGCAATGCCTCCTCCTCTCGTTTCCATTCTGGTCCAGTTTTACAAGGACCCTTATTCAGAATAACTAGGGAGCAAATCCAACTTGTTCTTTCCATTATAAGATTTCTCTCAACTTCAGTTTCCCCTCCTCAGTTCCCTGCACAGTTTGTATTTGACTTCCCACTTACTCTATCTCAAAGCGGGAATAATTCTACAGTAATTGATCTCCCCTTTGCCCCTGTATCTCTAGTTACTTCCTACAGAGGAAAAATATAATTTAAATGTTGTCACTTCCATGGAATATCATTCTTTTATTGCTGTTCTATATTTGTAGACAGCCCCTCAGGCACATGTTAGTTTGTGACTTATCCAAGGGCTCTAGTGTGAAGGAGGACACTACATTTTCACATTCTAGTGGGAAGCAGAAAGAGGGAAGACTTGCATTTACTGGGTGTTTAAAACCAGAATAAAGAAGCTGTTATCTTCACAGACTCAAAAGAAAAGTTTTTGATACATGAATTCTGTTGTCCTCTTTCTAAGTTCTTCTCTTTTCCTCTTTCTTTCCAGAACCCCCCTTGCTCCAACATCCAGAAATCATTTTTCCTGACTTATAGTCAAAAGCTCTCATCTCTGACATGCAAGACCTTAAAAAAACTTCCTTATTTCAATATTTTTAGGTTCCATAAACCCAAAGAGAAAATCCAAGCAGGACCTCTCCCAACTGCCTCTCTACTTTTTTTTTTTTTTTTGGGGGGGGGGGGGGGGGGGGCTCTTCCAGCTTCCTGAGGCAACAGAGCTGCTACTATTATGGATCTTTCCTAACAACTTGTGATCAGTGGCACAAAAAGACATTCACAGTTCAATGCTTATTCTACCATAACATGTTTTCAGAAATGGACCTATTTAATTTCTAAATTCCAGGGACTTTTTCCCTCCATGTCTTCTTTAATGTATTTTAACCACCAACAACCATAGGACCTAAGACAAACCCTCAACTTTCTTATGGTGAAGATAAACCAACAAATGGGATTTCTTATATTTTCCTTTCTCCAAGGACCAGGTCAGAACACAAGACCCAGCCTCTCAAGAGCTTTATCCTTCTTATTGATACTTGGTAGAAAAATAGGCAAAAGACTGATGAATACCTATGACTGGTTTTGCACTTCGGGGTCTAACCTTTTAGAGTACCTGAGGCTGTAGACTGCTTCTAGATGACAGAAAACAGGCAAAAGACAAATTTCCCTTCCAAACAAGGAATTATGATGGTAATTTGATAATTAAAATGCCTAGGTAAAAATGCAAGTAGGTGCCTACTCAGGCATGGCTATATAAAATAATAGCACAATTGGCAGAAAGTGCACCTTGGATGCAAGTACACACATTTTTACTTGCTTGAAAGCAGACATTTGCATGGAGAATTTTCAAGTGTGCATGTAGATTAGTGTATTTCATAATTAACAGATGCACTTGTGTATTCTTCTCATGTTACAGCAAGGTATACAGTGTTGCTTAACCATCTTCCTAACACGGCGATGCACACAAAAGGCTAAAATTTTCCCTAAATAGCTCACTTCTGATTTCACAGAAAAAAAGCAAGCAGCACATAACTTACAGCACAACAAATTGCTATGGCCTCCATCTTATTTAAATTAAAAGTCAGATCATGACCAGATAAATCACTTCAAAATTGCATGTGAATTCTGACCTGTAGTAGTGCATACTGTCAAAGTACTCACATTCATTTCATCAAATATACTTTTATATCTGGCACTAATTTAATTCTAGCTTTATATATCTGTGCTTTTTTACTCTGAGTTTTAATAAGTTATTCTTTGCACCCTGATAGAGTGGAGTTTCTTTTCAGACCCCTGATGGTGAGCTGTGCCTAAGCCTTAAGACTTTGGTTGGCTGAACAGCTGAGTGGGTGTGGAGGAGTAGCCTAGTAGTTAGTGCAGTGGACTTTGATCTTGGGGAACTGAGTTCAATTCCCACTGCAGCTCCTTGTGACTCTGGGCAAGTCACTTAACCCTCCATTGCCCCTGGTACAAAATAAGTACCTAAATATATGTAAACCACTTTGAATGTAGTTGCAGAAACCTCAGAAAGGCAGTATATCAAGTCCCCTTTCCCTTTACTCAGGCCTTTTTCTCCATTTTTTTGTGAGTGCTTGGATATTCTCTTCATTCAGTGTATATGCTCATGTATTGCAGAGACCTTTTTTTGTGAGATTTATATATGCAAACATGGATGTACTCAAGATGACCAGTATCACAGGATTGAAAAGAGGATTGGAGAAATTCCTGAGGGAAGGTCTATAAGGAGATAATTAAACAGTTGGACTTGGGGAAACAGATCAAGTCTAGCTTCATGCTGCCCCAGACTGTTAGAAATAGGATGCTAGCTTGATAGACCTTGGTCTGACTCAGCATGGTTTTTCTTATCTTCTTTGGTTCTTAAGTTCTTTGGTTCAATACCAATCAAATACGATTCCATTCTCCTCCACCCCCCCCCAAATAATCTATTAAAGTATTTATCATGCTTCTCGGGGGGGGGGGGGGGATGGGGAAAGGATATGAGTGATGATAGGAAAATGTGATTTTTTTAAAAATATTTGCAATGAATGTAACTTAATTGGTTAACTAGCTAATCAGCACTGTTAATTGGATGTTAACAAGCTATTATCACTACCAATTGGAATTAAGATTTACGGACACAACTTGCTAAGCATATTCTATAATGTGGTGCGCCTAAATTCTAAGTTGCATAGTAAAAAAGTAAAAGCAACAATAAGAAATAAATTATATGTTGACTCAGTGCATTGCTGGGTGTGGTAACTGGTAGTGGTAGTGGAAGAGGGGCAAGCACTATCACGTAGTCAAATATTGCTGCTGCAGCAGAAGCAGCTGACTGCCTCGATGTCTCTGACAGCAGTGGGGACTCTACAGGGCAGGGTCGGACACTGCCTTGCCTCCAGAGATGGCTGGACCTTCTACTGGGGCTGGAGGGAAGGACAGGAGGGCTGGCTGCAAGTGGGGATGGGGAGGGATGACTGAGTGCATGAGGGTAAGAGAGTGTGCTGGGAGGCACATGACTGTGGTGTGGTGATGGTGGAGAGGATGGGTGGTGGAGTAGGTGAGTGTATATATGTTTTTAGTGGGTAGGTGTATCAGGGGATTTGGGGAGGTGGTGGTGGTGAAGGATGGGGGAGGGTGTTGGTGGAAGGAGGGGTGGAGGGTGTCAGGGAGAGGATGATGGTGGGTTTGTCACAATTGTCAGGGGAAATAAAGGTAGTACTCGCTGTCACTGAAAATGTGTCTGTATCAGCCCTGTTGTGCTTTTACCCCCAGCTAGAGTGGTGCCTGCTCCGCTGTGGTGTGCATGTAGGTGGATAAAGTCCTCTTCCTCTTGGTCCAGTTCTGCCTGCTGCTGCTGTGTAGACTCTGGCAGGGGCTGCCTTCTTTGCTGGGCAAAGTTGTGCAGCATGTAAAATGCCATGAAGATTTTGGCAACCTCTGTGAGGTGTAGAGGAGCTCCTCCCCAGAATGATTGAGGTATCAAAAGTGTCTCTTTAGATGGCCAAAGGTCCTTTCTATAATAGCATGAGTGCTCCTATGGGATCTATTGTAGCATTCCTCTGCCTCATTTTGGGGTGTAGAATGAGGATCATGAGTCAGGTTTGCTGGGGTAGCCTCTTTCACCTTGGGAAGGGGGAATAAAGATCACAAACATGGATGTGTGTAGCAAGGTCTGGTCACCTTTGGAGGGTGGGGGAAGTGGGTACCAGGGTTGGGAATCCCAGTGCTGCTTATCTAAGAACCAGCCACCAGTGATTTCCCCTTAGTCAAAGCGTTTGTAGATTCCTGAGTGCTATATTATGTATGCGTCATGGCAGGAGCCAGAGTACTAAGCAATCACATCCATTGTCTCCTCCTGGGCATCACACACCACCTGCATGGTCATGGAATGATAGGATTTCCTATTCCTATAGGTATCTTTATGTGCTGGGGAAGGGGGTCTGAGGTCCACATGTGTGCAATTGATGACCCCTAAGACCAAGGGGAAGCCATCTATGGAGTAAAAGTGGGTCATGTTGTTCTGACAGGCCTCAACGGTGCTGGGGAAGGAGACACAGTGTGAAGTGTGTGTGAGAAAGGCATCAAGGAACTGAGCCAGACAGAGATGGTGGGCTGGGTAAGGCATGCAGTGACTGTGTGCACTAACTAAAAGGTACCAGTGGCAAGAAAGGCAAGGGGGTCTGTAACCTTAAGGTGCACTGGCACGGGATTATTCCTGCATGTCCTAGCCTGAAGTTGGGGCCCTAGCTGCTGACACAGGTGCTGTATGGCAGCCCTATCAAAGCGGTATCTAGTATGGCACTCCTGGTCACTAAGGTCCAGGAACCGGGTCAAAGCCTAAACACTTTTTGATAGGGGTACATCCTCCTAGCCCTCCCTTCCAGATTCTCAGCCACATCCAGCAAAGCCTGAAATGCAAGAGCATTCAGAAGATCCAGTTTTCTTGTGCAGGTATCCCACCACCACAGGTGCAACCTGCTAACCCCACTAACACCACTGTGTGTACCTCCACCTCTTTCAGAGCTCACCACTACCTAGTGAGACACTGACCTACCACCAGCACCAGGACACAGCACTCATTCACCCATCACCAGCGCACACTCACCCAGAAACAGTACACAGCACACTGACAAAGAGGTAGTGGGCAAACACAGAGGTACAGCACAGAGGCACAAGAAGATAAAGAGTAGAAGCAGGTAAGTGGGTAGAGAGGAAGGTGTGGGTGTTTGGGCAAGGGACAGAGAAAGGAGAAAATAAGCCTGAGAAACAACAAGGGATGGGGGGTGGGCGCTAGCAGGTGTGGTGAAGCGGTTTAGGAGGTGAGATAGAGGAGAGATAAGGCAGGAAATAAAGGGGAGACAAAGGTTTCAGACAAAGGCATACAAAGACAGCAAACAAACCACTCAGCAACTCTCCACTCTCCTTCACACTGCAACAAGCTCCACTTCTCTATTTACCAACTTAGCAATAATGCAAATGGTTCCAAACACAAGTTGTGGCTTCACTTATTCACATTTGTAGCAGATCTAAATTAGGACATTTTCATTTCTACCTCAGTGCACCAACCAGCTATCCATTATCGCTAGAAAACATTCATCCTGTAACACCGCCCATAACACTCCCACGAAATGCCCCTTCTCTGAATGTCTGTTTTCTGTGTGGCTCGCACACTTAGACATTTCCTGAGCATGTTTTTGAATACATATTTATGTATTTTCCAGCACTTGATATACTGCAAGTGATCCGTTAAGGTGACTATCACACGGTTTACATTATAAAAGCAATTGTGGGGAGACAAGATGGAAGATGAGAAAACTAAGGGGAGGAACCAAAGGACTCAGCAAATGGGTTTTGAGCAGTTAGAACAGTATCTTGAATTTAGGGTAGGATGGTTCCAAATGGATGTGAGATGGTAAAGAATTCCAAAAAGATGGACCTAGGTAGCTGAAACTGGTCTCACAAGAAATGGAAAGACGAAAAGAAGGAAGGGAAGGGATACCAAGCAGGTTGACAGTGTAGGACTGAAGGGAGTGAGGGGGAACATAAGGGGTAAGCAGGGAGGTGAGATTAGCCGGTGTGAGGGGAAGATGAGACATGAAGACCAGACAAAGGAGCTTGAACTTACATGAGCAGCAATGGGGAGCCAATGTTCAGAATGTAGGAGAGGAGTAATGTGGTCAAAACAGTGGGCAGAATAGAGAATTTTGATGACAGTAGACTACATAATCTGAAGACATTTGAGGGAATAAAGGGGAAGACCAGCATAAAGAGAGTTACAGTAGTTAATATGTGAAATGACAAGGGACAAGAGAAGAGTGCATATGAGTGAAGGGTCAATCAAAGAGATCAATGGATAGATACAATGCAGGGCAAAAAAGCAGAGTAAAACACGGAGTCAGTCTGGGGCTTAAAGGAGAGCTGAGAGTCAAAGATTACTCCAAGAATCTTTACAGTGCCATGAAAAGGGAAGGGTTGATCATTGAGAATAGGAGGAGGGGCAAAGGGGCATGGGGCCAAGAGAAAATAAATGTTTCACACTTAGAAGTGTTAAGGAAGAGATGGTTCTCCTTCAGCCAAGTAGAAACATGAGCAAGACAGTTGTTGAGGGTAGACAGAGCAGAGGTGGTGTCAGAAACATAACAGAGGATTTGGATGTCATCAGCATAGCTAAATGGTGTGCAGCCCTGTTCCTGGACAAGAGTAAACAATGGGGAAAGAAACAAATTGAATAGGGTGGGGGCAAGGATAGTATCTTGGGGCACACCAGAATTTACTGGATAGATCGGAGAAATAGAATCATCATGGAAAAACTGTGAGGTGCGACCAATAAGATAAAAACCACGATAGAACAGTGTCACAGAGACCAAGATAGTGAAGGTGAGAAAGAAGAAGAAGAGGGTGGTCAACAATATTGAAGGTGAAAGAGAGGTCAAGAGAGATGACAATGACATAAAAATGCTGATCAAGAGAGGAGTGGATGGAATCATTGAGAGCAACTAGAAGAATCTTGGTGCTGTGGTGGTGATGATGGAAGCCAGATTGATAGGGGTGCAGAGCGTTAGTCTGCTCAAGAAAGGAGTCTAATTACTACTACTACTACTAATCATTTCTATAGCGCTACTAGATGTACGCATCACTGTACACATTATATGCAGGTACTTTCTCTGTCCCTAGAGAAGGTTTTTTTTTTGGTACCTGGGGCAATGTAGGGTTAAGTTACTTCCTAAGGTCTCAAGGAGCTGCAGTGGGAATTGAACCCAGGTTGCCAGGATCAAGGCCTGCTGCACTAACCATTAGATGGTGATTTGGGCAGATTCAAAAGAAAAACACTTCTCTGGCCCTTTTGGACATCCATGTGCTTTGAAAATGAGCACCTATGTGTATTTATAGAATGGGCTCTTGGCCGTCACACAAAGACGACCTATTGTAAAATATACTTCCTGTTGTTCACATGCTATTTGTCTTTTAACTGGATTTGCAGTTTTCATAAATAAATAATAATGTTGAAAACTTTTAAGTAGCAGAAGTGGATTGTTACACAGAAGCTATTTCTTGTGCTATTAATCATAATAGACTGCAACCTACAGTTATTGTTGCCTTTTCAAAGTGAATTATTAAAAGATGCAGTAATATGAAATGTATTTATTATAGAACCTCTCTTTATGCCAAAATAGCAGGCATACTATTTAATGAGATTGGATTTGCTGATTTTTTAAGTTTAAGGTATCAAAAAAGTAAAAAAATAAAAACCCTAAACAACCCCCCCCCCCCCCATTCTACCTCCAATATTTGTGTCAACTTAGAATCAATACAATCAAAGGATTAAGGATGGGATAAATAGACCAGAAAAGGTTTGTTTCTTTGCTTATGTGACACTGTTTGAGGTAGGATGAATCTTTTAGATGAATATGTACAGTAACTGCCTTCTGTTCATGTACAGAATATTGGGAGATATAGAGCAGAAACTTAGAATATCCAGCCCAGAATATGGATGTCCAAGTCTGTACGTCAGATATGAACATCCATTTCTCATGTATTTTAGAACAGGAAACAGCTTGTTTTAAAATACATGAGAAACTGACATCCAAGTGCTGACCACATCCAGCATGAACATTCACTATACATTCTGAAATGTTCAAACCATGAATGGGGAGAAACAAGGGACATGGATGATTATATGGCAGTAAAAGAACATCCCTGTTATAAAATGGCAACAGTCACTCATATAGAGGATCAACCTAATGGTAAGAGCAACCTTTGAATCCCACTGTATCTCTTTCTAAATTTCTTTTTTGTTTTAATTGTGAGCCCTCCAGAGACAGAAAAACACCTACTGAGACTTCCCTTACATCCTTCAGAACAACTTTCTGAAGGCTGGACATGCCAAAAACAAGGTCTAATTATGGATGCCCATCTTTTTAGACGTGATCATCCCTTCCCCTTTTGTAACTGGAGCTGAACATCCATCTTTTGGGCCCTCTCTAGTCCCAACAAAACACACCCAGACCATGTCCCTTTACCATATGGATGTACTACAGTTTTAGATGTCCATATCCTGTTTTATAAAATCAGGATATGGACTTCCATGCTGTATGGACACCTAAATGCCCATTTTCAGATGTTCAAAAGAGGAATAGAGCCTCTAAAATAAGCACCATATTAGGGTGAATTCTACAAATGGTGCCCAAAACATTAGTGACCCCCCCCCCCCCCCCTTTAAGCTGTATTCTATAAGCCACGCCTAAAGTTTGACGTGGTTTATAGAATAACACTTAAGTGGTGAGGTTGTGCATAGATTTAGGCTCCACAATTTGCATCAACGAAAACATGGTGCAAATGCCCATGCTTATATTTATGTGCAGAGCACGATAATCTATAATTACACATTTAACTGAAAACCATGCCCCTGATCCGCCCTGAAATGCCCTGACCCTCCCATTTCCATGCCCTCTTTTTCAGCCGCACCTAAATTTACACATGTAAGTCCCAATTAAATCTAATTAGTGCCAATAATTGCTTGTTAAAAAGCCAATTCTTAGCAGTAATTGGCTCATTCGATTAAATTGTGCACACAAATTGGGAGTGCGCCTAAATTTGTGCATACAATTTTTGGTGACTTTTATAGAATCAGGGGGATTGTGTATAAAAAGAGCTATGTGTAAGGAAAGCATCAGGAATAGGGTGATCTCTGTGTCACAGACTGACATCAGTAGCAGGGCCACCAAGGGGGGGGGGCAGGGGGGACAAAATTCCCCAGGCCCGGGCCTCCAAGGGGGGGCCTGGTGCCGTAGTCCCCTTCACCCGCCCCCCTCCATCCACCACTGGGCCGGGCCCCCTGAATTCAAATCATAGTGCCTCACCTCGACCTCGCTCCGTGTGAAAGAAGCGCAGCAGTGGCAGTCTGCAGATTGCCTCCCTTCGGGCCTTCCCTCCCTGTGTCCCGCCCTAGTCTGACATAACTTGCGCGAGGGTGGGACACAGGGGGGGAAGGCCCGAAGGGAGGCGATCTGCAGACTGCCCCTGCTGCGCTTCTTTCACACAGAGTGAAGTCAAGGTGAGGCGCTATGATTTGAATTCAGGGGGGCCTGGCCCGGTGGTGGACAGAGGGGGCGGTGGCGGTGGGACCCCGGGGGCGGCCTTGCCCTGGGCCCGGCCCAGTCTCTCAGCGGCCCTGATCAGTAGAATGGTCCATCCCTTGATATAAGGTTAGAACTGAGTTACTTGTCTTTTAGGAAGAAACCAAAAACCTGGAGCCAAATATGGTTAAAGATATCTGGATATTTTTATCCAGAAAAAGAGCTATCCAAATATATCACTGCAGAATATAATTGATTAAAGATATCCAGATACCTTTATTTGGATATCTGAGACTTGTTTTATGTGTGTGGCTGTGGTATCTGTTACCTAGATAGTGGTTGAAATTTTGATCTAATTTTTGGAACATCCCAGGACACACCATTTCTGCTCCCTGTAGTTATTCAATTAGCAGTCTGAAATTTTGAAAACTCCATACTTATCTAGATAACTGTTAAAGGGCCCTGTTTACTAAGCAGTGCTAAAGGCGCATTAGTGTTTTTAGTGCACGCTAATGATTAGGATGAGCTAAAATGCTGTCACCCATAGGAACATATGGGTGACTAGTGTGAGATGTTTCTTAAATATAGTTTTATTTTTCAAGGAATAAACCATGATTAAGTGGGGATTGTACTATAAACTGTTCCTTGCTGTTTTGGGTACAAGTCAGGTTAAAATTGACCCCCAGGAAAAAACATTTAATATATGTTACCATATATTACACTAGTGCGTGCCAAAAACGTTAGCATGGCTTAGTAAACAGGGCCCTAAGTTCTCTAGATATGTACTTTGAATACCATTTGAATATTTGTTCAGGGTAGCGTATAATGTTATTTCTTCTGTGTTTGGAATGTTTCTTTCATATATTATTGGTGATGTATTAAATAAATTATTTGGCACCTGCACATTTTGGACTAGATTCAGTAAATGGTACTCAAATCTGGGCACCGGAAAATGAATGCTGAGTGCTATTCTATAAATGGTGCTCCCGCTATTTATAGAATAGCGAGTAGCGCAGGGATCCACGCTCAACTGTGGGCACAAGGATTTTCACTAACTGAAACTTAGATATATGTATGTATGTATGTATGTATAGCTAGACATGGAACAGGAGAAAAGCAGTGGGAAGATGCATATGAATAAAATATGGAATCCAGAATATTGTGCTACCCAGGAGAATGAAGTACAATGCAGGAAGACAGGAAAAATGGTCTTGGATCAGGACATGGTAAAGGTGCTAATGATTATGGCTAAATCCACTTAATCTGACACTATTTCAATTGCAGGGGCACCATGTCAACATAGAAATATGCTCCCAGGAATGTATATTCTTAATATGGGAATATCAATACAATTATCATTTTTATATGGACCCTAAGAAAATTTGGCATACTTAAAACTCAATGACTCTTTAGTGCAATAGCTGCCCACTCGTTATTGGTCTAAACATTTTTTTTAGAAAAAGATTTTTGCAAAACTTACTTTCAAATGTAATCTTAAAATTATTTCATGATACAAACTTTCATATAGTTGTTTATATAGCGGTTACAAAACCAGACTCACTGCCAACATGGCCAATTGAATTCTTCATCAGGGTAGAGAGGTCCGCTGAAACAAAACCAGTTGAAATCAGTAAAAATACTTAACACAGTCACATATTTCACCTTTCTTAATCTTCTAATAGTGACAAGTACTTACAACGGCATATCTGCAGCACTGTTACAGGCAGCCAGTATGGCATTGTTTAAACTAGTGAGCACCATTTCAATTTAGCATTCAAACTCTAGGGTTGCACAACATTCAATTGATAGATTCAATGTTGCTGTTTGTAGTTAAGAAGTTGTTCATCATTCCTACCTTTCCAGCCAAGCTGAACACTATCAATTACTCGCCATTTAATCTCCTGTCATGAATGTTGATAGCCCAGCCAGTGTTGAATCAAAAGAGCAGAGGAAACCTTGTTTACATTTGAAAGGAAAGTTTTGCAAAAAAAAAGTTTTTTTCTAAAGAAATGTTTGAACTGATGGCGAGTGGGCAGCTATTGCACTAAAGAATTATTGTGTTTTAAGCATGCCAAATTTTCTGAGGGTCCACATAAAAATGATGATTATATAGTGACATATTGAAGTTCTCATTTTCAGAATATACATTGCTGGGAGTGTATTTCTGTAATGATTTATGGCTGGCAGGTAGCATATATCTGTGATAGTGTGCATGGGAATAAATGTAATAACCAAGCAGAATGGATGGACCAGTAGATTTGTTTTGCTTTTTTGTTTATTACGGGAGTATGAATCAGAGTAGGGAGATGATACATGATACTGTAAACTCTGTCACACATAACAGGATGCTGTGTCTGTTCTCTCCTACAAGACTGACATCAAAAGTTACTTTCACCAGCTCTGATATATCCCTCCTATTGAAGCTGAAGAGAGAATTTTTCAGCCTTGACTCTAAAGGAAATTAACATGGGATCATGCCCTTTTCAGTGAGCACAGGTTTTGGGGCAGATTTGGTATTATCCCTGGTTGTATCCTCTGTGGAAAATCAAAAGATATGAAAGAATACAGAAACAATTGCAGCCCTGTCTTCAGCTACAGTCTCATGTATGATGACATCCTGGGATGGTTCCAAGCTTCTGAGCAGAGATCTTCAGTTAAACAAATGGGTTGTTGACTTGAAAGAAATCCCTCATCAAAGATCAGTATGATACTTCTGCTTTAGCAATGGATGAAACATCATCATCTCTCTAGTTCACATTCAACAACTTTTTAATCTCAGCCAAAAGAACAATAAGGGATAACTCAAACCCAATTTAACTACACAATGATCTCAGCAGGTGACATGGTCCTTATATTAGAAGAATTGCCACATACAAATAGCAACTTCTAATCACATAGATGGCCTACACATGCAAATAGCAATCTTAAAACATTGCTATTTACATGTGGTAATCCACATCAGAGAGTTTGCAAGGAGGTGTGGTTAGGGCATCAAAAGGGAGTGGTATGTGCAGGCCTAAAATATCAATGTGTACTCCCCATTTTTCAAGGGATGGATATCAAATATTCTATGTGTCAGCATTTACATCTGCCCAAAGACACATATACAATGAGAGACAGTAAAGTTACTCTGGGCAATATTAAGCCAATAGTGATCAGTGTTTTTTTTAAACACTGGCTGCTGCTGGCTAAATTAGTCCTGGATTTAGAGTGCCAGGCCATGTATGGGTTCTAGCACTAAATATGTGGGACAAATTGTCACTGTGCTGGCCACTGGAGCTTATGCGGGTCCCAGAAGATATTCAGCCAGGGCCCACATGCGACAGTTATGTGGGCCCCAGTTGAATATCAGCCAGGACTTCAGAGTTAAACTTCTCCTCAGTCCCTCCAATCCCCCATCCACCCACCCACCCCCTCAAAGCAGCCCCAATCTATTTCCCCCCAAAACAACCTCCTTCCTATCTGCATCCCACCCCCAAAGCAGATCCCTTATTCTGATTTGCCTCCTTCCAATCTACCTCCCCCTTGAAGCAGCTCCTCCTTGTTATCCACCTTCCACCCCCTGAAGAAGTCCCTTTCTTTAAATCTGTCTCCCTCCCTCAACCAACCCACTCCTTCCGATCTCCCTTCCATCCCCTCAATAAGGGCCATACCCCCTCCCACCCCCTGAGGGTCATATCCCCTTTCACCCCCCCCCCAAATGAGTTGACCACCCTGCCAACCCTCTGCAACTCATGATAGGCCCCTCAGACCTACCTGAAGTTCTTGGTAGTCCAGCCAGTATGATGGGGAAGGTAGGGACCCACTGAACCACCAAGAACTTCAGGTAGACCTGGAAGGAGCTATCCTGAGTGGCAGCAAATTTCAAAAAGGTCAACTCATTGGGGTGTAGGATGGGAAGGGGTGGGAAGGGGATTGCAACAAGGGGCTGCTTTGAGTGGGTAGGTGGATTGAAAGGAGGGTGGCTGCTTCAGGGGTAGAGGTGGATCAGAAGAGCAGGCACCAGAAATATATTACACAGATGCCGGCCAATATTGTGGCAGCAGTCGCATAGCTAACCGACCAATCCATTCACCCAGTTAGCTATGTGGGTACATACCATGTAAAATGAGTTTATCTTGTTGGGCAGACTGGATGGACCATTCAGGTCTTTATCTGCCATCATTTACTATGTTACTATGTTGGCAGTGAATGTTGCATAACTGACCACCTTTTCTCCAACTCTAGCCCTGTAGCACCCCTGATCTGCCCACTTTGGAAATGGTTGGTCAGAGCCAATATTCAGTGATACTGCCCAGTTAGGTGTCACTGAATATCAGCAGTTGGGTGGCTACAAGCGATTTTAGGAAGTAGGAGCCTCTCCTGCCCATTTAAATCATTGTGAATATTGGATAGACTGTGTCTTAATACATAGCAATGCTTGGTAGTCACTGAGCCCTTTTAATAGCACACATGCTAAAATGTTAACACTGTATTCAATGTAGGTGTAATGTTTTAGGCCTTAGCCAGTGCATTCTAGAGAGCATAGCATGCTGCTTATCAAGCAAATTCTACAGTACAGTCTCTTCTGCATATGATGTTCTTTCATTTACATGAAGTCAATTTTAGCTTACATGTGCTAATGTCTTCAGATCCTGGTTTAACATGCACAATACATGTTTATTATATAAAATGCTAATTATGAGGTGTGCAAAATTGTATCATGAATGCGGAATTTGATGATGTAGGCCTCTATATGTGATGCAAAGCAAAACTAATGGAACAAAAATGTAGACTGCAGTCATAGAGGCTCTTCAGATTTTTGAGTAGGTGTGACATGAACTCTTGTAATTATTCTTCATGTCAGGAACTGTATGTCTAGCAGGTACTGCTGGCTCAAGTGTAGAGTGTTCCAGCTTCAATGCTGCCATCTGAAGATGAATCTCATTTTTGTGAAATAATGTATTTCAAGCAAATGAAATTTGGTTCATGTAAGGTGAAACCTTAATTTTCTTCTTTTCAAAGTTACATTGATATTTGGATAGGATATAATAACTTCTGGAATTTTTTTGAATCAGTCAGAATTAAGGCTTGTTCAAAGATCAGATAAAGTGTTGAGTCATTTAAGGTCAAATTCATAGTTTTACAACTTACTGAATCTTGCGTATATATCTGATGTCACAGTCACTCAACCATAACTCTGAGACATGGATGTCAGGGACAGAAGATTAAATTAGGTATAGACTCCAAGAAAGGATAATTTTCAAAAAGCTGCACAATGCAAGAGGTTTTACAGATATTTTAAGATGTGGAGGGCAATTCTATATACAGTATTTACATTTTGAAGTTTGAATTTGCATAAAAAAGAAAACAAAATATATTCATGCTACTGTTTAAGGGTCATAAATGCCTTCCATGCAGGTTATCTCATGGGCAACTCCTATGGTCCAGGTTAACAGCAGTTCTTGATTCTATCATCCATTTACTTCTAACAAGTCAGGATCCTTTTGTTTCCCCATGTCTTTTTGAAGTGGTAAGGTTTCAGCTTCAATGGGGCAGTTTTATAACTGGGTGCCTCCTTTTAAGCACCCCAGTAACACTTGCTGATTGTCTGTTCTATAACTGCATCTGTTTGGCAAGATGCCATTATAGAATATTAGCCATCATTGGTGTGTCTAATATTTACGTGCCAGTAGTGACACCAGCCGGGCATAATTCCTGGTGCATAATGTGATAAAATATGAATATAACTACAGTATTCTGTAAGTTACACATCTAACTAGGAGCCCCACCCATGCCCCACCCACCTGTATTTCCCTTTCAGTTGTGCAGACGAAAAAACAAATGGGGTTCACACTCTCCACAAGGGCAGAACACAGCAGTAACAGGGTGGAAAGGAACCAATTCCAAGTGATCAGTCACCACACCAGGATAAGATGCTCCAATGAAATTTTATTAAGACCCAACACGGCCCATGTTTCGGCTATAACAGCCTTCCTCAGGGGTCCAATCGATGAGTGCTCAGTTGTGTATCAATTTGATAGTGGAGCGTTTTAAACTCTTGGTACAAATTTGGTATAGCATACCACATCGGAACAAGTTCAAACATTTTCAAATGGTACAGCCCTCGAGTCATTACAACACACAATTGGCACATAAATATTTGCACATGCATTGTAGAATTGCCCTGTATATACACTAATTCTCTTCTTTTCTATACCACACAGACATTCCTTTCTATGTGTGGCATATAAAGTTGTGACAGGGTTTCTAGGACACTGCCCCTCACCCTTAAGTAAAGTCCCTCTTTAATTAGCCTGGGTCACCTTACGAGTGCAGATCCCTCCCCAGAAGGATGTAAGACCAGAGGGGCATAGTCACTACTGGGAATTTCAAAAGACAGGGCCAGGCAGAAGTTAGGGCCCAGGGAGGAAGGAACTGAAAGCCAAGCCTGTCCCTTATTACAGATGTCTAGCCACTGTGACTTGGCTAAGGTAAGCCATTGCTAATACAGAACTGAATATTACATGTTTGTTTTGAGGTCCGGCTGAAGCCAGACATGTACTGCTGAGAGAAGACAAAACTGAAGGCTGTGTTTGGGGCGCGGCAACCCCAAAAGTCACAAACTGTGTTAGGCCTGCTGTTAGAGGCCTGTTTAATAACTGTGTTTCAGAACCACAGAGGTTCATCCACACTGTGACTTGGGCCCTGTGAAGTAACAGACCCAGGGATTCCTGTAAATAAATACTTGTTTTGTGTGCACTCCTGCTGTCCTGTTGCGTTATTCCACTGGCCCACTCCACACCCTCGCTCAAAGTCTCACAGTAGTATATAGAATATTATAATATATGCATGCATCTGCCATGCACATGCCCACAGGCAAGTTACATGCCATCAAGTCATAGCATGCAATTTTCTGCTGGTTACCTCGTAGGCATGTTCCTACCAATTAAAACTAGGTGGCTATTTATAGAATTATTGTCATGTATATGGGCAGTCTTTTATAAGAAGGATGGTCTTTCACCAGTGTATCCCAATTTGTTCTTTTTAGCTTAATATAATGTATTCTAGTTTCCAGTGCAAACGTTTCCCCTTTATTCACTGATTTGCTGGGTTCTAATGTAGTTGAGATCTTATAAAACCTGCCCTTTAGTGAATACACAAATTATGCAGATTTTAAGCACAAATGTAATATATTTGGCCCATTTTATTGTATATTTATTAGCGTTTACCTTCCTGGTTACTGAAGCCCACAGTAAGAGTGGATGGGCAGAAAGGTAAAAGATAACACAATTAAAATATTTTGTTGACATTGTAGTAGCTTACTGTGCCATGCCTTGCATTGGTATTTGTACACCACCTTGAGTGAATTTCTTCAAAAAGATGGTAAATAAATCCTAATTGAAAACTATATACATTTAGGAAAGAACTAAGCAGGGCTCTTACTTTCCATCACAGGTCTTCACCCTGGTGAGTCATTCCACTTTCCCTGTTCTAAAACTTCCACTCACCATACAATTTGAGGCTTCTTCTCATGAGTACCTAAATCTGCTACCAAGAGGCAGGAAAGAGGTGATAACTTTTTCCCTCCAAAACCCCCCCTCTTTTACTTACTGTAGAATCTTCACTCTTGGCCACTTTCCAGTGAGGACAGCAAACTGCTCAACACACTCCCCTTTCAGTTACCACTTTTGCAGGGGTATGTGCTACACCTGGTAGACATTCACATTACTCAGGATCCACTGAAAATCCTTCAACATGAAACTGGCCTTCTTAGTGACCTGGGTCACACAAATAAGACTGAAAAGAGCTAGTGTACGGTGGATGTCTTTTCCTGTGAACTACATCGATATTAATAGAATTTTAAAAACCCTTTGAATTTAATTTAGATTCCAAGTGATGGTGCTTGCAGTGAGCAGACAAACTACATTTCAATGGATATGCTACTGAAGCAAAGTAATACAACTGATTGAAAATACAGTACAGCACTCCCAGAAGATGAAGGTGTGAATTTCACCATACATCATCTTAATGACTACATTTTTACAAAGCGACATGGAGCGCTCCTTTCATATTTCATGAGTTCTATTTGCCTGGTTTCAAAATGCCAAATGTGCCGGTGAATGGTACTTTAATATTCATATGTTTCCAAGATGGCTTTGAGGGTTGTCATCTAGAGAAATGGCTTTATCTAAAAAGGCATCTGACTTATGATTTCTGACGTACATATACATGCACAATCCATTTTAATTCTGAGCTTCTCCATATTGGTTCTTGCTGGAAAAAATATTCTAGTATATGCATAGGAGACTTTTGTTGTTGTTGTTGTTGTTATATTAAGCTGTAAAGCAAATTGGTTCTATACATTTACTTCTACAAAATCTGAAATATTATAGCACTGCCGTAGTTACTGTAACATAGACATGCACTGTATTACTGAACAACTTAATGTAATATGCTAATATAGGCCCCTGTTTACAAAGCCACGCTAGCGGCTGGCGGGGCAGTACTGCTGACACAGTCCATTCGTTTTGAATGGACTGTGTCGGCAGTGCCCTGCGGCTTTGTAAACAGGGGGGGGGGGGGGAGGTAATGTGTTGTGCCATATTCTGAGATAAGAGAGGTTCATTTTGTGGTTGTTTATGTTACTTTTTAATGGAGCTAAATTTATCATTTAAATCAAAATCACAAAGACACAGCACAGCATTACATGTCTGAAGTAAAAACATGAGCAATTGATAGTGGAGGTGTCAAACAATTTAAAATTCACCTTGTTTATTGACATCCTGTTGCACACTGCTATAGATAAAGATCTATTTAAGATGTTTACTTCAGAACACCAAAAAGGAGAAAAAGTCCACTATGGCAAAAATACAGAAGAATAGGAAGTAGAGGAGGTCCAACAATAAGAAAAGGGAAACTTTGTAGTTAAACAGATGAGGCATATTTTCAAAGCACTTTGGGAGGCTAAGTTCCATAGGTATCTATGGAACTTTGGGAGGCTAAGTGCTTTGAAAATGAGCCTCTTTTGTGTATTAAAATAGTAATAAAAAAAAAAATAAGCCAACAGGTCTACTTAAAACAAATCTCCAAAAACAGAAGGACCTGACACGGTGCCATGTTTGGGTGCAACTGCCTGAAGCAGGAGTCACAAAAATCTGAATGGTTCTAAACATAAATGTCTGTTGTTGAGGGTTTAAATAATCCTTAAAAGGGAAATATCAGTATAAATACTTATACACTAGGGACTAGATTCAGTAAATGATACTCAAAAATCGGTGATGAAAAAAAATCATCACTCAAAGATGAGCGCCCATTATAGAACAGTGTTGAGTACTGATTTCAGCGGCCATATTGGATGTCAAAACTTACATCTACTGAAACCAAGTGTAATTTCTGGTGCCCAATTTGGGCGCACAGCTCCGGTATTCTATAGCACTGCTTACAAAATTTAGGAATGGCCCTGATCTACCCGTGTACCTCCCATGTCCATGCTCCATTTTGGGTTGCACTCTATGGGATTTGGGTGCACATTGCTATAAATTAGCACGTAGCAAGAAGTCCAAAATTGTGCCAATTTGTGTCGATTAGCACCCAATTATAGGCACTAGTTGGCTTGTGAGACAATTTAGTTGAATGCATATCTTCGAACAGTGCCCAGTTTTGGGTGACCTAATCAGGGGTAAACTTCTTAGGAGCATTAAGGAGAGAAAGGCACTTATTTGTTGTTTTTTTTATTTTTTTTGCTATAATAAACCTAGTTTGACTTCAAGGTTTCCTATTCATTTGTCCTCCACTACTTCCTTTTCCTCTTTCATTTATCAAAATCAGAAACAATTCAAGCTTTATTGTATTCTTGGAGCAAGTTAGGTCAAACCTTCAGCCCAGTGGAGCTTTGCTTCATTGCAGGAGGAAAGTTATAGTTCTAAGAGCTAGTCACTCCATAGCATTATTAAAGTGCTTCAGCTCAAAAAATATATATATAGTTTGAAGATTATTTTGAGCTTGGTCTCAACCTTTCATTCAATGTGTTGTTGCATTAGGGTAATGGTGAAAGAGGGATGCTTATTCTCTCTGCCTTCCTTGGACCCTAGACTTTCATTCCTAAATTTAAAAAAAAGCCAGAAAAATAAACACAACCCCCCCCTCCCGCCTGCCCAGATAGTCAGCCTGTGGCGGTCAGCATTTTTTAAAAATGCTTACCATCGCTGGCTAGATTAGCCCCCAATATTCAGTGCCAAGCATTGTATGGGCACTGGCAATGAATACTGGGGGCTAAATTTGGTGGAGATGGTCACCAGAGCCTATGCAGGTACCAGCTGATATTTAGCCAGGGCTTGCATAAGACAATTATGTGGCTCTGGCTGAATATCGGCTGGGACACACATAGGCCCAGATTCCAAATATGATGCCATAAAAATTGGTACAAAAAAGTACACATAGACATATTCTATAAACTATGCCTAAAGTTATGCGCAGTTTATAGAATATGCCTATCACTCATTCATACGACTAAATGTAGTCGCACGTATTTATGCCAAATAAAACTTGGTGTAAATGCTGACGACTAAGTTAGGCACAGAGTGGGTGTATTCTATATTGGTTTGTATAGATTTTAGAAATGCGTATGACCCGCCCATTCTATGCCCATGGCCATGCACCCTTTTTGGTTCTGCATCTTAGAATTTATGTGCAGATTTTACAGATGTGACCTCTCTCAGCAGCCATTTGCAAAGGCCAGCCACAACTGGCAGAAGCGAGTGGGCTTCACTTCTGCCCCCAACGATCCCCATAGACCACCAGATACATCAGGTAGGCCTTCCCAGGGTGAATGCAGATGGGAGGGAGAAGTTCATTGGACCACTGGCCCCCTTACTACTACTACTTAACATTTATAAAGCACTACCAGGGTTACACAGCGCTGTACAATTTAAAACAGAGGACAGTCCATGCTCGAAGGAGCTTACAATCTAAAGGACAAAAAAAAAGTGCAGTCAATCAAATTGGGGCAGTCTAGATTTCCTGAATAGATGAATAATGGTTAGGTGCCGAAAGCAACATTGAAGAGGTGGGCTTTGAGCAAGGATTTGAAGATGGGCAGGGAGGGGGCTTGGCGTAAGGGCTCAGGGAGTTTATTCCAAGCACAGGGTGAGGCGAGGCAGAAAGGGCGGAGCCTGGAGTTGACGGTGGTGGAGAAGGGTACTGAGAGGAGGGATTTGTCCTGTGAGCAGAGGTTACGGGAAGGAACATAAGGGGAGATGAGGGTAGAGAGGTAATGAGGGGCTGCAGTTTGAGTGCATTTGTAGGTTAATAAGAGAAGCTTGAATTGTATGCGGTACCTAATCGGAAGCCAGTGAAGTGACTTGAGGAGAGGGGTGATATGAGCATATCGGTCTAGGCGGAAGATAAGACGCGCAGCAGAGTTCTGAATGGATTGAAGGAGGGATAGATGGTTAAGTGGGAGGCCAGTGAGGAGTAGGTTGCAGTAGTCAAGGCGAGAGGTAATGAGAGAGTGGATGAGAGTATGGGTGGTGTGCTCAGAGAGGAAAGGGCGAATTTTGCTAATGTTAAAGAGAAAGAAGCGACAGGTCTTGGCTGTCTGCTGGATATGCACAGAGAAGAGAGGGAGGAGTCGAAGATGACTCCGAGGTTGCGGGCAGATGAGACGGGGAGGATGAGCGTGTTATCGACTGAAATAGAGAGTGGAGGGAGAGGAGAAGTGGGTTTGGGTGGAAAGACAATGAGTTCGGTCTTGGCCATGTTCAGTTTCAGGTGGCGGTTGGACATCCAGGCAGCAATGTCAGATAAGCAGGCCGATACTTTCGCCTGGGTTTCCGCAGTGATGTCAGGTGTGGAGAGATAAAGCTGGATGTCATCAGCATAAAGATAATATTGGAAACCATGAGATGAGATCAGCGAGCCCAGGGAAGAGGTGTAGATTAGAAAAGAAGGGGTCCAAGGACAGATCCCTGAGGAACCCCAACAGAGAGCGGGATGGGGGTAGAGGAAGATCCATGAAAATGTACTCTGAAGGTACAGTGGGAGAGATAAGAGGAGAACCAGGAGAGGACAGAGCCCTGGAATCCAAATGAGGATAGTGCGGCAAGGAGTAGATTATGATTGACAGTGTCAAAAGCGGCGGATAGGTCGAGGAGGATGAGGATGGAGTAGTGACCTTTGGATTTTGCAAGGAACAGGTCATTACAGATTTTAGTGAGTGCCGTTTCTGTCGAGTGTAGAGGGCGAAAACCGGATTGCAGCAGATCGAGGATGGCATGAGAGGAGAGAAAATCAAGGCAGCGGCTGTGAACGGTGCGTTCAAGTATCTTGGAGAGAAAGGGTAGGAGGGAGATGGGGCGGTAGTTGAAAGGACAGGTAGGGTCTAATGATGGTTTTTGAGGAGAGGTGTGACTACAGCATGCTTGAAGGTGCCAGGGACAGTTGCAGTGGAGAGAAAGAGGTTGAGGATATGACAGATGGGGGGGGGGGGGGGTGACAGTAGGAGAGATGGTGTTTAGTAAGTTGGTGGGGATGGGATCAGAGGAACAGGTGGTGCATTTTGAGGAGGAAAGAAGGTGGGTGGTTTCCTCCTCAGTGATATCAGGAAACGAGGAGAAGGAGGCCTGGGTTGGTTGGTTGAGGGAGTGGGTTAAAGGGTGAAGAGGAGGAGGTGGCTTGGTAGTGAATTCGAGGTTGATCTTCTGCACCTTGTCACGGAAGTAGTCAGCCAGTGATTGAGGAGAGAGCAGGGCTGTGGAGTCGGTACAAAAATCTTTCGACTCCGACTCTGACTCCTCAGTTTATGGTACCTCCGACTCTGACTCAGACTCCTCAGTTTTTAATATGTATTTTTTTTTCATGTTGACTGAAAGAGTGCAGCATGCAAGGCTGCATGTTAATATTTGGGTTTAAAATCTATGTCATTGTGACTTTTTATTTTATTTATTAAAGAAACTATAAATATTCATTAATCCTAAAGTTTAAACAAAAAAACACACATAAAAAACAAGGTTATGTTTATTGTTTTTTTTTTATCAAGTATAAAGTCATCATAGCATTAGCAAGTATAAAAATCTGGAACAACCACATCCTTTGGAAATTCTAGAACAACATCCTTTGGAAATTAGAACAAAATCAAAGTTAACCTACATAAACCAAAAACATTTGGAAAACCTAAAACAACTTATATATTATTTAAACTTGACATATATAGCTGTAGAATAGCTGTTAAACATAATCCAAAATTAACTAATATATTGTTCTTAGAAACAGAATTGCTTCTGCCAGATCCTCCTTCATAGAAGCCCTTAAATCTGATTTGATTATTTTCAGTGCTGAAAACAGTCTTTCAACACTGACTTGGGTGGGTGGCATTGCTGTTACGGTTCTAGCTGCATCACTGACAATCTCTGGATAAACAATGATGGCTTCTTATATAGTCAGTTTTGATGAGCGGTCAAACTTTTCCACTTCTTTTAATCCTTTAAAAAACTCTTGCATGAATTTCTTTATATGGACATTTACAGGTTGCTTTTCCATGCTTAACCGACATCGCTTTGCTTTTGAAGCTTCCATTTTGTCCAAATAGGCTTGAAAATTCTCTTCTTCATTTGAAGAGGATGAACTTGAGTTACCATTACCACCAGTATTTATAGCTTTAGCTTCATCCAGCGGTTTATGAGTTTCAGGTAGCAACCCTTTCATGCGAACTGCTATGTCATAGAGTGCCTGTTTTCCTGTAGCAATTTGGTCACTGCTCAACAAAATTCGGCTCATTGGATCAACATAAATAGCAGCTATGATAATTTGATTATCCAGCAAGAGCTCCTCTCTTTTCCTCATTGAAGATACAATGCCATCAGCAATTAACCCCCCACTTTTGTTAAGGTTATATATCAAGCCCTTCCATTCCAAGAAGAATTTACCTGGTGTTAAATCTTCATATTGCAGCTTCTTGGTAACAGCAAAAGGGTAAGAAAGTAGCCTTTCTAATTCTGTAACTTGAGCCCACTGGTTTTCTTTTAATGAAACATTTACATTGTCCAGTTCTTCAAGAAAGTCTTTTAGTTCAAGCAAACGCTTTATCATCAAGTAAGTGCTTCCCCAGCGCGTTGCTTGATCCAAAATGGCTCCTTTTCCAGCACGTCTCTTCAGAATAGCATCTGTTTTAGGGATCCTGGCTACAACAGCTACTTGCCTCAACTTGCTAATTAGTGTAGCCGCATGACGATCCTTAAATCCATCTCTTATTGCTAGTTGCAGAGTATGAACAGCACAACGCATATGTTGAATGGTAATAAGCTTAGATGCTTCTTCAGCAATATCATCCAAACTTCCACAGCTTTCTTGAATTGCAGAACTGTCATCTTCTGATATTTGTATGCTGCTTTCTTCATCAACTTCCTTCATTTTTTCAATTGTGCTTAACATATTTGAAGCATTATCAGTTACAATACATAGAATGTGTTCCTTTTAAATTTCAAAATCTTCTAAAACACCTTCCACTAACTTCTGCAGATACTCACTGGTATCATGTGCCTGAGTGTCCTTTACTCCTAATGTCTGGGTTATTGTTTTTTTGTTTTCATCAGCAAATCTAACATTAATTGCAAAATAATTGACTCTGTGACGTGTGCATGCATCCATTTTAATAAAGACAAAATGTCCCTTCAGACTTTTTCTTAGTTCTTCCTTCTTATATTTGGCCTCTTCAAGTATACATTTCCTTATACTTTCTCGTTCCAGAGAAACTCCAAGCTTTTTAGCCATTTCTCCATTTAAGCCTAAAAAGGCTGGTTGTGAAAAAAAAAGACAGTGGTATACTATTCTTTACTGCCATTTCAATGATGTGGTTTTTGAATTTTTCTGGTGTCATTGTTATAGTAACTTTGTCAGCTGTAAAAAATCTTGATAGTTGTGTCTGGCCTCTAGTAGATTTCTGATCTTTTATTGACCCTGAAGTAGATGGAATGTTTTCATTGCTATCTTTCTCATTCACAGCTTCTAACACTTTAGGATGGAAATGCTGCAAGTGTCTTTTTAAATTTGATGCTCTTGTAGGTGCATTTTTTCCATAACCACTGAAACTGCTAATTTTTTGCATCACATGCTTTTTCACCATCATCATCTTCTATAATACATTGACATACATAATGTTTCCCATCTGTTGATATTGTAAAGTGTTCATAAACAGCAGACTTTGTCATGTTTCCTGACATTCTTTTTGCCATTGTGAATGGTGTGCCACTTCCACTAAAATATAAAGCTCTTCTTGCAGAGAGAGAGGAAGTTGGGTGGAGTCTCTCTGCTGCCTTATCTGTGTGTGCTGAATGATCTTCTCTTGGAGCTTAAGTTCACTGTGGGGTCAGAGAGGAGGTGCTCTACAGCAGGTCAGTAAATGCAAAGGGAGACTGAGCAGAGGGAAGCTCTCCAGCAAAATAGTTCAGCTACATAGGCGGTCGGTGGCCCAACTGTTTGGGGAGGCTAAAGGGAGTGGGGTTAGGGGTGGGGCCAGGGGTGGAGCTTAAATCCATAATTGTCTGATCACACACAGAAAAAAAAAATAAATGTCACAATTAATACCTTTTATTAAATTTAGATATTAGTTATGTATCATATGTCAAAGAATAAAGAGGTTGCTCAAAGCATATACTAACCACAATCGCTCAACTGCAAAACACTATGCACAACTTTGTGCAAAAACACACTCTGAACCTTACTGTACCATAAATATTACACTGGGCAGAACCTAATACACCAATATACCACCCATACGGAAAATGCAGACCGTCAACAATATTGAAACAAGGGATCATAATATCACAATTCTCATGTAGAGCCACAAAACATCCTAATTCATGTTTAATGTGGGATAAAATGTCATAAATAAGTAAATAAACTTTTAATGTTGAACACCTAATTCTCAAAGTGGACATATTCCAAACACTATAATGAAAATAAAATGATCTTTTCTACCTTTGTTGTCTGGTGACTTTGTTTTTCTGATTGTGGTGGCCCAGTATCCGATTCTGCTGCTATCTGTCCTCTTAACTCCGTTTCCAGGGCTTCCTTTCCATTTATTTGTTTACTTTCCGCCTTTCTTCTTCATTTCTTGTCCTACATCCGTAAGTAAAAGCTGGGTCCTCTGCAAACTTGACTGTCCAGTGGATCCAGCTTTTGCCTATTTTCTTCATCCATGTGCAGTTTTTCTACTCTCTTCCTTTTCCGTCATCTCATCTCCTTCCTCACTCCACCCTCCCCTCCATCCACCTATGTCCAGCAACTCTCCTCTCCCCTGCCCTCTCCTCTCCCCTTCATCCACCATGTGCAGCAACCCTCCCTCTCCCCTCCCCTCCATCCACCCATGTCCAGCAACCCTCCTCTCCCCTGCCCTCTCCTCTCCCCTTCATCCACCATGTGCAGCAACCCTCCTCTCCCCTCCCCTCCATCCACCATGTCCAGCAACCCTCCTCTCCCCTGCCCTCTCCTCTCCCCTTCTTCCACCATGTGCAGCAACCCTCCTCTCTCCCATGTCCAGCAACCCTCCTCTCCCCTGCCCTCTCCTCTCCCCTTCTTCCACTATGTGCAGCAACCCTCTTCTCCCCTTCCCTCCATCCACCATGTCCAGCAACCCTCCTCTCCCCTGCCCTCTCCTCTCCCCTTCTTCCACCATGTGCAGCAACCCTCCTCTCCCCATGTCCAGCAACCCTCCTCTCCCGTGCCCTCTCCTCTCCCCTCATCCACCATGTGCAGCAACCCTCCTCTCCCCTCCCCTCCATCCACCCATGTCCAGCAACCCTCCTCTCCCCTGCCCTCTCCTCTCCCCTTCATCCACCATGTGCAGCAACCCTCCTCTCCCCTCCATCCACCCATGTCCAGCAACCCTCCTCTCCCCATGTCCAGCAACCCTCCTCTCCCCTGCCCTCTCCTCTCCCCTTCTTCCACCATGTGCAGCAACCCTCCTCTCCCCTTCCCTCCATCCACCCATGTCCAGCAACCCTCCTCTCCCCTGCCCTCTCCTCTCACTTTCATCCAGCATGTGCAGCAACCCTCCTCTCCTCTCCCGTCTGCCCTCGTTTCCTTCCTGCCCCCCCTGTCGTACCTTTAAATATTATATTCCCTCGCAAGTTGGATGATAGCTCCACCCTCGTAGAAACAGGAAATACGTCAGAAGAGGGTGGAGCCATCATCTGACTTGCGAGGAAGGCTGCTGGAACCACGATGAGCCTGCTGATGCCTTCAATGCCGGCGCTGCCCGCGACTCCAGCAAAAATAAAATATTTAAAGGTACGGCGGGCGGCGGCGGCAGGCGGGGCAGTGGCGGGCTGGGGAGGCTTAGCCTCCCCAAGCCTCTTATACGGGGTGCCTATGTTCAGCTGGACTTCACACTAGTGAAACAACTAGGTACTAAGCTTTATTCACAGCAGAGACGTACTTTATTCAAATGTATGAGGAGTCGGAGTCGGTACATTTTTGCCAACTCCAACTCCGACTCAATGTACCCAAAATTGCTGCTGACTCCGACTCGACTCCGACTCCACAGCCCTGGGAGAGAGTGAGGGGGGAGGGGAGGGCACTTTGAGGAGGGAGTTGAGGGTGGCAAAGAGACGACGAGGGTTGGAGCCGAGAGAATTAGTCAATTGGGTGTAATAGTCCTGTTTGGGCAAGGAATAGAGAGGACTGGAAGGAGGATAACATGAATTTGTAATGAATGAAGTCGGTATGGGTGCGAGATTTCCTCCAGAGGCGTTCAGCAGATTGGGTGCAGGAGCGAAGGTATCGGATGCAAGGTGTCAGCCAGGGCTGGGGATTAGTACACCTTGTGGGACGGGGGATGGATGGTGCAAGAGTGTCCAGAGCAGAGGAGAGAGTGGCGTTGTAAGCAGAGACAGCCTTGTCAACAGACTCGGAGGACATGATGGAAGGGAGGAGATTAGAGATACTAGAGGATAAGGTGGGAGGGTCGACAGCCTGGAGATTCCTGAAAGTAGAGGTTAGTGTTGGGCGGGACTGAGGGGGAGGGTGATGAAGTGTGAAGGTGATCAGGTGATGATCGGAGAGAGGAAGAGCTGAGGCACAGAATTTGGAGGATGAGCAGGTAAAGGAGAGGACGAGGTCAAGACAATGGCCAGTTTGGTGGTTCATGTCTGGCTAGTTCCCTTAGAGGATTTCATGCTTCAATTAATGTGGATTTTAAATGTTTTGTGCTAAAATCTATTGGCCTGATATTCAAAGGATTTATGATCCTAACTTTGGAGTTCTTTTACTAAGTTGCCTTAGGCGCTAACGTGCACTTAACGCAACTTAAGATGGTGTACTCTGGGATGCGCTCAGATGTCCTGCATTAAGTTCCAAATGTGCGTGTGTTAACTGTACGCTAAAAATATTTTTTTTATGATACATCTTGAATCCAAGATGGCTGCTACTACCTAGACACGCTGTGGACCTCTTTTTCCTAAATCAAGAATTATGCCGAAAAGACGAGGAAGGGCAGCAGCCCGAGCTTTTCTGCTTCCTTCCACTTTACTTTGTGGGCCGATTGACCATTATCGGAGGACCCCGGGACAGAATGAACCAATCAGGAGCGGACCCTTGATAGACGCTGGCACTGTAGAGGAGTTATCGGCGTCTTTCGGGCAGGATGTCACGCCGAGCCCCGACCAGAGAACTCCACCCCGCAACCGCAGTTGACCAGTTCTCCCTCTAGAGGATCGACAGGGCCTCCGCCATGGAGCAGAGAGAGTCCCATGAGTGAAGCTTTGAGACGGCTCAGGGGAGTGACAGTGGGGCAGTTGGAAACCCCCGGGACAAACAATCCTGTAGAAGAAATTGCGTGCCAAGGAGGAATGGAAGGAGTAAATGTTCTGAGGAATTCGGGACAGATTAGAGATACTCCTTCAAAATTTTTGGAGAAACCGGCAGAGGTAACTCTTGATTCTTTATGGGATTTAATATCCCAATCAGTGCAAACTCTTACTATTCAAATAAATACTGTCTCTGAGAAAGTAATAACGATTGAACAAAGAATGGACAAGAATGAAGTAGATTTAAAACTACTAACTGAAAAGGGAGACAAAACGGATAAAAGGATTTTAGATATGGAAAATTTACAATCTGTAATGGTGAAGGACACTGTAAACTTGAGAAGAAAGATGGAAATTTATGACAATTATATGAGATATAATAACTTAAGGTTTATAAACTTCCCAAAGGTTAAAATGGTGAAACCGATAGATATGCTGAAAAGATACCTTCAAGAAATTTTGGAAATTCCTCAAGCAAATTTGCCACCCTTTAATCAAGTTACTATGTACCACAAAAAGAACTGGTTCAGGAGCAACAAAGTGATTCATTAGATATTTCAGAAATTTTGGAAGTTTCTGAAACAGAACAAGCTAAACCTGCAACTTTGATAGCTACATTAGCTTTAACACCAGATAAAGCATGGCTTTTTAGATTGTTCTTCAGGAACAGGGAAAAATTATTTCTTGGATTAAAAATACTGATACATCCAAAATGCTTCCCACTGTTGGGATTCACATTTGCCAGGGAGTATTTCTTTGACAAGTAAATGCCTATGGGCAGCTATGCCTCCTGCAGCATCTTAGAGACTGGCAAGCTCCTTCCTACACTGGGTTGTGGCCAGAGCTAGCCACAAAAAAATCCCTAATGCACTACCTGGATGACTTCCTTTTCATAGGCAACAAGGATTTAGATGCCTGCTCGAAGCTTGCGAATATTTTCAGCAATGTCACCTGTGAATTTGGACTTCGGGTTGCACCCAACAAAACAGTGGATCCTTGCTCGGTGATTACTACCTGGGCTTTGAGATTGATACCATCTTCATGACAATTCACCTCCCTACAGACAAGGTGAAAGATCTGAGGTCGAAGATAGGGTAGGCACTAGCCTCATCAAGACGCATGCTGCACCAACTACAATTGCTCATTGGCTCATTGAATGTTGCATTGCCATGTAATCCTCATGGGGCAGATCTGTGTGTGAAGGCTAGAGGCCACTAATTTTGGGGTTAAGTGCAAGCACCACCATACCTTCATATCCTGATCATTCAAGGAGAACTTGAGGATTTGGCTGCATTTCCTTTGAGAATTCAATGGACTAGCCCTGTTACAGTCTGCCCCCATATCTAATATAGAGCTAGAGATATTCACTAACACTGCTGGTGCTGTTGGTGTGGGAACATATTGTAGAAGCGACTAGTATGCAACTCCCTGGGCAACATTTGGCTTGAAAATAAGTATTACTTTCCTGGAGCTGTTCCCCATTGTGGTAGTGCTGCACATCTAGGGGGAGGGGGGAACAGGCTGGTCGACAAGAGGGTCATTTTCTGGTCAGACAATGAGGTGGTGGTCGAGCTGATCAACAGACAGATGGTGCAATCCCCACCAGTGGTGAAACTCAGTAGGATCCTTGTCCTCCGTTGTTTGCAGCTAAATGTGACTGTTCGAGCCAAGCATGTGCAGGGTATGGACAATAGTATTGCTGATGCCCTTTCTCGCTTACAAGTTTCTCAAAGGAGCTGTGAGACCTAGGGATAGTGGTGCAGAACTGCTGATTTCAGGATCCCTCGCACCATTGACATGATGAGTCTACAGGAAGGTCTTCAATGATGTCTGCTCCTTCCTCCATCAGAACGGTTGGCATCCTGGACCCATCCCAGTTGATTTGTTGCTGGATTTGTCATAGAGGCTTACAAAAAGGGGATCTCCCAGGAGCTTGTCAATTCAAAAATGGCTGGATTTACTTTCTTTGCCAAGCTCTTCGGCTGAGGTAACCCATTTGACAGTTTCCTCATTAAGACTTTGATGAAAAATTGGGTGGGGAAGAAATCTGCAATGCCAGATGAGGGGAGGCCCATAACCCATGATATCTTCATCTGACTATGGGACGCACTCCCCAAATAGCAAAAGAGAGGGTCCAAAAGTACACAAACCAAAACAGCCAGAAAAGCACAAAGGGGCCTCCAAAACTGGAACAATGGTACAATCTTTAATGACATAGTCCTGATACGGGTCATGTTTTGGCGCAGAAAAGCACCTGCCTCAGGGGTCAAGCCAATATTTTTTTTAGAGGAAAATAAATATCTCAAATTGTCCTAAAAACACTGGACGCATAACACGAGATCCAACTACTCCCAACCGTCTGAAGAAAAGTGAAGATCTACTCTGAGTCCTTGCTGAAAATGAAACCCACCAACAGCACACATTCATGGCCTAACGTTTGATCAAATGAATTTGAAGTAGCCTTGTTCAAATTAGCATTTACCTTATACTATGTATACTATGCCATAACTAATATACTATGCCATACTTTGTATTATTATTTGAATATTTTTACTGCTGTAATTGTCTCTTGCTTAAGTTTGATTTATTCTTACTATACAAGCCTATTGGTGTTTATGATATAGTAACATAGTAACATAGTAGATGACAGCAGAAAAAGACCTGCACGGTCCATCTAGTCTGCCCAACAAGATAATCTCATATGTGCTACTTCTTGTGTATACCTTACCTTGATTTGTATCTGCCATTTTCAGGACACAGACCGTAGAAGTCTTGCCCAGAACTAGCCCAATTTTCAGGACATAGACCGTAGAAGTCTTGCCCAGAACTAGCCCCACCACCCAAACACCAGCCCTGCCTCCCAATCTCGGCTAAGCTTCTGAGGATCCATTCCTTCTGCACAAGATTCCTTTATGTTTATCCCACGCATGCTTGAATTCCGCTACCGTTTTCGTTTCCACCACCTCCCGCGGGAGGGCATTCCAAGTATGTACCACTCTCTCCGTGAAAAAATACTTCCTGACATTTTTCTTGAGTCTGCTCCCCTTCACTCTCATCATGCCCTCTTGTTCTACCGCCCTCCCATCTTCGGAAAAGGTTCGTTTGTGGATTAATTGGTGACCTTTATTATTTCCATTGATATTGTACAACCATGAATAGGGGTGGGTATTATTCTTTTTTAAGTGTTCACAAATGAACATTCAATTTTTACAGACGTTTGAATTTATTTTATAAAACTCTTGCTACCCTGGAAAGCTTTAATTAGTTCCCATCGACAAAGTTTAGAAAAATTCAGATGAGTTAGAGCAGCATGGTGTGATTGAAGAGATTAATTTCAGAAAACCCTGAGCAAAACAAAAAAGCCTATTTACTAAGCTTTGTTAACTGTTAATGTGCATTAAAACCTGTATAAAACCCCTAACAGAGAGGTCCAAAACAAGTTAATGCACACACTTCTATTTTCAATAGGTTGAAACAAAAACCTGTGATTGAGCTGAACAGATGTTAACTAATGCCCCTGTTTACTAAACTGCGCTAGCGGCTGCTGTGCGCTAATGCTGACACAGACCATTTACTTTGAATGGGCTGTTTTGGCACTGCCACATGGCAGCCGCTAGCGCAGCTTAGTAAACAGGGAGGTAAGTTATTGTTAGGAAAGTAGAATAGCTGAAACGGTCACTCCAGTGGATTAATTACAATGTTAATCATCAAAGGGAGTTGTTAGAAGCATTTCCCCTAGAAACATACATAGCAAGGAAAGATTTCCAGTATCATAAGTACGTAAGTATTGCCATACTGGGAAAGACCAAAGGTCCATCAAACCCAGCATCCTGTTTCCAACAGTGGCCAATCCAGGTTACAAATACCTGGCAAGATCCCCCCAAAAGTACAAAACATTTTATACTGCATATCCCAGAAATAGAGGGGATACTGAGTGCAAAAGAAGCCTCTTTTGGTAAGTGAATATTATTTTGGTAGCAAATTTGGGGCCCTGTTTACTAAGTAGCACTAAGGGCGTGCTAGTGTTTTTAATGCATGCTAAATATTAGTACGTTCTAAATGCTAAAGACACCATAGGAATATATGGGTATCTCTAGGGTTTAGCATATGCTAATTTTAGGCATGTGCTAAAAACACTGGCACATCTTAGTAAACAGGGCCCTTGGTGACTTGAAGCTTGGGATAGAAGACAAATTTAGGAGTTTATTGATATAGTTTATATTTTAAAACCAAGTGGCCTAGCTTTAGTTGTTCTTTACAGCTTTAGAGCATAACAATGAATTACTAGCTTGCTTTAAGGGTCTAAATTCAATTTAGTATAGAAAACAAAATGAAAAGAATGGTTGCCAAGGTCAAAAATCTGCATGAGGCATGGGCATTATTTTAAAACGTCTATCAGGATGTACAGATAAAATATATTTCATGCATCAGAAAAGGTCAAAAGAAGGCCAAACGACAGCCAGTGTGTTTTAATGGTGAGATATAAGAGGCGATGAAAGCCAAATGTGTGTCTTTCACAAAATGGAAAAAAAAGACTCTAATGAAGAGACAAGTTTGATGTGAAAAATGTAATAAAGCAGGACAAGAGAGAGTTTGAAAAAGCTCTGCTGTAGAGGCAATGAGTGCCACTAAAATAATTTTTTTCAAGTACATTTAGAGTAAAAAGCCCATGAGTAAGTCAGTTGGACTGCTGGATGACCAAGGGATAAAAGGAGTGCTCAGAGATAGCACAGGACACAACTACTACCTGCCCTAAACATACCTCCACATTAAAATCTTTTTATATTTTTTAGCGTGGGATTGATCCAGAACTACTGTGGTATTTCTGAATGCATCCCACCATATTGTCTTGTAAAATGTGGTAAGCATGCATTTGCGCTTACAGTCACTTAGTAAAAGGGCCCCTTCATTTGTTAACTTTTCATCAAACTAGGTTATTTAACAGCTGAACATCTCTTGGTGAAATATTTTAAAGAGGTTCTGAATTTCTCTAAGAGTGATGAAATTTTGATTTCTGATCTTTATTATATACCTGTGAAACTCCATAAGGTTAATAAGGTGGAGGGTGCCTTTGACATCATATCAAAGCAGAGTAGTTTGAAACTGATGGAATTTGTTGAAAGGGTTACTCTTCTGGTACCTTTTGCTCATGCTAGAGATAAGTTATATTTCCCAAAAGAATATTTTAAGAAAAAAAACTACTTGTATGATCAGAATGTCCAAATGTGTCATGGGCTATGCAACATTGTTGGAAACTGTTTCTCACAAGCAAGACTACTGCATTTGCATTAGATGATGCCTGTTTCCTCTGATCCACCTTCAAGATATGTATTTGTGGAGCCTACATAACTGGACAAGTTTCTTCAGAACAGTAAAAAGGTAGAAGACTCCAGGTGATCTAGAGTGTGTGGAATTATTATTTTTTTTTAGTTCAATCAGTTTTTTATTGATTTTATAACATATTGTAAATTTAGTACCAATGACAATAACAGTTAACAGAAAGGTCAATGTACTCTGACTATATATATATACATATATGTATATTCGTATGAAGTATGCATGCATATCAGATGTTATAGTATTAATGCCAATGTTTGTAAAGTACCTGTACATTAATTACTTAGCTAAATTACAACTAAATTAGCTAAATTACAACTAAAACATTGTATTTCTTCTAGCTTTAACATTAATACTTTAAAGGATGATACACCAAGTTATTTAACATTATGTCATCAACTGGATACAAAAAAGAAAACGGCCTCCATATGGTACAAAATCCTACAAGAACATTCTTCTCATCCTCCAATGGCTTTACAGAACATTTGGAATAGAGAAATCAACTCTCAACTATCAGAAGATCAATGGGAAGAAATTTGGTATGGAATTATTTTTGACATTGTGTTGCTACAATCCCCCCAATTCTATGAAAATCGCTAAACTTGTGTGTGCAAATTTGGGCACATGCCCAATTTGCGTGTGCAATTTAGTTGAATAATGAGCTAATTAATGCTGATAATTGGCTTAACGAGAAATTACTGGCACTAATTAGGTTCAATTGGAATATATGCACCTAAATTTTACACACAAGTTCAAAAAAGGAGACATGGAAATGGGAGTGTCATGGGCAGAATGATGACATTCCTAAAAGAAATGCACGTAGTTATAGAATAAGGGGGAAACGCATCTAATTTTAAGCATGAAGATTTATACCACTTCTCAGCTGGTGCAAATGGCCGCACCTAAAGTTAGGTGTGATTCCTTGGTATAAGTGCTTTTCTATAAACCGCACCTAACTTTAAGCACGGCTTATAAAATACCGCTTTTTTGACGCCATATTTAGAATTCATCCCAATAAGTTTTGTTTTGATTGCTTGAAGTGTAATTTCTCTTTTGGTATCTCTGCTCTTTTCTGATCTGGACTATATCTCCATGATTTTAAGACTCTTGCTCCAAAGTTTAGTGTTAATAAATTTATATTATGGTGGTGCTTTCTGTTTGAACATATCACAGGCTCTGCATGTTATACAAAATGCAGCAGCTAGATGGGTTACTGGGTTATATAGATCTCAGCATATTGAGTTACATTGACTCCCTATTCAATTAGGATCAGATTTAAGAACTTGACTGATTCATAGAGCTTTGTTTGACACTTTCCCATTACCCCCCTAATTCTCTATGTAGCACTTAAAACTGTGTGCACACATTTGGGTGCACATCTAAATTGTGCAGATAATTTAATTGCTTAATGAGCCAATTAGCACCAATAATTGGGTGCTAAGAATCAATTATTGGCCCTAACTGGCAATAATTGGAATTTTCATGTGCATCATTGTTGTTCTATATAGATATGTGTGTAAATTTTTTCATGCAAATCTGAAAAGGGGGCATGGTCATGGGAGAGGCATGGGTGGGTCATGGGAATTTTTTAACAATTATTGGCACTAATTCAATTTAATTGAACTTTACACGTGTAATTTTAGGTGCGGGATCTGTATCTAAATTTTAAGTGCAATTTGAAAAAGGAGGCATAGAAATGGGAGGGGCATGGACAGAATAAGGGCATTCCTAAAATTAATGTGCATTGTTATAGAATAATAGGGAAAAGCGCCTAATGACACATATGTTTGCACCATGTTTCAGTTGGTGCAAATGGCCACAGCTAAAGTTAGGTGCAATTCCTGAGCATAAGTGGCATAAATGCTATTCTATAAACCGTGCCTAACTTTAAGTGCAGCTTATAGAATAATGTTTTCTTTTAGCACCATATATAGAACCTAGCCCTAAGAGACTGAGGGACCCTTTTACTAAGGTCCGTAGGCGCCTATGCACATCCAACATGCACCAAATTGGAACTACCACCCAGCTACTCTGTTTCCCGGGTGATAATGTTCAAAAAAATCCGCAATCAAGCGGAGAACTCGAACGCCCCACAGGAAAACACAGATATAGGTACAAAGTGGAATGTTTGACCACGGAAATACAAATCCTGGAGACAATATCTTAAAAACTTCTTTATTGAAGAAAACACTCGACACAACTGTTGTGTTTCGGCCTACAGGCCTGCATCAGGAGTCTATCACTATGACGTAGCATATATGAATCTGAAATGCCTGAAACACGATTTGATCCGTGTGACGAACCAAACATAAAGTGATTGGCTATATTACAAAAGTGGTCTTGAAAAAGACCTTTCGTGGTAAGCTTGTCCGTAGCGGGTCACTAGACGCGCAGCATGGAACGTTCATCACACGGACCAAATCGTGTTTCAGGCATTTCAGATTCATATACGCTACGTCATAGTGGTAGATTCCTGATGCAGGCCTGTAGGCCGAAACACAACAGTTGTGTCGAGTGTTTTCTTCAATAAAGAAGTTTTTAAGATATTGTCTCCAGGATTTGTATTTCCGTGGTCAAACATCCCACTTTTTACCTATACCCTGGGTGATAATTCCATTTTTGATGCACGCCCAAAACACGCGGTAGAAAATATTTTCTATTTTTTACAGTGTGGCGCATACCTGGCACACACTGGCAAATCCAAATTAGCATTGATAACAGCACCTAACAAGCAATAATGAACACTAATTGGCAATAATTAGAATTTCCGAGCACAACTTACTAAGCATATTGTGTAACGCAGTGCGCCTAACTTCTAATGTGTTCAGGCAAAAAGGGGCATGGTTATGGGTGGGGAAATGGGTGTTTTGTGGGCATTCCAAAATGTACATGCGTAGTTATAGAATATGGCCCTCTGCGCCTAAATCTACATGCCAGGATTTATGCCACATTTTCACTGGTGTAAATGGAGGCATGTAGTTGTAAGCGCTGTGATATCAACTACACATATTCTATTATACCACGCCTAAATCTAGGCACCGCTTATAGAATATGCTTAGGCGGAAATGTTTTCTGCGTGGATTGTTTAGGCGCTATATATATAGAATCTGGCCCTAAGTGTTCTTTTATGTGTGAGACAATTTTACTAGAGGCCTTCTCCATAGATATACTGGCCTATCTACACACACAAAAAAATCATTTATAAAATCCCCCCTCCTCAAAGGTAATTTAATAGCAGGATTCCTAAACAGGAAATGCATATAGGTGCATATCTTATTTCTATTTTTGAAATCAACATATGATGCTATTTGGCTTTATAAAGTTAACTCAGAGAAGACAGGGGCCTCACCAGCTCTAAGACAGGTGTAATTGTTGCATGAATGTGCCAGTAAGAGCACACAAATAAATGCCACTCCTATTTCTGCCCCCAGGAATGCTTGCACAAAAACCACTCCGAAAAGGTGTTATGGTTCTATGCACTTACTGTTTACTTAAATATATCCTGATGAATTTTATAGAAGCTTCTGTGAGCATGGAGTGGAGGAGTGGCCTAGTGGTTAAGGTGGTGGACTTTGGTCCTGAGGAACTGAGTTCAATTCCCGGCACAGGCAGCTCCTTGTGACTCTGGGCAAGTCACTTAACCCTCCATTGCCCCCCGCATAGAGCCTGCCATGAGTGGGAAAGTGTGGGGTACAAATGTATCATAAATAAATAAAACACTGTTCTACATTCTCAAGTCTCTTCTAAAATTACCCACACAAAGCAGCCAGGTACTGTGCACTAGGGATGGGCAGCCATAAAAGTTTCACTTCATGTTGCTTCCCTTGTCATCTGTGGAAAATTCTGTTTTATTTGGGTATTTACCTTCCCTCCCCCCTTTTTGTCATCATGGGAGACAATACACAACAAACATTTTCTGGCCCCCTCATCACAGCTGCCGCATTTCCCTACCTTAATCCCTGGTTGCCCAATGGGCACTCACTGGGACAGGACCAATGCCCATTTGCTCCTGCCCATGGACACAGTCACATCTAATATAGTGGTTGTGACCTTAGTATCATGGTATGTTGTTGTTTTTCCCGGCCTGGTTTTATTTGCCAACAAAAATGACAGAGGAAATGTCATCAGCACCTCCTCTGTCATTGTAAACAAATTCTGATCCTACTGTGCACTTGCTTTATCTGTGAGCTAATTATGACAAGGAAATTGTACGCTTGCTTTTGAAAATGGTAGACATTTCTGCTGTTTTCCTCCCCTGACCTAAACAAACCCCCAGAAATGCCTATTAAAAAAACACACTGCTAAAAGCAACCATGGTATGAAAGCCCACACATGCTTTTAGCCAGGTTGATGTGAATCAGGCCCAAGGTTGATTCATTTGAATGAAGACTAGATGTTAAATCTGACCTTCTCTTTGCCTAACAGCATAATAGAGTTTGAAAAACAAGAAGAAGAAACAGAGTAAAACCCATAGCCAGCAGCAATAAAACATTTCTTCCTTATGTTTTATGTTTGAGAGTGCATTAAAGGTCAAGTTAAAAACCATCTATAATTAGCATTTCTAGGTTAGACATATCGATTTGCAAACAGATCCTTGATCCTTGCTTTGGGCCAATGCTGTGAACATGTTCACTTTTTGTTTTGTCTACAATGTTTCCAGTTCACTTATAGGCAACCTCACCACATATATTGGACGTAAAAATTAAATAAATAAATAAAAAGAAAAACTCAGCAAACAAGAAAATGAGTTTATCTTTTCAGCTGGAACAAATTGATCCAGCAGCTTCTTCATTTCTCCCAGTTAATAGAGAAGGGAGTATTTTAATAGTTGTAAACTCATCTGAGAGAAAAAAAATATACAAATATGTTTTTTGAAACCACTCCGCAGGACAAGATGGGCTTTCAGGATATCCACAATAAATATGCATGAGATATATTTCTATATGTAACTCTGGTCTCACCACACACAGTTCAGAGCACCAGCTAGCTTGTGGTGGGTCAGCACCCAAGACCAGGACCACAAATAAGAAAAAGAAAGACTCTCTAAGCACTGCAGCTTTTTAGTCACGCATACTGAGCTGAGTGTAGTTGGGGCTAGATAAAAATCTGGAAATCCATAAGGTATTAAGCCAAGGCATCTACTCTTTATACACTTTGCACACTTCGTTAGTTCAGAAAGCAAGTAGATTCTCTCTCTCACGCACAGAAACAACTCAAGTCCAGGAACTTTACTGTAACTCAGTGCAACATGCAGTTCAAAAATCCTTTGAGGCTTAAATCAAATCAATTTGTAATCCATCTTGATATCAGATGCAAACAATAAGTGCAAAGCCAAACTCAGGGATGTGTAGGGGCATTTCCGAAAGGGACGTCCAAGTTTTGATGAGGACGTCCCTTGCAAAACGTCCCGATCCAGGGACATCCATCTTTCGTTTCGATAATACAGTCAGGGACGTCCAAATCCTGAAATTTGGTTGTCCGTAGATTTGGTCGTCCCTAGACTTGGTTGTTTCTGATTTTCGGCGATAATGGAAACCAAGGACACCCATCTCAGAAACAACCAAATGCAAGCCATTTGGTCATGGGAGAAGCCAGCATTTGTAGTGCACTAGTCCCCCTGACATGCCAGGACACCAACCAGGCACCCTAGGGGGCACTGCAGTGGACTTCATAAAATGCTCCCAGGAACATAGCTCCCTTACCGTGTCTGCTGAGCCCCCTAAACCCCCATAAAACCCACTACCCCCAACTGTACACCACTACCATATCCCTTACGGGTGAAGGGAGCACCTAGATGTGGGTACAGTGGGTTTGTGGTGGGTTTTGAAGGGCTCGCTGTTTCCTCCACAAACGTAACAGGTAAGGGGGAATGGGCCTGTGTCCGCCTGCCTGAAGTGCACTGCACCCACTAAAACTGCTCCAGGGACCTGCATACTGCTGTGATGGAGCTGAGTATGAAATCTGAGGCTGGCATACAGGCTGGCAAAAAATATTTTGAAGGATGTTTTTTTGAGGGTGGGAGGGGGTTAGTGATCACTGGGGGAGTAAGGGGAGGTCATCCCTGATTCTCTCTGGTGGTCATCTGGTCATTTTGGGCACCTTTTTGTGCCTTGGTTGTAAGAAAAACACAACCAAGTGAAGTCGTCCAAGTGTTCATCAGGAATGTCCTTGTTTCTTTCAGTTATGGGTCGAGGATGTCCAAGTGTTAGGCACACCCAAGTCTTGCCTTCACTACATCTCCGACACGCCCCCTTGAACTTTGGCCGTCCCTGTGATTATACCGATTTGGATGACCCTGGGAGAAGGACGTCCATCTTCCGATTTACGTCGCAAGATGGACGTCCTTCTTATTCGAAAATGAGCCCAATGGTGTATCTTTTTAAGTTCAGTTTATCAATCCTACAGTAAATACATATTTACAGCTCCTCCTATCCATACCTATCCCTTCTGGATGTAACAGCTGTGTAAGGCTGTGACTGCAGCACTTTTGCAGCAAGCGGATCTTCCTTTGGGTCAGACCTCCTTGTCTGTCCATACTCCTCTCCTCCAAAGGATTACTTCTCTGGGCTACCATCTTTGGCACCGAACAAGCTCATTCCTGCTCCTGTTCCCAGGCTGGGATCCCTACTTCCCACCTGGAGCACTCCTCCACTTCACAATTAACACTTTACTGGCAGAAACCTTCCTCTTAGGTCAACCTGAGGACCCTTTTTACCAAGAAGCAGCAAAAGGGGGCCAGTGCTGGCATCAGCGCATGTTTTACATGCACACCAAGGTCCCCTTTAATGCAGCTGGTAAAAGGGAAATATCGCTTTCTGACAGAAAATGGCCAGGTGACAAGTAAAGCACTTGCGGTGCGGCCATTTCAGGGGGAGCCCTTACCACCACCCATTGAGGTGGAAGTAAGGGCTCCTGCATTAACCCAGCAGTAACTGGGCAGTGAACAGCACTGCCTGATTACTGCCAGGTACACTCCAGTGCTAAAAAAATAAATACATTTTTGTAGTGCCGGAAATGACGGTGTGCTAGGGGTGGGAAGTACCACCAGGCTGCTGTGGTAGCCCGGCGGTACTTCCTGTATAGCGAGCAGTAAGCCCACATTGGGCTTACCTCTGCTTAGTAAAAGAGGTCCTTAGTTTCTTGAACCCATCCAGGACATACCCCTCTTTTCTAGGGTTCTGGCAGGGGCAGAAGCATCCAAAGACCTTGTACTTTCCCCAAAAAAATCCAAGGAAATTGTATGCTTGCTTTTGAAAATGCCAAAACAAACAGAGAGGGTAACACAGCATACACAGAAAGTATACAAAGAAAAAAGCACAACTGGGCTTTCAAGACTGAGACAACAGGAGTCCTTTATTGAACAGAGACCCGACACGGGCTTTATTTCGGCATCAATAATGCCTGCCTCAGGGGTCTAATAATAAAACACATACAATATTGCATAACATAAACATGAAAATAAAAATAGGAAATTAAAAGTAAAAACGCCGTCAGTCAGGTAAAAACCGCCAAAGAATAGTAGCACTGATTTTGCTTGTCTTTTAAAGAGAGAATGGCACCAAAAGTAGTAACGTAGACAGGTTGCCAAATCACAAATAAATTGCAAGGGGGCCCCACAAGACCAGGCGACCAGGAATCCAAATGACAGATGACATCCTACATGAGCAAGTGCAAAGCGACACATGTGGGAAAGAGGAACTCAAACCATAGCAAAGTGATGCAAGGCTCCACACTAGAAAACACCATCCAGGAAAAGGATCTAGGCACCACTGCTGACAATATGCCGAAACTGTCTGCTCAGTGTGTAGCAATGGCCAAGAAAGAAAACAAAATTCTAGGAATCACTAGGAAAGAAATGAAAAACAAAAATGAGAATTTCACAATGCCTCTGCATTGCCCCATGGTGTGACTGCACCCTGAATACAGCACGCGACTCTGGCCACTGCATCTCAATAAAGACACAGTGGAATCAGAAAAGATACAGAGAAGGGCGACAAAAACAACAAAGGGAATAGAACATAAGAATAGACATATTGTGTCAGACCAATGGTCCATCTAGCTCAGTATCCTGCTTCCAATAGTTGCCAATCCAGGTCACAAGTACCTGGCAGAAACCTAAATAGTAGCAACATTCCATGCTACTAATCCCACTTAGCCATCTATCCCCCCTTCAATCCGTTCAGAACGCTGCCGCACGTCTTATATTCCGCCTGAACCGATATACTCATATCACCCCTCTTCTCAGGTCATTTCACTGGCTTCCAATCAGATACCGCATACAGTTCAAGCTTCTCCTTCTTACCTACATATGCACTCAGTCTGCAGCCCCTCATTACCTCTCTACCCTCATTTCCCCTTACGTTCCCGCCCGTAACCTCCGCTCACAGGACAAATCCCTCCTCTCAGTACCCTTCTTCACCACCGCCAACTCCAGGCTCCGCTCATTCTGCCTCGCCTCACCCTGTGCTTGGAATAAACATCCTGAGCCCTTACGCCAAGCCCCCTCCCTACCCATCTTCAAATCCTTGCTCAAAGCCCACCTCTTCAATGTTGCTTTCGGCACCTAACCTTTATACCTTTCAGGAAATCTAGACTGCCCCTATTTGACTGACTGTACATTTGTCCTTTAGATTGTAAGCTCCTTTGAGCAGGGTCTGTCCTTCTATGTTAAATTGTACAGCGCTGCGTAACCCTAGTAGCGCTTTAGAAATGTCAAGTAGTAGTAGTAGTAGTAGTAGTAGTAATCCCAGGGCAAGCAGTTGCTTCCCATGAAGAAAGGTCAAACCAATTAAAATATATGCAAGAAATGTTCTACTACAGAAAAGAAAAACCCTAAAAAACAAGAAACTGGCTGAATGTATACAAAAACATTTAAACAAGAACATATTTATATACTACCCCCCTGTCCAACAATAGCAGCACTAGGTGCTAAATGTGTAAGTCGTTTAACAGCCAAAAACGCTGTCAACTGTGGTGGCTGAAAGAAAACATATTTAACAGATTTGTACTTTACAATACACTTGCAAAGTAATTTAAGAATGAAAAGGGTGCCCAAATGAAGAACCCCAAGATGCAACAAAAGAAACTCTTTTTCTCCCAGCGATGTAGACCCTGGTGGGCCCAGGTAAGATTAGGCCCATCCACCTTGAGCTCAAGCCCACCCAGCAGCCATGCACCCTTGACAGCACTTGCATGGGGGAGCACGCTGGGCTTCACGGCTATGGAGGCTCCCACCTTCCTGGCTGCCTTCAGAGGAAGTCTTCAGTTGACGGAGCTTGGGGATCCTCATTAGCTAAAGTATTTATATTTTGAGGTGAGAGTAGGCTGGGGCAGAGAAAAGTTTGTGCCCACCCTAAATTGGCTGTCTGGCTATGCAATTACCTTCTCCACTTCTGAGTCTCTTTAGTTACACCAGGAAACATCCTTATTTTACTATTCAAAATAAGTTACTTGAAAGGTATTAATATTCAAACAAACCTCTTCCAGAGATGTAGGGGTGGTAGAACTGGAAAACATGGTGGAGGTTGCAAGGATGTAGACTTAGAAGTAATGCTAGGAAATATTTTTTCACAGAGAGGGTAGTAGATGCCTGGAACGCCCTTCCAGGAAAGGTAGTAAAGTAAAAAATAGTGAGCAAATTAAAAAATGCATGGAATAGACACAGGGAATACCTAAATAGAAAGAGGATGGAAACACAGCATGCCTTTTGAAGTGTTATCTTGGGAAAAAGTAGTAGAAACTGAAGCTGATGCTGGACAGACTACTACAGTCTTTGTCCCACAAATGGCAAAAGACAAGTGAAGTTTTGGCAACTCAAGTATTGCAGGTCACTTTATTGTGACATACTGCAAGTGAGGGTGTTATGCAGGGGGGAGGAAAGACATCTTGACTGGTAAGTTGTATACTATCAGCAATATCGGGGATGATATGTGGGTATAACCAAGGCTCCATGTTTGGCTGCCTATATGGTTGACATGATGGAGACTTAACATCCAGTGTTTAAGCATGGGTGACTGGTCCCACACAGAGTGGCAGGCGTGGCTCTGGCCACCTTGTTAGGCAGACTGGTAGGGGCATAATCAAAAGAGAAGGGCAACCATCTTTCGACACAAATCGGGAGATGGGCGTCCTTCTCTCAGGGTCGCCCAAATCGGTATAATTGAAAGCAGATTTTGGGCGTCCTCAACTGCATTCCGTCGCAGGGATGACCAAAGTTCACGGGGGCATGTCAGCAGCGTAGCAAAGGCGGGACAGGGCGTGGTTAAGAGATGGGCGTCCTCGGCCAATAATGGAAAAAAGAAGGGCGTCCCTGACGAGCATTTGGCCGACTTTACTTGGTCCCTTTTTTTTCATGACCAAGCCTCAAAAAGGTGCCTGAACTGACCAGATGACCACCAGAGGGAATCGGGGATGACCTCCCCTTACTCCCCCAGTGGTCACCAACCCCCTCCCACTCAAAAAAAAAATTAAAAATCATTATTTTCCAGCCTCTATGCCAGCCTCAAATGTCATACCCAGCTCCATCACAGCAGTATGCAGGTCCCTGGAGCAGTTTTAGTGGGTACTGCAGTGCACTTCAGGCAGGCGAACCCAGGCCCACCACCCCCCACACCTGTTACACTTGTGGTGGTAAATTGGAGCCCTCCAAAACCCACCCGAAACCTACTGTACCCACATATAGGTGCCCCCCTTCATCCCTAAGGGCTATGGTAGTGGTGTACAGTTGTGGGGCGTGGGTTTGGGTGGGGGGGCTCAGCACCGAAGATAAAGGAGCTATGCACCTGGGAGCAATTTTTGAAGTCCACTGCAGTGCCCCCAGGGTGCCCGGTTGGTGTCCTGGCAGGTGAGGGGGACCAGTGCACTACGAATGCTGGCTCCTCCCATGACCAAATGCCTTGGATTTAGTTGTTTTTTAGATGGGCTTCCTCGGTTTCCATTATCGGCGAAAACCGAGGTCGCCCATCTCTAAGGTCGACCATCTCAACATTTAGGTCGACCATCTCTAAGGTCAACCTAAACGTTGAGATTTTGGCATCCCTGATCGTATTATCGAAACAAAATATGGACACCCATCTTGTTTTGATAATACGGGATGCCCCGCCCATTCGCGGGGACGTCCTCAGAGATGGTCATTCCCGTTCGATTATGCCCCTCCACGTGAACCATGTAGGTCTTTATCTACCATCACTTACTGTGTTACTGTGTTAGATAATCTTTGTGTAGCCTAGGTCTCACCGATGCACTCTCTTTCCGACCTAGGCCACAAAATATCAAACCAACTTACACTTCACACTCAGTGCAGTCTTTCTTACTCGAACTTGGACACAGGCCAGGGTAGATAATAATCCAGAAGGCCACAGGATGTTAAGCTGGGCTTGTTTCTGAGTATCTTCCTATAGTCTGGGAGGAGCTTATTTTGCTCTCTCTCAAAATAATATTCAATACATCAAGGAATTATGATTTTATGCAATGGCAGCAAATCCAAACTTCAAACTCTTTAATGTGCAGTCAGTATTTGGTTTGAGAGGTTTCTATCCATCTGAGACTATTGATTACAGTCTTGTCCTTGTAACAAACCAATATACAACTCTGCCAGTCCACCACCCATCCCTTTGAGTTGTATAATAAAAGGCTTTGCTGATAGCGATGGTCGTCACCAGCAAAATCCTCCGGGACCAGATCCTCATGTCTGTCCTCTCTTCCAGAGTTGCACCTCACTGGGCTGTACCCTCTGGTCTTAAACAGGTTATTTCCTGCTCTGGATCTTGAACCGGGCTCCCCTTGCCCACCCAGAGCACTCCTCTCAACCATACAGAATTAGTGAAGTGGGCAGAGTGGTGGTGCTGGGGTGCGTTTCTAGCTCAGGATGTTCTGGTTTATTTTACCATTAGGATCAGATGTAAGTCGTTCATACGTACAGTATCTGATGGGTTATTTTCTTACATTCGAAACTTAAAGAACATCTTCATTATTATAAAAATCCTGTGTTAATGAAAGAAGCCTCATTATGCTGGCTATGTCTGTTAATGCATTTCAGTCAGTGTGCATTCTGCTGAGCTGGGCACAGTGCAAATTGTTATATCCACCCCACAGTTTATACTAAATGTCAAAACCCTGAAGGAGTTCAAGTAAGTCATGCTGATGAAATTTGGCTGAATGTTAAATTCGTTGTCCAGAATCAGTCAGGAAATCATATACTATTAACAACATGTTACAACAAATCACATTTCTGTGTAAGGAATATAAAAGCAGAAGAAGCAGTTGTAAGAAATAGAGAAAAGAAATTTTGAATTAAAAAAAAAAGACAGTTCTTATTTATTTATCTGCATTTGATTTTCCACCACTCCATATTTATTCAAGGCAGGATTAAATAAACAGTATCAAAGCAATACAAAGAAAAATATAACTTTTTATAACTAAAGAATTTAGTTAATTCATGTTTAAGGAGTCAAACGTGGGAGCTAAAATATAGCTTTATCACTTCTCAATCAATACTGGAAAGTGCTAGTTGGCTAAGGGGGGGGGGGGGGGGGAGCTATTAAGGAGCAATACAAGGTGAGTTTACTACACCTTGATTTACTATGGCAGTCAGCAACCTGAAGTATAACAGTCCGGCAGGTTGCTGGCCACCATGGTAAAAGAATAATGCTACTTCCAAGCCACCTCACAAGCAGTGTTATTCTAGCAGCCCAGAACATCAGGCCAACAACTGCAACTTGATGCTATTGGCCATGAATTACAGGTCAGTTCCCCCCTCCCCCGATCCATCTCCAATCAAGAGCCCTCTTCTTATTAATAGTTGTCCCCAATCCAGGCCCCCTTGATCGCCCCCTGATCAAAAGCCCCTCCTGATCTGGGTCCCCCCATCAAGAGCTCCCCCCAAATGTAGCCTAATGATTAGTACAATGGCCTGAGATCCAGGGGAACTGGGTACGATTCCCACTGCAGTTCTTTGTGACTCTGGGTAAGTCACGTAAATCTCCATTGTCCCAAGAACAAAATAAGTACCTGTATATAATGAGGGGCATAATTGAACGAAAACGCCTATCTCCATGGGCGTTTATCTCCAAGAACGGGTCCGTGAAGGGGCGGACCGAACCGTATTTTGGGAAAAAATAGACGCCCATGTGTTATTCAACAATGTGTGAGCTGGGCGTTTTTGTTTTTCAGCGATAATGGAAAATGAAAGCGCCCAGCTCAAAAACGAATAAATCCAAGGCATTTGTTCATGGGAGGGGCCAGGATTCGTAGTGCACTGGTCCCCCTCACATGCCAGGACATCAACCGGGCACCCTAGGGGGCACTTTTACAAAAACAAACAAAAAGGTAAAAGAGCTCCCAGGTGCATAGCACCCTTCCCTTGTGCGTTGAGCCCCCCAAATCCCCCTCAAAACCCACTGCCCACAAGTCTACACCATTAATATAGCCCTAAGGGGTGAAGGGGGGCACCTACATGTGGGTACAGTGGGTTTGGGGGGGGTTGGACGACTAATAAGCATTAAGCAGCACAATTGTAACAGGTAGGGGGGGATGGGCCTGGGTCCACCTGCCTGAAGTCCACTGCACCCCCTAACAACTGCTCCAGTGACCTACATACTGCTGTCAGGGAGCTGGGTATGACATTTGAGGGTGAAAATAAAAAGTTGAGAAACTTCATTTTTTGTGGTGGGAGGGGGTTAGTGACCACTGGGGGAGTCAGGGGAGGTCATCCCCGATTCCCTCCAGTGGTCATGTGGTCATTTAGGGCACTTTTTGGGGCCTTATTCGTGAAAAAACAGGGTCCAGGAAAAGTGTCCTAAATTCTAGCTAAAAATGCATACTTTTTTCCCATTATCGGTGAAATGCGCCCATCTCTGTTCGGCAGATAACCACGCCCCAGTTCCGCCTTCGCCACACCTCTGACACGCCCCCATCAACTTTTTGACGTATCCGCGACGGATTGCAGTTGAAAACGTCCAAAAATCGGCTTTCGATTATACCGCTTTATTCGGTTTTGTGAGATAAACGTCCATCTCCCGATTTAGGTCGGAACTTGGGCGTTTTTCTCATTCGATTATAAGCAGGAATATGTAAACTGCATTGAATGTAACCACAGAAAAGCTGTACATCAAATCCTATCCCCTTTCCCTCCCTGTGTACAGTTGGATTCTCACTCATTCCTTCTACTTGGAATGCTTGTGCAAGTTTAATGATGGAGATGGATTCTGCATGTTTACTTTCATACTTATTTTTTTGCATATTTAGTGAAAGGAGGTATATTAGTGAAAGGAGGAAGACTAAAAAGGGAATTGTGAGACTGAAAGATGCTGTGAACCGCTATGTAGATAATGATGAAGAAAAAGCAAATTAGCTAAATAGATACTCTTGTTCTGTTTTCACAGAAGAAAATCCTGGAGAAGGACTGCGATTGACTGGCAAAAGCATATACGAGAATGGAAGGGATAGAGCACCGTTCACGGAAGAGCGTGTGTATGACCAACTTGAAAATCTAAAGGTGGACAAAGCTGTGGGACCGGACGGGATCCACCCCAGGATATTGAGGGAGCTCAGAGAGGTTCTGGCAGGTCCTCTTAAAGATTTGTTTAATAAATCCTTGGAGATGGGAGAGGTTCCATGGGATTGGAGAACAGCTGACGTAGTCCCTCTTCACAAAAGTGGTGATAGGGAAGAAGCTGGAAACTACAGGCGGGTAAGCCTCACTTCGGTTATTGGAAAAGTAATGGAAGCGATGCTGAAGGAAAGGATAGTGAATTTCCTGGAAGCCAATAAGTTGCAAGATCCGAGACAACATGGTTTTACCAAAGGTAAATCGTGCCAAACAAATATCATTGAATGCTTTGACTGGGTGACCGGAGAATTGAATCAGGGACATGCTATAGACGTAATCTACTTAGATTTCAGCAAAGCTTTTGACACGGTTCCCCACAGGAGGCTCTTGAATAAACTTGACAGGCTGAAGATAGGACCCAACGTGGTGAACTGGATTAGGAACTGGTTGACGGACAGACGCCAGAGGGTGGTGGTTAATGGAATTTGCTCAGATGAAGGAAAGGTGAGTAGTGGAGTGCTTCAGGGATCGGTGCTGGGGCCGATTCTGTTCAATATATTTGTGAGTGACTTTGCCAAAGGGTTAGAAGGTAAAGTTTGCCTTTTTGCGGATGATACTAAGATTTGTAACAGAGCGGACACCCCAGAGGGAGTGGAAAACATGAAAAAGGATCTGCAGAAGCTAGAAGAATGGTCTAAGGTTTGGCAATTAAAATTCAATGCGAAGAAATGCAAAGCGATGCACTTAGGGAGTAGAAATCCACGGGAGACGTATGTGTTAGGCGGTGAGAGTCTGATATGTATGGACGGGGAGAGGGATCTTGGGATGATCGTATATGAGGATCTGAAGGCAACAAAACAGTGTGACAAGGCAGTGGCCGTAGCTAGAAGGTTGCTAGGCTGTATAGAGAAAGGTGTGACCATCAGAAGAAAAGTGGTTTTAATGCCTCTGTATAAGTCATTGGTGAGGCCCCACCTGGAATATTGTGTTCAGTTTTGGAGGGTGTAAAAAGAATTGAAGCAGTGCAAAGAAAAGCTACAAGAATGGTATGGGATTTGCGTTACAAGACGTATGAGGAAAGACTTGCTGACCTGAACATGTATACCCTGGAGGAAAGGAGAAACGGGGGTGATATGATACAGACCTTCAAATATTTGAAAGGTACTAATCCGCAAATGAACCTTTTCTGGAGATGGGAAGGCGGTAGAAATAGAGGACATGAAATGAGATTGAAGGGGGGCAGACTCAAGAAAATTGTCAGGAAGTATTTTTTCACAGAGAGTGGTGGATACTTGGAATGCCCTCCCGCGAGAGGTGGTGGAGATGAAAACGGTAACGGAATTCAAAAATGCTTGGGATAAACATAAAGGAATCCTGTTCAGAAGGAATGGATCCTCAGAAGCTTAGCCGAGATTGGGTGACAGAGCCGGTGGTGGGAGGCGGGTCTAGTGCTGGGCAGACTTCTACGGTCTGTGCCCTGAAAATGGCAGATACAAATCAAGGTAAGGTATACACAAAAAGTAGTACATATGAGTTTATCTTGTTGGGCAGACTGGATGGAAAATAAGAAAGGTAACTATAAAATACAATTTTTTAACTCTAGCACAGTTGTTCTCAAACCTAGGGGTCCTTTTACCTAGCTGCAGTAAAAAGGGGACATTTTCCCCATGCACCCGGTCCCTTTTTATCGCATCAGGTAAAAAGCCCCTAAAGAAATGGCCATGCGGTAAGATTACTCTTACCGTATGGCCATGTGATGGGGAGCACTTATCGCCTCCCATCAAAGTGGTGGTAAGGGCTTCTGTGGTAACCTGATGGTAAAAATTATAAAATACATTTCATTCCACCAGCAATGGTGCACGCTCGAGGCAGAACTATCGCTGGAGGTCGTATTGGGCCGGCAGTAATTCCAGGTTGCCATGCATCAACCCTTTAGTAAAAGGACCCCTCAGTCCTGGAGGCACCCCAGCCAATCAGGTTTTCAGGATATCCACAATGAATATTCATGAGAGAGATTTGCATGCAGTAGAATCAGTGCATGCAGATCTCGCTTACATGAATATTTATTGTGGATATCTTGAACATTTGGCTGGCTGGGGTGCCTCAAGGACCAGTTTTTGGAGCCACTGCTCTAGCAGGTCATTTTAATTGCCAATTTTGGCTACAGCTTTTCTTAGAAACATCACATTAAAGGTGACAGTTTTTCTTTACATTTCAGAGCTCACAGTTTATAACTTTAATATACTTTTATTAGCCTATACAACATTCATCTTAGTGCTAGTTTTACTAATTTGCATGAATACATTAATAAGCTTTATTACAGTTTAACATGTGTTACTTAAAGGAGGCCTGCAAATAGGATCTATTTATTACCGTAATAATGTATTTTAAGGGGGAAGTTATTAAGCTGTGATAAAATATGGTATGTAGGAGTCACTAACCTGTGGTAACTCAGGGGGGTCTTTTACAAAGGTGAAGTAGTGTTTTTAGCTCACGCTAATGATTAGCATGTGCTAAATGGTAGAGACACCCATAGGAATAAATGGACATCTCTAGCATTTAGTGCATGCTTATTTTAAGTGCAAGATACAAATGCTAGCACGCCTTTATAAAAGGCCCACTCAGTGTTGAAGGTTAGTGACTCCAATGATAAATGAATAATGAAATTTGTGATCAACCTCTGGTTGTGTTATTCAGCTCCCCAGAAGCATCAGGCCACTAATGTGCAGACAGATACTCCTAGGGAGCCTTTTTTAATGACTCAGAGCTTCAAAAGAAAATAGTGTTCCACTCTCCCTGATGATACCCTTTCTGTAACACAGGTTTCTACTTAAGGATACTTACCTACTATATGGCCCTAGATCCCACAAAGACCTCACCTACCTGTAGCCCCCCCCCCCCCCCCCCCCAGGTTTATCTCTATGAATTCCTGGTGATCTAGGGCTTATAGGGCAGGAACAATCCCAAATCACTCCTGACCATGCCAGTGCTACCAAGTTCAAAATGCACTGGTGACCCCCTACCAGTAGTCTTGTGGTACTACCAATAAGGATCAAGCTGCTATATAAATGGAAAAGGCTACAGAAGGTGGAAGTCTTTGAAGAGGAAGTCCCAAAGTGGCGTTATCCTCTTACTGTTTACGATTCTCCGAACTCACCTTACAGTATTTCTCTCTCAGCTATTGATTCCATATGTTCCCTCATGTACTCTCTGTTCTCAACATCAGCACTTGCTTACTGTACCTACAGTAAAGTATATTCACAGAAAATAATGTTTTCCATGATGGCCCCTACCCTATGGAATGCCCTCCCTTTATATATTTGCCAACAGGACTCCTTGAAGTAGTTTAAAACTGACATGAAGACTTTCTTTTTTGAGGCTGCTTTTTCTTGATTCCTTCTTCCCTGGAGGAGGAAGGAGGGGAGCTCGCTGGCATGCCAGATTGTCTTGGATGGTTGAGTACTCCGTGTGTGATGTGTCCTAGACCAGTGGTTCCCAAACTTGGTCCTGGAGGCACCCCAGCCAGTCAGGTTTTCAGAATACCCACAATTAATATTCATGAGTGAGATTTGCATACACTACCTCCAATGCATGCAAATCTCACTCATGAATATTCATTGTGGGTATCCTCAAAACCTGACTGGCTGGGGTGCCTCCAGGACCAGGTTTGGGAACCACTGTCCTAGACTCTTGTGTATCTTTCCTATCTAAATGGAATTCTTTTCTGGCATGTTTATGAAGCTTTATATAGATTTGAATTTGGTTATGTAAACTGCTCAGACAGCCTTCTTGATGGGCGGTATAGCAAGTAAATAAAAACACTTGACAGTGTGGGAGTCTTGGTGGAGAGGGGAGGCTCCGGCCCCTTTAAGATGATGCCCAGGAGCTTTGTGCCAGTGTTAGTGTCCTAATGCTCCCACGCTGGAAAACTAACACAGCTTGCAGTTCAAAGAAAGCCATGGTATTTGATTTGCATAATAATGAAGTACTTTGCATTAAAGGTTAGTGAATCCAATGACAAATGAATAACACAATTTGTGATCAACCTCACAAGTTGTGTTTTTCAGCTCCCCAGGAGCATCAGGTTGCTAATGTGCAGACCGATACTGATATGGAGCCTTTCTTAGGGGTTCTGTTACTAAGATGTAGTAAGCACTAACACATGCTTGCTTCAGCAAAACATTGCTTACCATGGGATGTGCTTAGGCATCCCACAGTAATGTTTGCATGTGCACACACTTCCCATGAGCTCAAAAATATTTGAATTTTTAGTGCTGGTGACGAGTAAGGTGTTCTTTGTTAATCGGTTAGCACATTGTGTGTGAGCCCTTACCACCTACAAAATAGGTGTAGTTAAGTGGCCACGTGCTAATGGCCACACACCAATGGGAAAATTAGTGTGTATCCATTTATACTGGAAATTGAAAAGTCGGCCATTTTACCCACATAGTAAAAGTTGGCTTGGCGCATGGGAATGACACATGTAAGCATACGCTAAGGCCACTTTTTATCGCAAACATAGTAATAGGCTCCCTTGAACATCAGAAGAAGAAGAATGCTCACCTCCCCCTGAAAACCCCCATTCTGTACCATATGACTGCATTCAAAGATCCTTATCTACTGTACCTGTCGATAAACGAGAATTAATCATAGACAGAAGAACTACTACTACTACTACTACTACTTAACATTTCTAGAGCGCTACTAGGGTTACGCAGCACTGTACAAATTAACAAAGAAGGATGGTCCCTGCTCAAAGGAGCTTACAATCTAAATAACGAAATGTCAAGTTGGGGCAGTCTAGATTTCCTGAGTAGAGGTGTAGTGGTTAGGTGCTGAAGGCGACATTGAAGAGGTGGGCTTTAAGCAGTGATTTGAAGATGGGCAGGGAGGGGGCCTGGCGTATGGGCTCGGGGAGTTTGTTCCATGCATGGGGTGAGGCGAGGCAGAAAGGGCGGAGCCTGGAGTTGGCGGTGGTGGAGAAGGGTACTGAAAGGAGGAATTTGTCTTGAGAGCGGAGGTTACGGGTAGGAACGTAAGGGGAGATGAGGGTTGAGAGGTAAGGAGGGGCTGCAGATCGAGTGCATTTGTAGGTTAGTAGCAGAAGCTTGAACTGAATGCGGTACCTGATCGGAAGCAAATGAAGTGACTTGAGGAGAGGGGTGATATGAGTGTATCGGTTCAGGCGGAAGATAAGACGTGCAGCAGAGTTCTGAACAGACTGAAGTGGGTATAGGTGGCTAAGTGGGAGACCAGTGAGGAGTAGGTTGCAGTAGTCAAGGCAAGAGGTAATGAGAGAGTAGATGAGAGTTCGTGTGGTGTGCTCAGAGAGGAAAGTGCGAATTTTGCTAATGTTATAGAGGAAGAAGCGACAGGTCTTGGCTATCTGCTGGATATGCGAAGAGAAGGAGAGGGAGGAGTCGAAGATGACACCGAGGTTGTGGGCAGATGAGACGGGGATGATGAGGACGTTATCAACGGAGATAGAGAGTGGAGGTAGAGGAGAAGTGGGTTTGGGTGGGAAGACAAGAAAAGACTGAAAACCCAGTATAAGACTCTCCCCCCAATATTAAGTGCTATTTAACTAGCCAGGATCGGCTCCTGGCCAGTTAAATAGCGCTTAAACAGCTATAAATGAATATTAAGCAGGAGGTAGCCAGTTGCTTTCCACTGAATATTTCCAATCAGCACTTAGGGTTAGATTCTATTTATCATGCCCAAAATATTGGCTCTGAAAAATAATATGCCTAGGTGTATTCTATTAACCGTGCCTAAATTTAGATGAGGTTTATAGAATACACTAAAATGTAGGCGTAGTTACAGAATATGCTCCACACTCGTTTTCTGTGACTATATTTAGTCACGGCCATTTACGCCAATGAAAACCTGGTATAAGTGCCGACACCTAAATTACGCATGGAACGGACATATTCTATAACAGTACATGTAAATTCTAGGAATGCCCAAGACCCACCCATAGCCATGCCTCCTTTTCAGATCCATGTCTTAGAATTTATGCACATCACTTTATAGAATGCGCTTAGCATTTGTGCGCATAAATTCCAATTAATGCCAATTAGTGTCAATAATTGCTTGTTAAGTTCAACTATCAGTGCTGATTGGCTTGTTAAGCTAATTAAGTTGCACATGCAAACCCAAAATAGAATACAGGAGTTAACAGCTAACCAGTTAAATTGTGCAATATAACTGGTTATCTGCTAATATTCAGCCCATCACCGACTAAGTTTGGCTGCCAAACTGGGCCGCTGAAACAGCAGGCCTATCTTAGGCCAGTTTAAACTTAATCAGCCAGTGCTGAATATTGGCTTGGCCACTAAAGTTTAAACCAGCCAAAATGAAACAGGATATTCACTGCTGGTCACTGGAAACAGCCCGGTATTGAATATCTAGTCTCACCATTGACGACAAGAGTTACAAGGGCTGCCTCCCATAGTCTGAATATTGGCTCCTTTATAGCCATCCCTGGTGTGGAAGTGGAGGCAGACACAGAGCTCATTACTTTATCAAGCAGGAAAACACTCAAAGTTACACCTAGACCTAAGAAGGTATTAATCAACTCCTTCCCTAGAAAGGCATTCACTGAACCCCTGAGAGAGAGAGAGAGAGAGGGTGTCTGTAGTCTTTTACGTTCTCAAAAAAGCATTTAGCTAAGGCATTAGAAGACTATGATGAAAGACTGAGCTGAGTAGTAGTTAGTATGTTCAGAACACGATAACATTTTTTTAGCTGGATTCTCAGCTTGATTGGAAATGAAAAACAAACTGACTTGACATGTTTAATGGCTTTCAGGTAGGCAGAAACTCTTTCTTTATAAATCACCAAAGCATCACAACTTTAGACTGACACAAAATTTGCTCAGGAGGGAAGGGAAGCAAGATTTTCAGCTGATGTAAAGCACATTCTTATTATAGCTAAGAGGAAAGACAAGGCACATGTCATAGTTTACTTCATTTACTTCACTATAGCACCAGAAAAGCTCAACAAATTGTAAAACAGGGTTGTCCAACCTTGGTCCTTGAGGGCCGCAATCCAGTAGGGTTTTCAGGATGTCCCTAATCAATATGCATGAGATCTATTTGCATGCACTGCCTCCATTGTATGCAAATATTTCATGCGTATTCATTGGTGAAATCCTGAAAACCCGACCTGGTGAGGACTGAGGTTGGACATGCCTGTTGTAAAAGGATCTTAAGGGCTGACCAAATTTCAGTTTTGGTTTCAGTTAGAATGCCAAAACTCCCAAAATTCTTTTTCTGCCTGGTTTTGGCTGAAAAGCTATGGCCATGCTTTCAGTTTTGGCCAAAACTGATTGTGTGTTTTCGGTGGAAGCTGAAAATTAGTGCTTCCCCCCCCCCCCGCCCACCTGTAGATGCCCCCTTCAGGTCCATCTTATAATCCCTGATGGTCCAGAGGTGTAGGCAGGGCAAGAGTGATCCCTAGTTGCTCCTGCCCATGTTGACTCTGCTCTCAAAATGGCTGCCATGACTTCTAGTGGCAATCTCATTAGACTGCACCAAGAGGTCATGGCAGCCATTTTGAGAGTAGAGTTGACATATGCAAGAGCAACTGGGGATCATTCCTGCCTTGACTACACCACTTGACCATCAGGGATTGTAAGGTAGTCTGGGGAGAGGAGGGGGACTACTCTTTGCATTGTGCTTGTGTGTGTGTGTGTGTGATTAATATGATTGCAAGTAATGCAGTTATGATCTTGCATATAAGTTTATATCGTAAATAGAGCACTCCAAATAAATGCTTTTGATTCAAAGGTTTAGTAGGAATATAAGTCTATAAATTAGGGATAATATGTAGAAATTCACCTCTCTGTGGGGATATGTCATCAGCTGTCACTCCAAATGTGGTGCAAAGTCAGCCTTATAAAAGCATTGTGACTTTTAGCTAAAGTTTTCATTAGCAGAGGTCCATATGTGCGGAGGCTATTTTGTTTGGATGTAAAATATGGTCTTTCATTATTTAAGTTATTGTATATATTCTGGCTTGGATGCTATTTGGATAATTCTAAAGAATTTCCAGGCTCTGTTGGAAATGATGAAGATACAGTGTTTTAATTAAATCTGTGGCATGCAGAAGCTAGTTTCTGTGAGAAAGGAACCTGCAGTGATTGTTTTCAAGCACAAGTACTGGTCAGTTTATAGTTTTAGTAGAGAAATATTACAATGAAATAAAGTTTATATATTAGAAAATAATTTGAGAAATGTATTGCTTTTGACTGTAATTTTTCAGAACATATAGTCCTTGCATTCAGTAATATCAAAGGGCTTTTTAAAATTCTGGATTGTGCATCAGGCTGGTATAATGTCCACAGTGTAGACCAGTGTCTGGACTCCTTCATCCTATTTTAGTAAGACTCTATAACATGCTTGTCCTTAATCAGTTTTATAACTAAATACAAAACAGGAAACATCTGAATGGCACTTTCTCTGGTTACTTGTGTATAGTTTGGGTAAGCATAAAAATCTGGTAATCACGATTTTCTTTTTAAACTTTCTTACAGGATATTTGTCTCAAAGGATACATAACTACATCTGGATTGGCTTGGGAATCTAAAATTGCCAGACTTGTTGAGAAGTCTCCTAGTTGTCAGCCTATGCTTGCAGTTCCTAGGAATGGAGGGTAATAATCTCTTGTGGGTTTAGCTGAGGGCTTCCAACTGCAAGCTCTGACAATCCTCAGTGGGTCTCACTGGTTCACATTCACACAAACAAACTATTGTTTTGGTTTCAGTTGATAGTGTTTAGACAGTTTTGGTTTTGTCTGAAACTGAAAAAGCAGTTTGGTTAGCCTCTATAAAGATTCACTTACATCTAGGTGCAATACAACATGCCTACTTGGACCCTATGCCATAAGGAAAGTAGGTGTCCATTTTTCTCTTCAGAATACCAACATAATATGCCGAGTATATGTCCATATTCATGTTTGATCACTCAAGCAGTCATAGAGCTGGTGTAAATGATCACACCTAGAACAGTGAAGTATGCACTCAGATTTTAGTATTCTATAATCTTCAAGCATAGTGAACTTTGCCCATGCTTCACCCAAACTCTATGTGAAGGCACCCATAAACTATGTTTAAAGAATTGTGCTTAGCTGGTATATTAGTTACTTACATGCATATGTATCAATATACACACATAAATAACTAGAGTACGAGCATTTATATGCACTCTTGCTTCCTAACTTTAGGTAATTTATAACATTTTACAGAAAGAACCCAAACAGTAATAGAATTTGAAGTTTTTAGCTAAAATGCTACAGCATTCAGGACCAGTATTGATGGGACTCAAGGGAAAGAAATTTATCAGAGACCACCAAAGCCCACAAACAAGCTGTATCTTCTTCAGCTTCAGGTAGGATTGGGGCTTTCTATAAAATGGGAGCCCAAAGCTATTGCTTTGTTTGCAGCCCCCATAATTCCAGCATTATATATTGATATGTCAATATATGTTAAAAAATGTACATTGTTAGTAATTGGGGCAGTATGTAGTACAAACGTCAGTCCTAACTGCATTAATTGTTAACATGCCAACTCATGTTAAAAAAAAGTACATTATTCATTGGGGGTACTGTATACAAAGAGCAGAATTTTAGCAAGGATGTCCAACTCAGAATATGGAGTAAGTACATCACATATGGATGTCTATTTATGTGTAGGGGCATTTTCAATATGACGTCTAAATCTGAATTTGGACGTTTTACACAAAACGTCCAAATTCTGAACAGGAAGGAAGGTAATTTTCGAAAAAGAAAAACATCTATCTTTTTTTTCTCGAAAATACTATGGACGTTTTGTGATTTGGATGTTTATTTTTTTTGGTCCATTTTGGAAAAAAAAAAACATCCAAGTGCAAAACATACAAAATCAAGCCATTGGGATGTAGGAGGAGCTAGCATTTTTAGTAGACTGGTCCCCCTGACATCCCAGCACAGCAATAGGGCACCCTAGGGGACACTGCAGTGGACTTCATAAAATGTTACCAGGTACATATCTGACCATTGCTCCCTTATTTTGCTGAGCCCCCCCCCCCCCCAAAAAAAAACCCACTACCCCCAACTGTACATCACTACAGTAGCCCTTATGGGTGAAGGGAGCACTTATATATGGGTACAGTGGGTTTCTGATGAGTTTTGGAGGGCTCACAGTTTCCTCCACAATTGTAACAGGTAGGGAGAGATAAGAGGCTGGGTCCACCTATCTGCAGTGCACTGCACCCACTACTAGACTACTCCAGGGACCTGCATGCTATTCTGATGGACCTGAGTATAACATCTGAGGGTGGCACAGAGGCTGACAAGTAATGTTTTTCATGACATTTTCTTGGGGGTGAGAGGGGGTTAGTGACCATTGGGGGAATAAGGGGAGGTCATTCCTGATTCCCTCCAGTGGTCATCTGGTCACTTAGGGCACCTTTTTGTGCCTTATTTGTAATTAAAACCGGTCTAGCGCAAAACATCTAAGTTTTAGTCCTGGACGTTTTTATTTTGTTCCATTATGGCTGAACAATGTCTAAGTCTTAGGAATGCCCAAGTCCCACCCTGTACACACCACTGAAATGCCCCCTTGAGATTTGGACATACTTCTGAGGGACTTCATAGAAAAACGTCTAAAAATAGGTTTCAAAAATACTGATTTAGATATTTGTGTGAGAAAAATGTCCAAATGAAGACTTGTGTCACTTTTTAGATGTTTTTTTCTTTTGAAAATGAGCCTGATAGTAACATAGTAAATGACAGCAGATAAAGATCCGAGTGGTCCATCCAGTCTACCCAAGAATCACACATTATACATTCATGATTAAGCCAACAATGAATGTGATATAAAATACTTGATCATGGTCTTTCTTTGGCATTTCTAGTAAACATACCGTAGAAGTCTGCCCGGCACTGTCCTTACATTTCAACTAATGGAGTTGCTGTCAAAGCCCACTCTAGCCTATCTGAATCCATCTTGTCATTTACAGGACACAGACCCTAAAACGTTTGACTGGCACTGTCCTCACATTCCAGGTAATGAAGTTTATGTCAAAGTCCTTTCCAGGCCATCTGAAACCAGATTGCCATATACAGGACACAGACCATACAAGTTTGCTCAGCACTAGCCTTAGAGTCACAATCTAAATGTCACTTGACACATCCACATCTTTCTTTTTGTTTAATTAGTTTTATTGTAAACCACTTGGATGGGTCAACTTAGATGATATATCAAATAAATGTAAGGTTGAACATGTAGCCATTTAAGTTTTGCTTTTTTTTTATACACCATCCATTTCCTTATTCGAGAACCTCTGAGCTCATCCCACAACTTTTTGAATTCCATCACTGTTTTGTCTCTACCATCTCCTTCAAGAGGGCATTCCAGCCATTGACCACCCTCTCCATGAAAAAGAATTTCCTGACATTACTCCTAAGTCTACCACCCTGCAACTTCAATTCATGTCCTCTAGGTTTACTGTTTCCTCTTCAATGGAAAAGATTTGTTTCTATGTTAAAACTGTTAAAGTATATATGTGGACAACATTCTCCTGGTTTCCACTCAGGATCCCCATTCACTGGATTTCTCTTCTTTGCAGAATGTGCTGGATGCTGTGGATTCTTGGCTGTCTTCCCATAGTCTGAGCCTTAACCCCTCCAAGTCAACTGCTCTTTGGGTGACTTGTCCCTCTGTGGTTCTGTTGATTCATGGTGTCCCTCTGTCTTTGGTATACTCTCTGAAATATCTAGGGGTGATCTTTGATAGCTGTTTCTCTTTCCTTCCTCAGCTATCTGCTATTGTTCATTGTTGTTTCTTTTCACTCTGTACTATCTGTACTATTCGTCCTTACATTGACTCTGATTCCTGTGCAACCCTGCTTCATGTCTTTGTTATTTCCAAATTGGACTATTAAATAAATCTATGCCCCGAATATAAGGTACTAGTTTGGCACTTATATCCAAAGTGTTAAGATTTGGGGAGTTTTAACTATGCAGGTGTTTTTGTTTGGTGGTGGAGCCAATGATGTTAGCCATTTCAGTTTGTGTCCTAAATATATGGTACCCTGGTCTTATGAGGCTACATTATTTATAAATATAGTGACTTTGGATATAAGTGCCAAACTATTACCTTATATTCAGGGCATAGAGTTATTTAATAGTTTCTAGATTGAATTGCTCTGTGCAGTAATTTTGATTTTCAAATTGGACTATTGCAATATCTCTTATGCTGGCCTTTCTCTTTACGTTCTTAAAAATCTTCAGACTATGCAGAATACTGCTGTTCGTCTCCTCTCTGGCTCACGTTGCTATAACCAACTAATCTTTTGTCTTGATCATTGGCTTCCTATTCCATATCAGATCCATTTTAAGATTTTCATGCTCACAAACACAAAGTAGTCCACACTGGTACTCCTTTTTATCTTGCCTCACTTCTTGTTCCCTATCAGCCCATTTGGCTATTGCGCTGTGCTTCTAGTGATTTGGTTACCCCCCCCCCCCCCTTTTTCCTGTTGCTGCTGGGAGTGTACTCACCAAACATCTTTCTCCTTTGAAGGTCCAATTCTCTGGAACTCTCTTTCCCTTGACCTTAGGGTTGAACCCTCTTATCCTCGCTTTAAGGAGGCCCTCACAAATTATATGTTTGGTGCAGCCTTTGGGGGTGGTTGATTGGGGTCCTCTGGTACTGGATGGCCAGAGCATTAAGTCCTCTGTCTCTCTGTTTCTCTCCCCTGATTTACATCTTGGCTTAGCTTTTCTATGATTTGCTAGAGTTCCTATTCCTGTTTTGTGCTGGTGTGATTAATTGTAAATTGCTTTGGTTCCTGTTGTTGAAAGGTGGCATATCAAGTGTAATAAACTAAACTAAATGTCTATATCATTTCTCCCCTGTCCCATCTTTCCTCTAGGGTATACATATTCATGTCTTCTAATCTCTTCTCATATTTACTTCTGTATTATATGCTAGACTTCTACAAATCTAAATTTTGTAACTGCCTTTTTAGCAATATGTAAGCCACATTGAACCTGCCATACAAGTGCAATAAATAAATACATACATATGTCTCTTTTTGTGCAAGCCCTATACCATTTTTGTCACCTTTCTCTGGACCGCTTAAAAGTCTTTTTACATCCTTAGCAAGATACAGCCTCTAAAACTGAACACAATACTACAGGGAGGGCCTCACCAATGACTTGTACAGAAGCATCAACACCTCCTTTCTTCTGCTGGTTATGCCCCTCTCTATGCAGCATAGCATCCTTCTGGCTAAAGCCATCACCTTGTCACACTGTTTCATCACCTTCAGATCATCCAACACTATCACCCCAAGGTCCCTCTCCCTGTCTGTGCATATCAGCCTCTCATTATCTAGGAAACAGGGCTCGCTTGGATTTCTAATCCCCAAGTGCATCACTCTGAACTTCTTTCCATTAAATTTTAACTGCCAAACATTAGACCATTCTTCTAACTTTTGCGGATCCTTTTTTATTTTTTTCCACTCCCTCCAGTGTGTCCACTCTGTTACAAATCTTGGTATCGTCCACAAAAATGCAAACCTTACCTTTTAACCTTTTGGCAATGTCATTCACAAATATATTGAACAAAATCTGCCTCATCACCTATCCTTGAGCATTCCACTACTCACCTTTCCTTCCTTTGAGTGAGTTCTTTTGTCCAACTCCCTCTGGCATATGTCAACCAGTTCTAATCCAGTTCTCAACTTTGGGTCCTGTCAAGGTTATTCAAGAGCCTCCTATGAGGAACTGTGTCAACTTTGCTGAAATCCAAGTAGATTACATCTAACACATGTCCTTGATCCAATTCTCTGGTTGCCTAGTCAATTAATTCAATCAAATTCTTCTGGCATAATTTACATTTGGTAAAACCATGTTGCCCCAGATCTTGTAACCCACTGGATTCCAGAAAATTCACTATCCTTTCCTTAAGTTTTTCTTCCATTATTTTTCCAATAACCAAAGTGAGGCTTACCGGCCTGTAGTTTCCCACTTCTTCTCTGTCACCACTTTTGTGAAGAGGGACCACATCCACTCTTCTCCAAGTCCATGGAACCTCTCCCATCTTTAGTAGAACCTGCCAGAACCTCTCTGAGCTTCCTCAATATCCTGGGATGGATCCTTCCAGTCCCATGACTTTGTTCACCTTCAGTTTTTCAAGTTGTTCATAAACACTTTCTTCCATGGATAGTTTGATATCTATTCCATTCTCATATGTACCTTTCCCAGCTGATTGTGGACCTTCTCCAGGATTTTCTTCTGTGAACATAGAACAGAGGTATTTGTTTAGCACATTCACTTTTCTTCATCACTCTCCATATAGCAGTCCACAGCATCTTTCAGTCTCACAATTCCATTTTTAGCCTTTCTTCTTTCACTAATATACCTGAAAAATTATTGTCTCCCCTTCTTACATTTCTAGCCATATGTATATCTCTCTTGGTTTTTTTTTCATTTTCATGCAGTATTCTTTTCTTTGTTCCTCTTTTTGTTTTTTCTGTATTTCATGAACTCCAACTTTTTTGCCTTTCTTTTACATAGTAATATAGTAAATGATGGCAGATAAAGACCTGTACAGTCCATCCAGTCTGCTCAATAAGATAAACTCATTTTACATGGTATGTGATACTTTATATGTATACCCGAGTTTGATTTGTCCTTGCCTTTCTCAGGGCAAAGACCTTAGAAGTCTGCCCAGTACTGTTCTTGTACTAAGTTCTGAAGCTAACATCAAAGCCCCATAAAATTTACACTCCAGCCCATCCCTATCTATTCAGTCACAATCAGGGCGTAGACCGTAGAAGTCTACCCAGCTCCCGTTTTGTTTACAATTATCAGCGTCGCCACCCAATCTCCTCTAAGATTCCACGGAACCATTCTTTCTAAGCAGGATTCCTTTGTGTTTATCCCACGCATGTTTGAATTCCATTACCGTTTTCATCTCTACCACCTCCCGCGGGAGGGCATTCCACATATCCATCACCCTCTTCGTGAAAAAATACTTCCTGACATTAGGCCTGAGTCTGCCCCCCTTCAACCTCAATTCTAGTTCTACCGCCTTCCCGTCTCCAGAAAAGGTTCATTTGCGGATTAATACCTTTGAAATATTTGAACGTCTGTATCATATCACCCCTGTTTCTCATTTCCTCCAAGGTATAAATGTTCAGGTCAGCAAGTCTCTCCTCGAACGGTTTGCAACGGAAATCCCATACCATTTTGTAGCTTTTCTTTGCACCGCTTCCAGTCTTTTTACATCTTTAGCCAGATATGGCCTCCAAAACTGAACACAATACTCCAAGTGGGGCCTCACCAATGACTTGTAGAGGGGCATCAACACCTCCTTTCTTCTGCTGGTTATGCCTCTCTCTACACAGCCTAGCATCCTTCTGGCCACTGCCGTCGCCTTGTCGCATTGTTTCTTCACCTTCAGATCCTCCAACACCAACACCCCAAGGTCTCTCTCCTGAGTCAAGCTTACTAATCTCTCCCCTCCTATCTGGTATCTCTTTTTTGGGTTTCCGCACCCCAAGTGCATCACTCTACACTTCTTGACATTAAAATTTAACTAATAATCCACTAAAGCTTCAATAATAAATGAAATTCACAACACAGCCTCACACTAGCTGTGTACCTCCAGTATTGAACACCCACTCTGTTGTTAGCTTTATAGTGTATATCACAGATGGAGAAAAAAAAGCTTCAGAGTCGCCACCCAGCCAGCCCAATACAGCGGGCTATAAGGCGTGGGCTCGGCGTGCCATCATGTAGCTTAAAAAAAACCTTCACCAATTAATGATACTTAATAACGGTAAAGCAATGTGTTTCAACTTTCAAAATGCTTATTATACACTGCTACCTCAGTTGTGTGTGTCCACAATATTATAGATCAATTCTCTGCGCACTACTGATACCGATACAAATTCAAACGTGTTTATATAAAGTACAAATGAAGTAAGGAGACATCGGCAGAAACCACTTAGCTCAACAGTGTTGCTCTAGTGTTCCTCTCAAAGCAGTGCTCTCCAGTTTAACCTGTCAGGTTTAAAAGTGGAGAGCACCGCTTTGAGAGGAACACTAGAGTAAAAGTGAGTCATATCTGATGGTCCTAAAAATGTTTTTCAAACAGAGTGATGATTTGGTTGGATATAAATTGCATTTGTTGTGGGAGTTGTGGTATTTGTTATTGTGTTATAGAATAGTGCCAAGATTTATATCTGGTTTTAGTTAGTGTAGCTCCTTGCGCTATTCTATAAAGGGTGTCCATCCCAGAATGCCAGTTATAGAATACCATTCAATGTTGATTTTTTTTTTTCAGTGCTGAATTTTGAGTGTCATTTACTGAATCCAGTCCACTATCCTTTAGAGAGTGCAAAGCTTTTTACCCAGTCTATCACCTCAAATAGAGTCTTAGCTGGCAGACATTCTTTTGGATACAGAGGAATGTGGATCCTATCTTTTTTTTAAAAAAACTTTTATTTATGCATTTTCAATATTTACATTCATATTCATACAAATGCAAGAAATTCAGAGTATACAATAAGTAATAAATTTCATCACTAAGATTAAGAGAAAATTTATCTTCTACATTGACCACACTTTTGGAGGCAAGATATAGGAAATAAATGTGGATCCTATCTTACCTTCTAGGAGTTCAGCTTTAGCCATTATTGTTGATGACTAGCATGGATTCAGGCCCGTGGTTAATGGAAAGGTATCTATGCTAAGTCAGAATATGCACCTTATGCTGGAGACACACTTTTCAGTGACAAAGTTAATATATACAGATTATTAAGGATAATTGTGCTTCACTGCAACATCTCTTGGCTATAGCTCGAGTCTACATCATCCTCTAGATGAATGAATAAAACCCAATAGAAAAACATTTTCTAGTATAGAAAAAGTTTTATACCCCTCCATAAGCAACCACAACAGACTAAGAGTCAACCTAATACAAAGTCTCAAAAGGAGAGAAAAAAAAATAAAGCTATAATTGTTCAAGCCCAACAGTCTTTTTACTTTTAACTGCATTGTACAAATACTACCAGATCCTCTTCTCAATACACAACCTGCCCTACCTTGGTTTTCAGCCTGGCTTCAGGGAATCCATGAACTGGGTACAAATAATTATTGTCTTTTTTTGTTACTTCTTTGTGCATTTAAAAAAACAAACTAACTATTTTTATGTTAAATTATATTATTAAAGTATTCTACTTCAAAGAAATGTAGGGTTGCTTGGGATGCTACTGTATATACTCAAGTAACAGTTGTCATTATGTTATAATGTCTAAAATAGTTTCTGATGTAAATTAAAGCATATGTACCCTACTGTTATATTTTTATTAGGTTCTAGTGAATTTTAAGATAAACATTTAGTCCAATGTATATTTGCGGGTAAAGGTACAGCATGTATTTACAATGTAATGTAAAGAAATTAAAGTTGATGTATGACTGGTAGCTGAATGTGGGTGAAACAGCCATGGGACCTTTATCTGCCAACATTTACTATTTTACTATGAAATGTTCAGTAGTGTGTACAACCCAAAAAAGTACAGTTTGTGTATATTTTTCCTCAATTTTCATGCATTTTTAATGTTCATTTCACATATTCATTTTTATAGGCATGTAGTATAATCAAATATTCATGAATATTCAATATTAAGATAAATAGACTAATATATATATATATATATATATATATATATATATATATATATATATATATATATATATATATTTAGAGAGAGAGAGAGAGATCACTTTAGAGAGAGAGAGTGTGTTTTTGTGTACTTAACCATTTACATTTTGAAATAATATTGCTTTACATTAAAATTTTATATGTGTGCATACATATATGTGCAGGTGCTGTTTTTCCACTCTGCTTTAAAACAATAACTTTTGGATATGCATTTCAGAAGCCCGAATTTCAGTCTTGTAATGCGGCCTGAGGGAGGGACATCAGTTCAAGAAAGTCATTGCACCATAGCAGAATTCATTATTTCCAGATTTTGTAGGAAAGATTTGCAATGATTGGCAAAAAAAGGGAGGAGAGTCATGCAAACATCCTGGTAGCCATACTTGAAGGTGCACAATATATCAGACTCAACTACTCTAGCCTCTTTTCTCTGTCTCCACCCCATGCACCACAAATATTTAGGTAGGTTCAGATTAGGCTGAAATAAGGTATAAAATAAACCTATCCAGACAAATATGTAGGATCAGTATTAACAAATCCAGAAAATCAAGTTGATATTGGCCTATTTCCTACTTGTGTAACAGACACACATAAAATGGGAGAAATAAACTTTTGCTGACTGTCTTTAAAGTATAGAGACCTCAGCAAGAACAAGAGAATTATTTTCTTGTATGAATGAGTACCAGGATATCATCAGTTGGTCCCAGATACAAGCTTCCTAAGACCAAAGTTAATTAAACTGAGAGATGCACCAGATCCCATGCATCTAATCTGTCTAGCAGTCTTATTTTTTTAATTTCCTGTGTGATAATGCTTTATATCAAAAGGATGGCTTGTTATGTGGAATGCTTAATATGATACACTGTATTATAGCATGCAGAAACAGATAAAGTCGAGGAAATCTAATGAACAAAAACAACATATTCTATAAGAGGCTGTCTTAGTTTTCAGAGGCAAATTGTAAAATCCTTTCCCCTGTATGGTAACTCCCATATACATATTTGTTTGTATGCTATGCTTTTACAGCAACATCAACAAAAGGTGGGAGGTCCAAAACTCCACAGAACAAAACAGCAAACAGAGGAGGGTGAAGCGAAGTGCAATCCAAAGAGCAGCCTTTATTGAATGTAACCCATACAAGTGACCCAACATGTTCACCATGTTTCAGCTATACAGCCTGCATCAGGGGTCCAAGGAATGTAAAGGCATCAAATTCTCAATGGTGGGAACTGTTCAGTGAAATATGCCAGGCACAAAAGTAGTGCAGAGAACATTTTAAAGTCCTAGCAGTGGTACAGCAAAGAGAGGGAGCAAAGTACAAACAACAGTCCAAACAGCAAAAAAACAGCACCAGGGGCATTAAAAAGAGGGACACAATTCTTTAATTATATACCTTTATAAAACAGTCTTTGAAAAGGACCCGACACGGGCCGTGTTTTTGATATATATCATTAGTCTTCGTGAGTGCACTTTATTTTACGTGCTATATATTGGTCAATTCATTATTTTTCCTACTACAGTGTATTTTATTATAGTATATTTTATTTAATTTATAACCATTATTTTTTTATTACTTTATGTAAGGTATTACTTTTTCATTGATTATTGTTTGTGTTTAATGTAGACCCCCTGACGCAGGTGCGGAGCGCCGAAACACGACCCGTGCTGGGTCCTTTTCAAAGACTGTTCTATAAAGGTGTATAATTAAAGAATTGTGTCCCTCTTTTTAATGTCCTAGCAGTGACCACAGCGTAACAGCTTTTGATCATGTTGGGTCATTTGTATGGGTTACGTTCAATAAAGGTTGATCTTTGGATTGCACATTGCTTTATGCATTTGCGCTCCACCCTCTTCTGTTTGTTTTACAGCAACCATTTCCTAATTGCTAATTCTATGAAAGATATGCAGCAGCTCCCAAGATGCTGTCCAAATAGAAAATCAGTAACAAAAGGGAAAGCGGATGGTAAGAAGCACATGGAACCCATTTTCTGGAATTGTAAATAGGTTAACACATCAACAAATTTGTACTAATAGTTGACAGAAGTGCTGTACTAACAGCATGATGTATTAACAGTTACTATATAGTAATTTCCATATTAATAGTTAACAGCAGGTGTTGATAATGGGTGTGTAATGGATGGGAACAGAGGCTTAGAGTTAGCATAGAGAGAAGAACATCCAGTTCAATACCTTGTTTCCAATTACCAATCCAAAGCATATCCCAAAAAGTAGATTCCAACTGCTTATCCCCAGAGATTAGAAGATGATTTCCCAAGGTCTACCTAATGGTTTATGGCCTTTTCCTCTTGTTTTAAACACAGTTACCCTAAGGGTTAGATTCTATATATGGTGCCCAAAAATGGCGCTGAAAAAAAGTGCTATTCTTTAAGCCACGTTTAAAGTTAGGCGCAATTTATAGAATAGCGCTTATGCCCAGGAGTCATGACTAACTTTAGTCGTGCCCATATGCACCAACTGAAATATGGTACAAATGTATGCACCTGAATAAGGGAGGTGCGTATCCCCCTTATTCTATAACAATACAAGAAAATGCTAGGAGCGCTCCTGTTCCTCCCATGCCCTTCCCATTTTCAGGCCCCTTTTTCTGATCATGTGTGCAATTGAGGCGCAGATCCCATGCCTAAATTTACATACATAAAGTCCAATTAAATTTAATTAGTGTCAATAATTGCTTGTTAAATGTCAATTATTGGCACTAATTGGCTTGTTATTCAATTGAACTGCATGCACAAATTGGGTGCATGCCCACATTTGTGCACACAATGTTTGGTGGCTTTTATAGAATTAAGGGGTAAGGGGGAAATCCATCAAGCAGCAGTAGGGCCTTAAGTCATGTTATTTGGGCCTTAACACAATTTAAACGGTCCTAAAGCTGCATGACTAAAAATAGCCAGGTGATATTTGAGTCGCTGTGGGTTTGCAAGTTATTACTATGCAAAAACCCTAATGTGATTTGCAGTGAAACACCACAAGTCACATTAGAACCCAAAAATCATGATAAAATATCCTAGTTATTTCACCTCCCAGGAGCATTGGGCCACAAAGTTACATCTTATGTTCCCAGGACTCCACAATAGGATTCCTGCTAGCACCTGGACTTTACCTGATGCAAGCCCCACCCACCCTTCACAAGTATAAGCCTCCAACCCCAAAACTTTAAGGAAGCCCATGCCCCCTCTAAGGGATAACTGAACATCATTGGTTGTCCAAGGGAGTCTCCTAGATGGTCTGAGGGTCTTCCAGGGGTGTCTCCGGAATTTCCAGGGTCTTTGGCAGGAGTGATGTTCAGTTGCTCCTGCCCAGTCTGGCATACATCCAAAATAGTGTGACTACCGCTAGCGGTCATATTTTCATATAAGAAGTGAGGCTATTGCTAGGGACTCAATTTTGGATATAGTGCTGGACTGGGCAGAAGTGACTAGGCATCATTGCTGCCTGAAGACTCTTGAAACCCCAGAAGATCACCAGGAGATCCCCTTGGACCACCAATGATGTTGATAGCTCTTAGAGCACGCAAGTGTTACCTTAAAGGTGGGACTGGGGCTTGCATTTGGGGGCCCGGATGCCAGGGGGAGCCTGCTCTGGTGTCCTGGGAGCATCAGGATGTGGCTGCGGACTGATGCTCCCACACTAGGGCAATAATGCTGCCCTGTGAGGTGGCTCACAAGCAGCAGTATTCACCTCCTGGGATTCAACAACCTACAATACTGGGATTCTGCAGGTTGCTGAATCCCAAGGGGGAATCAAAGTGTAGTACAAGGTGACCTTATACCGTACTTTAATGAATTCCCATCTAAATGCTTAATTAATTAGTATTATTATTATTATAAATTTCAATTATACAATTCAGCAACAAACAGCAAATTAATAGATAAGAAAAAAAACTAAAAGTAGATACTAAAACTAAAAGAAAATACTTATACATAAACTTTGCTCAAGACCCCAGTATTAATAGAGATCCAATATCATAGAGAGAACAAAGAAACAGTAGATAAAACAGAAAGGAAATGTAACAGGACCACATACTGGTTAAAGAGAAAAAGACTCAGAGGAGCATTTTTGAAAAGTCGTCTATGTCTGAATTGGGTCATCTTGCTGATAATGTCCAAAATGAAAAAAAAAAATATCTGTCAGCCATTTTTGACAGGAAAAACATCTGGTTTTTCTGATTGAAAATGGGCTATGAGAGAGAAGTCTTACCCTGAAAAAGTCTAAAAAATAGAGCCATTTTTAAAAGTGAAACGTCCAACTTTTGGACACCAGGAAAGCAGGCACATAAACATCTGTCTGGCATCATTTTGACACAAACGGCCCTGCAAAGCAGAGGGTAAAGGGTTATGGATTTGATATACAGCCTAGTGGTCACTGCAGTGAACTTTAAACAATGGCACCCAGGTACACTTCCCGTCATAACTCCTGTATAATAATTGTGAGCCCTCCAGGAACAGAAGAAAAACTACTTTACCTAACTGTACATCACTACTTCCACACTGCAGGTGTCTCCTATAATTAGGTATGTATAAAACCCCCAGTAACTATGTTCTTTTAGAAATAACAAACTTTATTCAATATCTAATTATTTCACCTCATTTAAAAAAATTCTTAAGACCTCAAATATTGTGTTCAATTCTTGTCACCACATCTCTAAAAAGATATAGTGGAATTAGAAAAGGTACAGAGAAGGGTAACAAAAATAATAAAGGGGATGGGACAACTTCCCTATGAGGAAAGGCTAAAGCGGCTAGGGCTCTTTAGCTTGGAGAAAAGATGGCTGAGGGGAGATATGATAGAGACCTATAAAATAATGAGTGGAGTGGAATGGATAGACGTGAATCGCTTGTTTACTCTTTCCAAAAATACTTGGACTAGGGGTTCGCAATGAAGCTACAAAATAGTAAATTTACAATTAATCAGAGAAAATATTTCTTCACTCAATGAGTAATTAAACTCTGGAATTCATTGCCAGAGAATGTAGTAAAAGCGATTAGGTTAGCGGGGTTTATAGAAGGTTTGGATGGTGTCCTAAAGGAAAACTCCACAGACCATTATTAAAATGGACTTGGGGAAAATCCACTGCTTATTTCTGGGATAAACAACATAAAATGTATTGTACTGTTTGGGGATCTTGCCAGGTTCTTGTAACTTGGATTGGCCACTGTTGGAAACTGGATGCTGGGCTTGATGGACCTTTGGTCTGTCCCAGAATGGCAATACTTATGTATTTATGTATGTACTCAATCATTCATCATACCTCCTTTTATTCCTCCCTATCTAAACACATTCATACCTTTCCCACACAGTGACCAATACAACATATAATCTTACACATATTACTTTTTATACTCATAAATATAAATCTACCCCATCTTATAATATTCAAATGGGAGTCTTACTGATATCAAGAACCAAATAATCTTCTAATTCTCAATATTCAATTCTTAAACCACTTTAACCGTAGATGTTCATGTTCACTAGTGTCCTTTTGTCTTCCACATTTCGATTCAATGGATAGATTCATTTCTGTTGTAAAAAGTCACTATACAAATCTTCAGTGTTTAATCCTTGTTGCAAATATAGGCTCCCTTTTACTAAGGTGCACTCACGTTTTTAGCACACGCTAAAATTGTGTGCTCGCTAAACGTTAGAGATGTCAATGCATTCCTATGAGCATCTCTAATGTTTAGTGTGCCTACAGTTTTAACGCACGCTAAAAACGTGAGCGCACCTTAGTAAAGGGGGGCCCTAATACTCTAACTATTTCAAATTACACTTGCTACACTTCTCAATTGTCCCAGCTTTAAAAATCGTTGTCCTACAATCCAACTGCACCTTTCATTCCTAGATATTCCAACAGTCTACAAGTCACTTTTACATAATTAAGGTCTCTAACTCATTGCCAGAGGACGAGATAAAAGCAGAGTTCACCAGTTAGGTGCTTCTTTCTATTTAAAATTTCAGTGCAAATGTATAATTTTGTTCCAGTCTTCTAAATATGTGCACTTTCATCTAACCATCGTCAACGCCAACAGAAGGCTCTAGGAATATATACTGTCTAACAAATTCCTAGGTATGTTTTTTTCATATGACCTGTTATTTAAGTGTTCCATATGAGATTTGGCTGTTATCCAACTGCTCTAGGAATATATATCGTCTAACAAATTCCTAGGTATTTTTTTCATATGACCTGTTATTTAAGTGTGTTATGTTCTCGTATATTTATTTTAATTTACATACAATGCATGTTGTTATATTTATTTGTCATAGACCCCTCACACAGGTCGATAGGGACGAAACATGACTCGTGTCGGATTGCTGATTTTATCGATTTGAATAAAGACTTTCTTGTGGACACCATCTGAGAGAGGTCTTTTGGCTCCATTTTTTCGCTTGACGTTTCATCTAACCTCCTTTTTGATTACCAGGGGAATGTCTGGGATGGCTCCTCTTGAGGTAAGAAAGGACTACAGTAGTTAAGGCACATCTCAAAAATGGCCAGAAAAATGTCCATCTGCCAAAAATGTCTACATTTCAATTTTCAAAAAGGCAGAATTGGGCCGTGACTAATTTTAGTCACATCAATGGGCGTTCAGTGTATTCTATAAACCATGTGGAGATTTAGACATATTCTATAAAGTATACCTAAATTAAGGCATACTTTATAGAATATGGTTAGGCTTTTTTATTTTGGCGCCAATTTTTTAGCGTACACAGAAAGATTACTTACCATAAAATGCTTTAACATGCTTCACATGTAGTGTTTTCACACACACTAACCTCCAAATTCTACATAGGTCTCACCCAAAGATGGGTGCCCAAATTTGGACATGAAACCCAGATGCGCTTGTAAACTAATTAGTCATTTGGGTGCTAGCAACCAATTATTGAGGTTATTTGGAGTTTAATGGCACCAAATTGACACTAATTTGGATTTAGGCATGCATCTGCCTACATGGTATTCTATAATGCCGGGGGCCCAAGATGTCTTGCATGCAACCAAAGAGGGTTAATCTTTCTTTCAACCTCTAATAATAAAAGTTAGAGTGAAAAGATTCGGACAACGACCTGTGTTGATAATTTGAACTATATATCAAATGCTACTGCTTTAGTTCACAAAAAAAAATGCAATACATTATAAACTGTGAAATTTCCTTAGAGGATTTTGTGGAATTTTATGCCACAGTGCCCTCTAAGATTCAACAACACATACTACATATCTTTATTTTATATCATTTTCCCACTGAAATATGTTTTTAGAAGGCAGTTGTGAAATCAAACAATTGAAAGTCATCACTATAATAAATCATAAAATGGGATATTCCAAGTCATTGTTGCATGTGACTGAAAACTCTGTTCTGTACTTTCATTATTCTTTGGATTTATACAATTGACCATCTTCTATTAACATTGACTGTGAAGGATAAGTAATTTCCTGTCAAGCAGAATAGCGACTCTCCATGGATTCTTCCATTAAGTAACTGCTGACATTGAATTTGATTGGTATTTGCTATGATGGATTCTAAAATGTGTAGCCTTAATACTATCCCTATACTAAACTAAAGTTCCTTGAAAGGACTGTTGTTAATTCTGCAATTTCAGAAGTCTGGGTAGCTGAGATTGTTCAACTCTGTTGCCTTCCCTTAAGATTTACAGTATTTGAAACTGCAGCATTCACGTTGCAAAAACTTGCAGCTTGAAAAGCATTAGCTAAGTAGCTAACACCAGCACTATTAAAAATGGTAGGAAACTATGATTATGTGATAGGCTCTAGTGTAGTGAGATTGCAGATAAGGTCTGCAATCACTAGGGATTTTGGCCAAGGGCACACAATGGGAAGACATTTCACGTAAGTACCCTCTGTCATTAATCTTGGTGCTTAGATAGGAAAAGGTATGAGGCTTTAGATGGTATAGGTCATTGTGGAAAGGTTATTCCTTGCCATGGGCAGTTTCTAACCTTCTGTCTCATGGTTGAAGGGCATGAGAATGCAAATGTACCACTGTTTGTATGTGTTCAATAAAGACAAACTTAGAAAGTAATGCGATGCTTCTGAAATGTACACATTCAAGGATGAAAGAAAGCAAATAAAAGCAATATAAGAATGGTGGTAATGTTCAATGGTAGCAGTCAGCATTAAAGAAAACAACTGCAATGTTTATATTAATTCATATTCAGTGGCACTATACATGTGTGGCAGGCCTAGATTGTTTTTTTTTTTTTTTATTAATTTGGAATTGGATCTAGCTCACAAGTATTCAGTAGAAACTCAAGGTGAGTTACATTTTATACCCTGATATTCCATATCATGCAATACCTGGCTAACAGCACTGAATATCTGAATATTTGCCTCTGCCTTAGCTCTGCCCCAGTCTGCCTTGGCACTACCCAAATAATATCAAGGAGGTCAGACATTATCCTGATAATGTCACTGAATATCACATAATGGGTCCAGTGAGCATTAGGTACCAGGGCTGCTACCTGAATAACAAATCCAAAATTGCTCTAGTAGGGGCAAAGATCTCATCCAAACAAGAATTCCTTAATTCCTTCCTTCCCTCCCTCCCTCCCTAATAACAAGCTTTGAAAATGGACCCCATAGTTGGCAGCACTGAATATTAAAAGAGATTCTGATTCAGTTAGATGGCAGATGGTGATTCTGTACAGTATGATTGTGTCCTGATTCAGGACTGCCACCACCACCACCTCCCTGGTCTTGGTTATCTGTTGGACATAGTTCAAACTGATAGTTCCCTAGTTTCATCTAGCCAGGTTTCATTTATCCCTACAATGTCTAGCTGCTGTTCACAGATGACATCGTAGATCACGGAGGATTTCTTACAAGCTGATCGGGCATTTAAAGAGTGATCTGGGGCTGACAGGGATAGCCTTGGTAGGGTAGTGATATGAATCCAAATCTGGTTAAATGCCTAGGTGACAGAAGGCAGTTTAAGCTTGTGAAAGAATTGATTCCAACCTCTGCTATAAATTATCATTATTATCGGAGCAGACTTGGTATGGAGAATATTCTGGATGGTCTTGGGTTTGGGATTATTGTTGGAAAATCTTTTGGAGGCAAAACTTAGCTGTATGGAAGCCATAGCTAGATTTGAAAGATACAGCTTTAGTTATAGATAAACCTGCTGGGGCAGAGACTGCCAGAGGACTGCTTCCTTCCACGGATGCCATGGTAATGAAGGCAAACTTCTTAGAATTACTTAATCAGATCAAATTATTGAGAGTAGATACCACTATAGCATTGGAATACCTAAAATCCAAGATCAAAGCACTGGATTATTGGGAACTCAACATGAAATAAATATAAGCGAGCAAATAGACCTGTGGCTCTGCTCCAGAACAAACTGAAGCAATTAACAAAAGAAACCAGATATAAGATGGATGACATGGAAAACAAAGACTTTGTAATGTTTGAATACTGGGCATGCCAGACAAGTCCTGGGAGAGGCGGTCCCTAAGCTTAAAATATACCAGGGCTATGTGTCATGACTAAAGGCAAACACATCCATCTTGAGAGGGATCATAGAATTTTTCAAAATCCTACTGTGAAGGATAATAGACCATGACTGGTAGTGGCTTGTTTTCATCACTTCATAAATAAACAGACTGTTGACAAAAATATGACAATCTTAGAGATTCAGAAAATCAGATTTACACTGACTTCTCTCAACTCACTCTACAGAAAAGGAAGTTTCTGCTCTTTGACGTTACTATTGAGGGAGAAAGAATTCCAATATGGGTGGAAGTTTCTATTTACGCTTACCTTCCAATTTCAAAGGCACATCTGACAATTAATGGATCTAGATGACTACCTGGAATAGATAAGTTGGATCATAAGAACGGAGGAAGTACAGTAGAGAAAAAATCTGACTGGAGGCTAAACACCCCTAAATGGTGTAACATGTCTAGTAGCAGATGCTTTTCTCAAGATCTTGCAGCCAGGCGTCTCAACCATAGCAACATAGTAGATGATGGCAGATAAAGACCTGTATGGTCCATCCAGTCTACCCAATAGGATAAACTCATTACATATGGTATGAAGTGCTACATCATATGTATGCCTGATCTATTTATCCTTGCCAATTTTAGGACATAGACCATAGAAGTCTGCCCAGCACTGGCCTTGTTCTAAAATTTCTGAAGTTGTCAAAGTCCCTGAATAGTTCCACTTCAGCCCATCCAAATCTATTCAGCCTTGACCAGGGCATAGACCATAGAAGTCTGCCCAGTTCCAGCTTTCCTACCTAATCTCCATTAAGCTTCTTTGGATCCAATCCTTTTATACAGGATTCCTTTGTGTTTGTCCACTCATTATGGAGATGAAACTTTCTATTCCAAGCTGAATTATTTTAATACATGGAAATTCCTCTTCATATTTTGTGCAGACTAGATTTAGTTGGACTCAAATTTCCCCTAGCAGTTGGTATAAAGAATGGAAACTATCTGTTAAGTAAATGTTGTGATGAATGAGAGGATGAAGGGAAAATGGATGAGGAGGGGGAAGAAGAGAATTGTGAATGGGGGAGGAGAGGGAAAGGGGGAGACAGCAGAAGTCATTTCAGAACATAACCTTGTTCCCTATATTTGCCCCTATATCAGAAGCTTTATTTGGTACTGAAAGTGACTTAGCTAAATAATTTGGGGTAGATTGTGGGAAATATGCTGTCCTCAGCTTCACTATATGCTATTGGAAGCGCAGACTATAAAAGTTCATTGACTTAGATATCTCCAGGCTATTTATGGTTTATTCCCTGTTCCTTTTATCTTCACTTTTTATGAGGAGTGGGTAAGGAAGATCACAGAAGATTAGCAGGCTTATTTTCGAAAGAGAAGGGCGCCAACTTTCGACACAAATCGGAAGATGGGCATCCTTCTCTCTTGTTCGCCCAAATCAGCATAATCGAAAGCCGATTTTGGGCATCCCCAACTGCTTCCCGTCGTGGGGATGACCAAAGTTCCCAGGGGTGTGTTGGAGGCATAGCAAAGGTAGGACTGGGGCATGCCTAACAGATGGTCATCCTTGAGTGATAATGGAAAAAAGAAGGGCATCTCTGAGGAGCACTTGGGCTACTTTACTTGGTCCATTTTTTCTTACGACCAAGCTTCAAAAAGGTGCCTGAACTGACCAGATGACCACTGGAGGGAATAGGGGATGACCTCCCCTGACTCCCTCAGTGGTCACTAACCCCCTCCCACCCTGAAAAAAAACAACTTAAAAAATTTTTTTTGCCAGCCTGAAATGTCATACTCAGGTCCATCGCAGCAGTATGCAGGTCCCTGGGGGGGTGGTATGTGTGTGTCAGTGGAGACATAACGAAGGCATGGATGTCCTTCTTTCAAACATTTTGGACGTCCTGAACTGCCCCCCTCCCCCCACAAGGATGGCCAAATTTCAAGGGAGTGGAGTGGGGGAGTAGCCTAGTGGTTAGAGCACTGGTCTTGCAACCCAGAGGTGGCCAGTTCAAATCCCACTGCTGCTGCTACTTGTGATCCAAAATCCAAATAAATAAAGGGGATGTCAGAGGCATACCAAAGGCATGGACGTCCTTCTCACAGAAACATCCACATTTTGGACGCCCTCAAAGGGACAGAGGCATAGCGAAAAAGACATCTCTTGGACGTTTTTACCTGGACTCGTGTTTTTCTAAGGTTGTAGATGGCAATTTGTTTAAGGTTGTAGACAGCTATTATACACGCAGCTTGTCTTCATGTATGAAGCTGTCTTCGGCATGCGCATACTGCTTGGCTGCTCTGCACTGGCTTCCCCTCCTTAGGAAGGAAATCGTGTGCATATGAGCTAAAAGCGAGCAGCTCATTTGCATGCAATTTCCTTCATGCATGCCCATTCCTTTCCGAATTGCTAAGGGATCGGTAAGGGAAGGGCTTTTTCTGTTCAGTTAGTGCATCTGGCTGAAGGTAAGGGAGCTATGTACCTGGGAGCAATTTATGAAGTCCACTGCAGTGCCCCCTAGGCTGCCCAGTTGGTGTCCTGGCATGTCAGGGGGACCAGTGCACTACGAATGCTGGCTCCTCCGGTAACCAAATGGCTTGGATTTGGTTGTTTCTGAGATGGGCGTCCTCGCTTTCCATTATCGCTGAAAATCAGAAACAACCAAGTCCTGGGGATGACCATCTCTAAGGTCAGCCTAAATTTGCTGATTTGGACGTCCCCAACCGTATTATCGAAACGAAAGATGGACACCCATCTTGTTTCGATAATATAGGTTTCCCCCGCCCCTTGCTGGAGCTGTCCTGCGAGGACATCCCCAGGAAAGAGTGGGTGTCCCTTTCAATTATGCCCCTCCACGTGCTCATTTTCAAAACACTTACAAAATTCCAGTGAGCAAAGAAAAAAAACATCTATTGTCTCAAGCTAACAATACATTTTGCTATATTATTAGATTATGAGACTAGCCTTTGATTCATATTCATCCATTCCGACCCTCCACTTATACCTCATACGATCCCTATACAACTTTGTATTTGTTATCCAATGATTGGGCAAACGCCTTTGACAGTGCTATGTAAGCCACATTGAGCCTGCAAATAGGTGGGAAAATGTGGGGTACAAATGCAACAAATAAATAAATAAATAAATTATACAGAAATAACTACTTCTATTGAAAGTGTTTGTATTGCAACCTCTAAATCTTCCATTCTAAAGTGTTGCACAAGCACGTGGGATCCCCTCTGGGAAAGGAAGAGTTAGTGGTTATAGAGGATGGGCAGACTGGATGGGCCATTTGGCCTTTATCTGCCATCGTGTTTTTATGTTTCTACTTCCCTCTCATCAACATCCTTTATAGAATAAGACCCAAAGTGGCAACCTGCCATTTTAACTATTAGCACAGCTGTATACCTGTGCTAAATCCAGTGTTGCTTAATGCACATCAGTAAATGGCCACTTACCACCTGGATTCTATATATGGTTCTTAAAATTGCATGTGCAAAGTTTGGCACATGTCCAATTTACGCATGCAGTTTTATTGAGTAATGAGCTATTAGCACCAATAATTGTGTATTAACAAATCAATTATTGGTGTTAATTGGCAACAATTTGGATTAACGCGTGCATCTTGCTAAGCACCATTTTATTAAGATGCGCACTTAGAGCCTCTTTTTCTAAACCATGCTAGCGAATCCCAGTGTGGCAATACCGACAAAACTCATTTACTTTGAATGGGCTATGCTGTCATTGCGGCCTGGGAACCGCTAACGTGGTTTGGTAAAAGAGGCTCTTAATATTTTCCATAGAACTGGAAAAGGGGGCATGGCCCTGGGAGGGGCATGGGAAGGTCGGGGCATTCACTTAATATGTACACATTGTTATAAAATACGGGAGATCTGTGCCTAATTTAAGCACAAAAATTTATACCAGGGTTCAATTGGGAACCTGGCACTATAATTGGCACCCAACTCAGAGCGACATTTTAGAATAACACTCAGTGTTCATTTTTTTTGGCACTCAAATTTGAGTGCCATTTACTGAATGTACCATCTCTTATATGCTCACTATCAACACTTTAAATGACTGACTTAGCTGCTTCCTCTCTTTACTAACTCTGTGGAAAGGGTTTGCTGATACAGCTAGACTAGAATGTAATTTTTTTCCATTCAGCTGTGCCTTCTATTAGTTTAAATAGATAATATGGTGGTCTTCACTCACTAGCAATATATGAATATATTAACAAGAGCAGAAGCCCTGAGCATTCATTCAACTAGAAATACAGTAAACATTTATTATATCAGAAATACCAGACTGCACACGAGAGCTAAACAATAAATGTGTCAAAATGATGTATTTGTTGAATTTCATCTTAGCATTTTTTTTCTTTCACCTAAGATGAAAGCAGTAGTTAGAAAAATATTAGGGATGGAGATTGGATTGTAGAGTAATGAGATCAAAACCAAGCCATGGATCTCATAAAAATAGATTGTTAGAAATCATTGGTTTTCTCATGTATTGATTTTTAACCCTATACCATTATTGTCACGCAGAAAGATGGAGTTTTCATGAAGTTCTGAGGTATGAAGCACTGATATAAAACTTTGCAAAACTCTTTTGCTGCAGTCGCCATCAAGAAAATGCAATTTAGCATTGGTTTTGCACCTTTGACGTGCCTTTCAACCAAGACCAACTTTAATTCTCTTTTCAAGTAATGGGAGGCAACTAGGTAGAACAACATAGCTTGTTTTCACAAGACAGATTCAGACATTAAACTAAGGGCAACTGCTTTTGTGGTATTGTTTCCATTTTACTGCACAATAATTCAAAATGTGCAAAAGGGGAAAAAAGGGCCACTCCTCAAAATGATCCTAAAGTAAACAGAAGTATAACCAATGTGACAATGAAAACATTCAACATTCAATAATTCAATTCAATAAACTACTGCACAACAAAGCATACATTAAATAGTATTTTTTGGTAAGGGGCATAACTAGGTGGGGAATAGGTAGAGAATGGGCATAGAGAAGTTGCAGCACTTAGGGCCCCTTTAAAAAAACAGAAGTACCCTTACCGCCGCTTTGCCATGCGCCAATCTAGCACTATTGCTGGGCTACTGCACACTGAGTGTCCGTCCACATGACTAAATTTAGTCATGGGCAGTTATGCCAAGTAAAACTTGGTGTAAATAACGATGCCTAAATTAAGAGTGAACCAGGTATAATCTATAAACACGTGCATAGATTTTAGAAATTCCCATTACCTGCCCACAGTTATGCGACTTAGAATTTACACGCATCATGTTACAGAATACACTTAAACAGTTGTGTGTTTAAATTCTAATTAATGCCAATTAGTGTCAATAATTGATTAATTGGTAACTATCAGCGCTGATTGGCTTAAATATTTAAGTTGTGCATGCAAATCCAGATTATGACCAGATTTGCGCACTCAACTTAACTCAAGCTATATAGAATCTGGGGGTTATTGTCTCCTACATTGGAAACACTAACCCCAGTTTCTATAAACCTGTGCATCCAAATTTATGCCTAGTGTGCAAATTTACACATGCAGTTATAGAACAATGGCAGTTGCATGCACAACTTAATTTAATCATTGGCTGTTAATTGGAGCTAACAGCTAATTATTGGCTTAATTGTCATTAAGAGGCACTGAGGGTACTAAGTAGCACTTGTGTATGCAACTGCCCTTAGTCACCATTCTACATAAGAACATAAGAATAGCCATACTGAGTCAGACCAATGGTCCATCCAGCCCGGTATCCTGTTTCCAATCCTGGTCACAAGTACATGGCAGAAACCCAATTAGTAGCAACATTCTGTACTACCAATCCCAAGGCAAGCAGTGGCTTCCCTGTGCCTGTCTCAATAGCAGACTATGGAATTCCTCGTCCAAACCTTTTTTTAAACTCAGAAACGCTAGGCACTGTTACCACATCCTCCAGCAAAGAGTTCCAGAGCTTAACTAGTCGTTGAGTGAAAAAATATTTCTCCTATTTGTTTTAAAAGTATTTCCATGTAACTTCCTTGAGTATCTCCTAGTCTTTGTACTTTTGGAACCAGTGGCTTACTGCGGTGGGGGCGGTCCACCTCAAGTGCACACTGCAGGAGGGATGCTGGGAGCAGATGCTGGTTTCCCTGCTCCCTCTTCCCCGGAACAGGAAGTAACAGCAGAAGGAGCAGGGAACCGGCGGAGCAAGACGAATGCACCCGGGGGGGGGGGCTTGTAGATGATGCACAGGGGGGGGGGTGTCGTGCTGTATCCAGGGGGTTGGAGAACACTGCACCGAAGGGGGTGCACAGCAGCGATCCGCCCCGGGTGGCAGCCGACCAAGGAACACCACTGTTTGTAATGAGTAAAAGATTGATTCACTTCTAGTCATTCTACACCACTCTGGAATTTGTAGACCTCAGTCATATCTCCCCTTCTCTGGTGTGAATGTGGAAGGGGCATGGGTTGGTCAGGGGCATGCCTATGAGTTTGGCGAACAGGCTATAGCACACATGGAGTTAAATGCTTAACTGCTAACAGTTAGGTGTGCCAGTACTTACACCGTGTCAAGGGTTGGTGTAACACTTACACTAACCCTTGACATGGTGTAAAATACTGGCACCTAAGGTTAGGCATGAAACTCCAAATTTTAGCTAATATTCTATATTGGTTGTTCCACTAAAGTTTTGGTGATCTTTTTTGAATCTATCCCTAAGTGGTTCAATGTTAACTGCTACCTCAGTACCATGAGCTAAGGAAACTTTCAACGTGGGATGTGTATTGAAAAATGCAGGAAATGACACCCATAATTGCTGTATTAATTTATTGCGATAAACCACAGCAACTGCAAGATCTAATGCACTTTCATAAAAGGGCCCTTTAGTCATAATCAAAAGCTAATGTTCGCCAAATTGAATATGTGTTAACAAATGCATGTCCCTAGCAACCACCCTTAATAAAACAAATACCAGAAATTAAATTGGGTGGCCAATAGCCTCCAAACAGAAGTATTTCAGAACAAAAAGAAATCTGAAGGTTAAAATAAGGACATATAAGACAAGTCCTTTATAGTTAAATGAACACAGGAGCTGTTTGCAGAAAGTTTACAGTTGGATCCTTGGTTGCCCGTAGCACTCTTCAGAGTTTGCAACTGTTTTCTTGAAGCTAATTTTAATGTGCATTGCTACCTTCCTGTTGATAGACATGTGTGTGTATATACATTTTTACATTTTTTATGTGGGGGAATATAGTGAAGGTTTTATTGTTCTTTTGAGTCATTTGTAAGCATATAGGGGGAGATTCTACATATGGCACCTGAAAAATCCATAGAAAAAAAATATGCCTAGGCGTATTCTCTAAAGTACACTTACCTTTTATAGAATTTCCTTAAATCTCCAAGTGGTATATAGAATTACGTCAAGCACCTCTCCTCACAACCACATTTGGTCGCGTCCATTTAGGCCACATTTTACTTGGTGCAAGTCCCAACACCTAAATTAGATGCAGAGCAGGTGTATTCTATAATAATATGCCTAGATTGTAGAAATGACCACACCCCGTCCATGGCCACATCCCCTTTTTTTAACAATGCGACTTAGAATTTAAGCGCACCACATTACAGAATACACTTAGCAAGTTGTGTGCATAAATCACAATGCCAATTAGTGCTGATAATTGCTTAACAACCAATTAATAGCACTGATTAGTTAGTTAACCAATTAAGTTATGCACATTGTTATAGAATACACTTCAATTTCTATGTGGAAATCAAGGTGCAATATATAGAATTTGGGGGATAATAGTAAGTCTTCTTTTGGTTAGAGCTGATGAACCTGTGATATGCTGCTGGAAAAATTTGATTGGACTCAGTTAGATTTCAAATGAGTAATTCTAATTGGATGATTTTCTAATATATACTGGACACCATGTTAGTTTTGATCAGTTGAGCTACTGGACTTCTAGATCAGTTAAAGTAGTAGTGGATACTGATGCAGAGCTTTTGCTCAAAACACAATTACTTTGGCAATTAGTGCTTGATATTTTTGAGGTAAGTACCATTTTTATATTTTCATATTGACACACTTGTGAATTTGTGCACATCTTTAATTAAATATCTAGCCATTCAGTCTAAAGATTCTGGTCCTTCTGGCCCAATGAATGCATTTGTGATGACAGAAGCCAAAGCATGCGGGCTCAGAGATGCTCTACATCTATTCATATGGAAGAACCACCTGAACTGTGTCTGTTTCTCTCTCTCTATCTCTTCTTTTTATAAATAATTGCTATATGTTCATCTTTTGATATTGATGGGAGGTATATATTTTGCTGGTTCAATCAACCTGTAAAATTCAGTAAATTTTAAATTGTGTGTGCATATATAAATAAAGTCCTGACTGATTGAAGGGATTTAAATGTCTTTTTCATATCTCCCCCTTATCACCTTTCCTACAGGGTATGTAATTTAGGGGATCTTTTACTAATCTGTGGTAAAAAGTGACCCTAGTGAACCCTTCTTTGGGTCTTTCCTATGCATTAAGGTAATTTTTACCGCAGCTGTAAAATGGACAGTTTTCTTTTTTGCTTTTTTTTTGTTTTAATAGCCATGTACCATTTAAAAAAATTACTATGTAAGCACTTACCACCAGAGCTCTTGCAGTATCCTATTCTAACCAGTTAGCGCATAGTAATGTGGATTTATTAAGTGATTAGTGCAGGAACACTCACTCTCTGCCCTGGGAGTGGACAAATGCAAAGTGATGCACATTGGGAAGAATAATCCGAATCATAATTACTGGAAGCTAGGGTCCACCTTAGGAGTCAGCACTCAAAAAAAGATCAAGGTGTCATTATAAACAATAGGCTAAAATCTTCTGCCCAGTGTGCAGGGGTGGTAAAAAAACAAAGACACACAAACAAAAAAAAAAAAGCCCAGGATGCTAGGAATTATTAGGAAAGGGATGCAAATTAAGACCAAGAATATTATAATGCCTCTGTATTGCTCCACAACGTGACCTCACCTTGAGTTCTGTGTTCAATTCTGGTTGCCGTATCTCAAAAAAGGTATAGCGGAATTAGAAAAGGTTCAAACAAGAGGGACCAAAATGATAAAGGGGATAGAACTCCTCCCATATGAGGAAAGACTAAAGTGGTTAGGGCTCTTCAGCTTGGAAAAGAGATGGCTGAGGGGGGATATGATTGAGGTCTATAAAATCCTGAGTGGTGTAGAATGGGTAGAAGTGAATTGATTGTTCACTCTTTCAAACAGTACAAAGACCAGGGTATACACAATGAAATTAAATGGAAATATTTCTGAAATAAATAGGAGGAAATATTTTTTCACTAAAAGAATAGTTAAGCTCTGGAACTCACTTCTGGAAGATGTGGTAACAGTGGTTTTTGTATCTTGGTTTTAAAAAGGTTTGGGCAAGTCCATAGTCTGTTATTGAAATAGACATGGGGAGAAGTCACCCTTACCCTGGGATTGGTAGCATGGAATGTTACTACTAATTGAGTTTTTGCCAGGCATTTGTGACTTGAATTGGCCACTGTTGGAAACAGGATACTGGGCTAGATGGACCATTGGTCTGACCCAGTATGGCTATTCTTATGTTCTGAGTGTATTGGGAGTGGAGGAGTGGCCTAATGGCTAATGCAGTGGGTTGAGATTCTACTGCAGCTGCTTGTGATCCTGGGCAAGTCACCTAACCCTCCATTGCCTCAGGTACAAATAACCTTAGCTTGTGAGGGCATTTGGGACAGAAAACTATCTGCAAAAATACTATATATAAACTGCTTTGACTGTATTTTCAGAAAGACAGTGTACTAAGCAGTGGTAAAAGGAGCCCTGCACTAGTGGTGGCAGCTGGTTTTGCTGCACACTGAAGCCCCCTAAAAAAAATTGCAAAATGTGTTAACATCATGATTAGCGCACACACATTTTGAAGTTACTGCAGGATGCCTGAGTGCATCACATGGTACTCCATTTTTAGTTGTGTTAGCACCTAATGCAGCTCAGTAAAAGGACCCCTTCGATCTTTCCTTCTCTCCTATATAGTTTATGACAAAGACTGTCAATTATTTTGAACTGCATTAAGATAATTATTTATTTTATTATACAATTATATTGTTCCATATGCAGTAACACCTATCATGCATTGTGGTGATCATTTGCACAGCTTGATATCTAATTATTGGATTATGGTACATTATGGTTCTGCATCAGGAAGAGAGATACAGAATCCCAGAATGACTCTTCTCTGTGTGGGACTCATTAAGCTTCATTCTCATGATTTTATTATCTATTAGCTTTCTACCTACTTAGCAGAAAAACTGCTGAAAGGATTGCATATTCCCAAAACTGATTGCACAGCTTGTTTTGGAAATATTAATTCCAGTAATAAAAATACAATGCAATATATAGAGGGGCATTTTCGATATGATGTCCAAATGGTGAAAAAAACATTTATCGGAAAATGTGTAAAAAGCTAAGGGCCCTGTTTACTAAGCCATGCTATAGGTGCACTAACATTTTTAGCGTTCACTAAAAATTAGCACGCGCTAATTTTTAGCACGTGCTAAAAATACTAGCGCACCTTAGTAAACAGGGTCCTAAGTCCATAAAGGATGAGGTAAATAAACTCTTTCCAATATTCAAAAATGCACGGCAAAGGTCATAGGCATTTTGAGATAAACGTGTCTGGCAATCGGAAATACACTATGCAAAACATGCAATGGCGGTACTGGTCCCTGCATCAAGAAAACATCCAAGGCAATGGCAGGATGTTCCCGCCACACGGAAAATGTGCATTTATGCATCTGCACATGGAAGAACATTCCTCATAGTACACAGCAATTTCAGGGCCCCTTGTACCAAGCTGCAGAAAAAGGGGGCCGGTGCTGGCATCAGTGCTTCTTTTACATGCACGCCGAGGCCTTCTTTTACTGCAGCTGGTAAAAGGGAAGTCTCACTTTCTGACAGGAAATGGCCAGGTGGCAATAAAGCACTTGCCGTATGACCGTTTCGGGAGGGGAGCCCTTACCACCACCCAAGAGATACTCAAGTAACTTATATACGTTATGTAGGTAAGTGAGAGTCCTGCACACGCTTCATCCAAAATCCACTAAAAGGTATGCCATATAAGATTCACTCATATTTATAGAATAGTGCTTAGGTAGAAATTTGCCAAACATACAGGTACAGTATGGGAACACACGTGCATATATACTATTTTTCTAATGATGTACATATTTAATTAGCATATAACTGTTCACATGTGCTTTATATAATTGCCCTGTGTGTTCTCTTTAATTTGGATATGAATTTTATTTCACAGAGTGAAATGTTTCTTCTCCTATAGGATCTAAGAAATGTCCCTTTATGTATTATCATGTTTGTTGAACACTGCTTAATAAAAATAAATTAAAAAGCATATTATTATCTTGAATACCTGGAATGGCAAATCAGAGTATTAGCTTCTTATTGTAATCATTAAAAAGCCACAGTTGATTAAAATATGCAAAATAATAATGCTTTCCTGTTAAGGCTTATTATTTCAGGAGGAAAAAAACAGCATGGGTTCAGCAAAGGCGAGTCTTGCCTTACCAATTTACAAGATGATTTTTGAAAGTGAAAACAAACATGGTTAAAAGTAAGCCAGTTGCTACAGTGTATTTGGATTTTCACAAAGATGTTTGATGAAATCCCTCATGAGAGACTACTTAGAACAGTTACAGGATAGGAGACAATGCTCTATTATGAATTACAAGCTAGTTATGAGACCAGAAACAAAGAATGCAAATAAATTGTCAGTTGGTTAACTTGATTCAATGGGTCCATTACCATTAAAAGTAATTGGCCCTTCTGGTCATAGATGCTGAGAAAGCCTTTGATAGAATAAAGTAAAAAGCAAAGAAACACAAGGAGTTCAAGTAGGGGGCGTCTCATCTTTGCTTTATTGGTCAGACCCGACACAGTCTGCGTTTCAGCATTAAATGCCTGCATCAGGAGTGTAATGTTGATATCTGTTGCCAAGGGTATCAATAATGCATTTTCACTATGCACCTTAGTCTTGAAAAAGACAAATGTGCTTATCCAGAAAGACACCAAAACTGGCAATGCGGGAACACAACAAAATCCAACGCTTATACTTCCTGCACTGTGCTGAACAGAACTGCCGTGATTACGTTCAAAAAGAAGTAGCCCTTTATGAAGATGGTCCTTCAGAAGTTTGGATTTGCCCTAATTTTAGGAAATGGATTGTAGTCATATATCATATCCCTAGAACAGTGCTTCTCAACTCAATCCTTGGGGAAGGGGGGCACACCTAGCCAGTTGGATTATCAGGATATCAACAATGAATATGCATGAGATAGATTTACATGTATTGCCTCTTTGCTATGCAAATCTCTCTCATGTATATTCATTGTAGATATCCTGAAAACCCGACTGGCTGGGTGTGTCCCAAAGACTGTGTTGAGATGCAGTGATGTAGAGTGAGGGTAAGAGTCAGCGGGGAGTATTTATCCTGAACAGAGGAATGAACCAGGGGATACTCCTTCTGTCCTCTGCCTTTTGTGCTGGACATTGAGTCTTTGGCAACTAAGGTCAGATGGAATAGGACAATTAAAGGTTTAGTAGTGGGGGCTGAGAAATTCAAAATCATTGTATGGAGTGTTGAACAATCTTTGCAAGGTCTCTTGCAGGAGATTGAGACCTATCAATATCTCTGGGATTTTGAAGTAAATTAGGACGAGAGAAGTGTGTAATGAGTTGCCCTTAGACTTGCTCATGGGTCCCTTTGATATCTAGGCATTCAGATTAGGAGAGCTGTACAATCAAATATATGAACTCAATTACCACACCCCCCCCCCCACCCCACCACCATCATTCCAAGGCTGGAAGATGATCTGGTAAGTGGCCAGGGTCCATTTGTCCTGGATGCAGAGGATAGCAGGAATCAAAATGCCTTAGTGCCAAAACGCGGCCATGTCAGGTCGTTTTTATACTTGTCAGAAATTAAAATTCTTTTGTATATCCTCCTTAAGTTCTCCTCACTTTTTTCTCCAAGTAAAGCAATTGCTACGCGCCCATTCCATGGGTGGAGCACTTACCACCAACTATTGAAATGGTGGATAGGGATCCCGCGCTAACTTGGCGATAACTGGGCAGTGTGCAGCACTGTCCAATTACTGACAGGTACACACTGGTGCTACAAAAATAAAAATATTTTCGTAGCGCCGGAAATGGCGTGTGCTGGAGATGGGAACTTCCACTGGGCTGCTTTGGTAGCACAGTGGTACTTCAGTTTTAGCAAACACCGCTTTGTAAATTTCTGAGAGCACCCCTGATTCACCCATGCCCCTCCCATAGCCACACTCCTTTTAGAGTTGCATGCTGTGAAATTTAGTCACACATGTTATAAGAATAGGGTGTAGGGCAGATCTATGCGTAACTCCAAATTACTGCCAGTTAAGGGCTTGTTAACACCAATAATTATCACCTAATTAGCTAATTAGCTTGCAAACAGGTCTGCTATCTGCACCTAAAATTGTGTGCCTGACTTTGGGTGACCTATACAGAATCCAGCGATAAGTACGCATAGACAGGGAAATTACCATAAAAAGTGATAATGTTTTACGGTACGCCTATTCTTGTGCACTCATCATTCATTAAGACTTAATGCCTCTTAGTAGATGAGCTTCTCTAAGTAAATAAAGAGGTCTTTTACTAAGGTACGCTAGTGTTTTTAGCAAACACTAAAAATAGGTGCCCAGCATATAAATCCACCATTGTTCTTTGTAACTGAGCATGCTGTCAACATCCCGTCCCTCTCTCCCCAATTGGATATAATCAATGACGTGCCATTTTATATCTAGCCAATCTTGTTGCTTGGTCAACCAATGGCTTACAATGGGGGCTGTCAATGTGGCGGTGTGTATCCTTGATTTGTGTTTGTTTAATCTATTCTTTACCGGTCTTGTTGACTTCCCCACATATATCAATTGACATGGACAGCATATCATATATATCACATTGTTACTATTGCAGTTCGTATTGTGTCATGCGGTAAACCTCCGCCTACTCCCAGGCACCTGCCAATCGGTGCCTTGAATAGTTAGTGTGCACCATTGGCACTTACCACATTGAGTGTGGCCAATAAGATCCTCCTGATTATGTAAATACTCTTTAGTAGGACAACATTTCTCCTATAGTTTTGCCCCTACGGTAGGCAATCAATGGTCTCTCTTGTAAAGAAGGGTGTACCTGCAAAACAGTCCAGTATTTATGGAACAGAGATGTAACTCTAGAACTTCCAGCCATATATGGAAGCACAGCTACTATTCTATTTTCTGTTTCCCTGTTAGCATAATTAAACAACATATCTCATCGGGCATACTTTGCCCTCAAGTATGCTTTCTTGATAGTTTTTACAGGGTAACTCCTATGTAAGAATCTTTTCCATAGTCTTCTAGCCTGTTCCTCAAAGTCACGATCATATGAACATAGGAATACATTGGCATATCTAACGTACCTTAATAAAAGACCCCTTAAATATATAAATAAATTCTCAAAATAACTTGTTCGGAAATCAGTTCTCATGACTGTCCAAGGTAGGTGCCATTTTGGGCCAGTAATCTTCACCATTAATAATGTTGAGGTGTTAAGGGAATGGGACTTGATATACCCCCTTTCTGTGGTTTTTGCAATTACATTCAAAGCAGTGTACATAGTATATATACAGGTACTTGTTTGTACCTGGGGCAATGGAGGGTTAAGTGACTTTCCCAGAGTCACAAAGAGCTGCAGTGGGAATTGAACCCAGTTTCCCAGGATCAAAGTCCACTGCACTAACCAGTAGGCTACTCCTCCAGTTAAGACTTATCTTTGAACTTACTAATACAGTATGTCAAATATTTAGTTATTTTTACTTTTTTTGTTTAATTGATATATCACATTCCCTTCTTTCTAGGTGAAATAAGCTTCAGATGCTTATTTATAAGTAATAGGTGTGAGATTTATATATATTTTAAAAAGGGCCTATTAAATCTATTCATCATATTTACCGCAGTTGGTAGCTTCTCTGATAAATAAAGGTGCAGTAAAAAACCAAGTTTTACTGCATTTTGATAACTCCCCCGTTAAGTCCTCTAAATATTAGTTTGACTAGGGGTGTCAATTACCTTTGGTCCAGCCCTGTGGAAGCTTGTCTTTCTTTCTGCTGTCTTCACTCTAGCCAGCTCTGGTTCCAGCATCATGTGCGTATTTCTCTCCAATTATAACAAGCGGGGTGTTGGTGGCCAGAGGTGCTCAAGATAGCAGAGCAGCAACAGTGGGAAAGACAAGCTCCTGACTCAGTGCAGGGAGTTTAAAGGTGCTGGTGCTGGGAATAGGAAATGGGAGAATGGGGTTGAAAAGGGAGCAGGTGGGTGGAGGAGGCTAGGGCTTAGAGATAGTAACACAGTAGATAATGGTATATGAAGACCTGTATGGTCCATCCAGTTTGACCAACAGTCACATTTATTATCAATTCATGATTAAACCAACAATCCGACAATGCTATTAACTAACAACATTTTACTTGCTAAATTCAATTTTAAGATGTCCTCCTCTCCCTCACTGATTTCAAAATTCTCACACTCATACTATATGAAATGAAAGCAAAATAAAATATATGTACTAGATCTTGATCTGTCTTTGCCATTTTTGGTAATCAAAAGAAAGTGTTCATTCAAAAAATCTAACAAGTTAACCTCTAACTCCAAAAGGATAGAATGAATATTGTGCTTAACAAAAAAACAAAAAATATATTTTGAGTTCTTCAAAGGGAGGAAAAGACCTCAGAAATTGTCTGTGGACTCTTGTCCGTTATGGATAATTATAGTCTCATTCATAACCTTCCTGAATATATTCTATTTTATTCAATCATTTTTTTTTCATTTAACAGTTTAATCTTTTTTTCATTGTCAAAAAACAGAAATAAAAAAAATATACTTGCACCAATAAATCCACATTACATATACACCACCTTCATTTCAAAGAATATGATCTTGTACTTATGAGGCATATTTCCTAAACTACTTTAAGCAGCTAACTTGAGTTGTCCCTTATAAGGAAGGCTGACCTTTAGCGGTAGTACAACAAGATTACCACTAGGGGTCATTGGTGCAATTGTGCACCTGGAGCCAAATGGGATGGGAATGGAGGGTGACCACTCCTGCTCTGTATTTCTAAACCATCAAGGATTACCTCCAGATAAGCTCTGGGGGTGCTCAGGGGCTCAATGTGTGAAGGAGGGTCCTAGGTGTGTGTGTTGGGGGGGGGGGAGTGAGGATTTGTGAAGGGGCAAGGCTTCAGCTAAAGTTTGAGTTCGAGTGAGAGGGCCTTCTTGGGAGGATCAGGTCAAGTGGGGGGCTTTGTGAGGGGGTTGGAGGAGGGGGATTAGATGGGGAGCTTCTTGAGAGGATCAGATCAGTGAGGGTTGCTGCTGCGGCACTATTGTTTAGACTGTGTAATTCAGGATAAACTATGTTGCTTTTCTTTCTGTTACCCACCTTGCACCCTAAAGGACTTAGTGGGTTATAAATATGTGGAACAGTATGGAATTTTTTGGGCTAGCACTGAGTTACATGCTGGGCCAGACAAAATTGGTATTTCCATGCTATCTGCCACTACATGCCCATGCCATTAGTATGGTAAATGTGGGGCAGATTCTGGGCATGTTCCCCACATTTACTGCATAGATTTTGCACTTAGTGCATGCTAGTTTTTGCTCCTAATGCACAGTAAGTGCAAACAATTACCACACTTTAGTTTTAAATTGAACAATGAATCATTTTCAAATCAACGTGAAATGCATTGGTTTGGTTTTAAAGAGGTTTAACACATATTTTATAGACTTACTAGTCTGCTACTACACGAGTGCATACTAAGGAGGAAAGTTAACAAGATGCGATAAAAGCACCTTGACATACTATTGGATTCAACAACCTACAGTATCTCAGTACCGCAGGTTGCTGAATCCCCTGGTAAAAGAATAACACTGTTTATGAGTCACCTCCCCTGGTAAAAGAATAATGGTACTTCCAGAAGCCCAGGAGCATTGGGCTGCAAAACTGTGGTCCTATGCTCCTAGGGCTGGCAGAGCAACCACCATCCAGCTTGAGCACCCACAAAAGGATCCAGGTCCCCCACACCCCAAAAGCTCCAGATTAACCTGTCCCCAAAAGGTCACAGATCCCCTGAAAGGGCTTACTATTTAGATTATTGGCGGACTAGGGGGTCTGAAAAGAGTGCTTTATTGCCGTAGATCATTGGACTTCGGCTTTGTAGCCTGATGTTCTTGGATGGTAAAATAATCCCAGCTACATGCTGTGGTAATTTTACCATGATTTCTGAGTTTTAATACAACCCGGTATACACCACAAGTCATGTTAGGGTTTTTACATAGTAATGAGCTGCTTTACATGCATTTGCATGTTCTGCATCTCATTACAATGTAAATTGCAGCAACTTAAATATCACAGCAGTAAAATATGTCATTCTTCTTTAGCGCCCTTAAAGTCAAGGTAAGGGGAAAACGACATGACAAAGTCTTAGGGATCCTTTTACAAAGGTGCGCTGAAAATGGCTTGCGGTAGTGTAGGCGCGGGTTTTAGGCTCGTGCAGAATCATTTTTCAGTGCGCCTGTAAAAAGGGCTTCTTTTTTTTTTCCAGAAAATGGACGTGCAGCAAAATCAAAATTGCTGCACATCCATTTTGGGTCTGAGACCTTACCGCCAGCCATAGACCTAGCACTAAAGAATTTGGGCAGTAATGACCTATGCAAGTCAAATGCCACTTGGTGCGTGAATTTTCCGGACGCGCGCCAAAATTGAAATTACCGCAAGGGCTACGTGGTAACCGGGTGGTAACTCCAATTTGGCATGTGTTGGGTGTGCGTAGGCGCCTACATGGCTTAGTAAAAGGGGCCATTAATGCAGCTTGATAACCCCCCTCCCCCAGTGCTATTAATAGATGCCATTACTAAATAGGTTCTACTGCATAAAATTAAATCAGTAATAAATAACACCTCTTTGTAAATCTAACCCATTGCAAGAAAGTTAAACAAAACCCGTATTATAAAGATCTTCAATTTAGCAAGAGATGGATAGTGCTTTATTGAATGGTAAATATATCTTTGCAGAGAAATGGGTTTTGAAGGGCAGTTTTATTAAACATTTTCTCTTTAGTCACTAATGACATATAAAACACTTCCTAAATCAGGTTTTAAGAATCATTTAACAATAGCTTTAAAGTAAATGGTTTGCAAATATATTAATGATTTACAGTACAGTATAAAGAAAATGAGATAATCCTTTTGACTTGAATGCATAATAACTGTGAATATTTTATGGCCTCCTTTGTAAGAAGTTTTTATTTGTCCCATTTCTCCAACAATTACTCTTATTGACATCCAAGCTATTGTGTTCTGATTGCCTGAGGTATTAAACTTTTAATTTTTTTTTAACTTGACATTTAAATTAAATGTGAGGCTTCGCTTGCGCTAATAAATTCCTGACTTTCTTTTGTTTCATTTGTGATTCAACTGTAGAAGGAATTCAGTGCGCCATTAGCATTATTAAACTGAAAAGTATGTTATTAACACATCGGCAGTATAAAAGTTGGCATATGAAATGAAAGCAGGAGTACAACATCTTTACCCTCCTGATGTGCAAGATGCTAAAGTCATGCCATTTGCTAATTATGCAGATTGTATTCTCTGAAAAGAGATGTCACATAAGATCAGAAGCAATAAAGCAGGATTAGAAATCTTATTTTTTTTCTAAAAATGAGCTAGTGTTACAAAAAAATAGAACATTCCAGAAAATAAATTATTTGTGTGCCGAGAAAAGTCCTGGAGTCATCTGGGCAGCTCAGCAATATAGTACCTTTGTAAGTCAGAAAGACTAACAAGAAGAAAAAGACACCATTTTTGTAATCCAATTAAAAAAAATCATTAATTTCCTCCTTTAGCAATGCTGCTTTTAAAATGGGGATTCATGATTTTCACTATACACACTGGCAATTATAAAAGACACACACACCACTTGATAATGAATGTGTTCACCAAAATGGAAGCAGGATACTGGGCTAGATGGACCATTGGTCTGACCCCGACTAGCTACTCTTATGTTCTCATAACTGACTCAAGTTTCATCATCAATTTCAGAGGTTAAATAACAGCATATCCAATGAAGCTAAACACCATCAGCTTTAAGCATTTAGGGATAATTCTATAACATGCACTGATAATAAATGTAAATGTTTAGAATACTGGCATACATACATGTATGTGTAAACATATGTTCCTAAATGCTGAGAATCTGCCTATGTGCTATCTTCTAAATATTTATTTATTTCAACATTTATATTCCACACTATCATGCCACACCAATTCGGCGGAGTACAACCATACATGCATAATATTAAAATAGCATTATAAAACAGTAAAAAAACAATACAAAATAAAACAATCTTCAGTTATTTTATCATCAGTGGATATAACAATACAATCTTTTCCCATTCAGCAGCTCAGTTTGAAAGTCAAACCTTTGTACCTTACAAAAGCACCATCTAAAACTGCATAACACATTGCTGTTATAGGCTTCCTGAAATAGCAGGGTCTTTAACATAGATTTAAACTCCTTTAATTCCCACAGAGATTGGATTTTGTCTGGAAAAGCATTCCACAGCTGTGGACCTTTTATATAAAAAATGGAATTCCTAAATTCCTCCAGGAAAACTAAACAAAATGAGGGTACACCTTTTCGGTACTATGTAAGCTACATTAAGCCTGCAAATAGGTGAGAAAATGTGGGATACAAATGTAACAAACAAACAAATAAATAAATAAGGACCACAATACATGAGAAGGTTGCTGAAGATGTAAAGTGGACAGAATTAAGGAGAAAGCTTACCACATAAAACTTTAAAAATCAGCACTAATATTTTATAACAAATACGCGATTCAATAGGCAACCAATGGCGAGCTAGCAAAGATGGAGTAATATGTTCAAATTTTGATAGACCTTCGATTACCCATGGAGCAGCTTTGTGTGCATTTGACAGGTAGACGAACACATGGTCAGAGTCTAAGTAGGGCATGGATGGGACTCCCACTTATGACAGTAACTTATGGAATACTGAAAGTTGTGTGTGTGTAACTCTGACAGTTAGGCGTGAGCACTTACACCAGCTGTATGGCTGTAAGTGCTTATGTTTAACCATATTTGCATTTATATACCTGGTTAAGTTCCTATCAGTCACCCTCTAGATACTTATATATAGACACACTTGTATAGAATTACCCTCTTGATAACAGCATATAGTACTGAATTGTATAAATGGCGCCTAAAAAATCAGCACCCAAAATAATAGCACTAAGAACTATTCTAAAAATGACACTTAAAGGGGCCCTTTAAGCCATGGCAAAAAGTGGCCTGTGGTAGTTCAAGCGCATCTTTTGGGGGTGCGTCAGGCTAGAATTTGCCCTGTCCTGGGAAAAGGGCATTTTTTAAGGGGCCGGAAAATGGATGTGCAGCAAAATAAAAACCAGTGTGTGTCCATTTTTGGCCAAGAACTTACTGCCATCCATTGACTTAGTGGTAAGGTCTTATGCTCTACCCGACTGGTAGGCATGCAACACGCGCCCACTGCTGTTTACCGCCAGGTAAGTGGCACTTGGTAGAAAATATAAAATATTTTCTACTGTGTGTTTTTGACATGCACCAAATTCAGAATTACCACTGGGGCACGCGGTAGCCGATTGGTAATGCTGATTTGGAATGCGCTGGATGTGCATAGGCCCTTATGCGCCTTTGTAAAAGGGCCCCAAAGTTAGGTGTCTTTTATAGAGTAGCACTTAGCACCAGGATTCATTTACCTTCTTCAAGCTTATATCTCATTTATGCTAACTCAGAGTGCTTTTCCTTCCTCAACAGGAAGGTTAAATAATACTTACCTTGGTCCCTAAGAGCATGTCAGCTTTATTAGGAGATGTTACTAATTACAGGACTGTTGTTTCTACCCCATTGTTGACTAAGGTAATGGAGAGAATAGTTGGTCCTCTGCTTATGAATCACCTTTCCTCCTTTTCTCTTTTGCATAAATCCCAGTCAGGCTTTAGGCCTTATTATAACACCAAGACAGCCTTGACCACCTTAATATCTGATTTTCAATATGCCAAGTGCCTTTGACCTTGTTGATCATGAGTTGCCTTTAGGTCTGTTGGACCAATTCAGACTGTGTGGGAAGGTTCACTAATGGTTCTGTGGATTCCTAAAATCTAGATCATATCAGGAGAAGTTGTCAGGTTCTCTCTCACCATCCTGGTCTCCTGATTGTAGGGTGCCACATGGCTCGCTGATATCTCCAGTCCTATTCAATGTTATGATGGCTCCGTTAGGTGAAAGACTGGAGGCAGCGGGGGTTCTGAACTTTCATTTATGTGGACAATGTCACAATCTATATCCTTTTCAAGACTGGTCTTCCAGAAATTGTCCCTAAGATTAGTCTTGGTTTGTCGGAATCCTGGGCTTCCAAATTTAAATTTAAGCTAAATAGAGATAAGCTTAAATTTCTTATGGTAACCAACCCCTTCAACCGTACCATATATAATAATTTTACCATTGACAATGTGTCCTACCTCCTAGACACTATGTTTAGGGTACTGGGTGTATTAATTGACAGTCAACTCACATTCGAGCATCTGGTTTACTAAGTAGTGAAAAAAATCATTCAGGTCTCTTTGGAATTTGAGGAGAATTAGATCATATTTCTTACCTGACATCTTTAGACTTACTACTACTACTACTTAGCATTTCTAGTTCAATCCTTGGTTTTAACTTAATTCGATTAGTGAAATTCTATCTATGCTTGACATAAGGAGGGTGTCCTAAAATGGCTGCAAATGGCCCCAAATACAGGAGCTAGGCTTGTCCTCAAGGTATCACATTTAGATAGTGCCTCTCCATTATTATGCAAACTGCACTGGCTGCCCATTAAAGCCAGGATTATTTTTAAATAATGTCTTTTTGTCTTTCAAATATTATATGGCAAGACACTGGATTACATGCAGCCCTTAATAACTATTCTCCTATGCAATATAACCTCTGGTTCTAGGGACTACCTTCATCTTCCAGATTGCAAGAGAGTGTGCTATAAGTTGATTCACTCCTCAGACTTTAGATACCAAGGTGATAAGTGGTGGAACTCATTGCCAATGACAATCAAGGGTCAGCCTGATTATTTGGTATTTCACAAAAGACTGAAAACTTTCCTCTTTGAGAGGTTTCTACCCATTGATGGAGAGTGTTAGATTGTAACTGGCCATCAATTGTTTGTTATTTAATTCTTATTTGTATCTTGTTTGTGCTACTCTGCTCTTACTTGCTATTTTTACTGCTGTAATTGTCTGTTACTCATGTTTGATTTATTCTTACTGTATACCGCCTTGAGTGAATTTCACATTGAACTCGAGTATGTTCTGGATTACGCCGGGTATGAATGTCAAAATAAATAAATAAATAAACCATGACTACATTTAGGCATGGAAAACACAAAAAGGAGGAGAAAATCCAAAACCTCACGAATGAGTAGAGAACAACAAAGTAGTGAGGCAAATACAGCAAGGATTTCCAAAGTTTATGGACCTTTAATGTAATTATAAATCCACATATTCATAAATGCAACATATTGGGGACCCCATACAGTCATATTTCAGTTTGTACACCTGCCTCAGGGGTCAACAAACCTTATAAAAGCAGAATAAAATCTATGAGTAAAATTATACACAAATAAATGTCTAAAACCTCTTTAAAATATAAAATAATGGAATAATACAGATAAAAACATTGATAATATAGGTATTATAATTAAAAGTTTAAAAATTAAAAACTAGAAATGTAAAATGATGTGTCAAAACAGAAATTATATTTATAGTGAACAGCAGAAGATAAATAGTATGGATGAATATATAAATGCAAATATAGTAAAAAATTGTTTGATAAGGTGATTGTGATAAAGTATGTGTGGTCTTCATAAAATAACCATCAAATAGGCAGCTTCTTTACTTTTCCTATAGGTAGCTTTTTATAAAATGGCCCCCACTGAGTATTAAAATATTTTGTTTATAGTCCCCTTTGATAGTATAGAAGGAGCCATTTTCCCTTTGTTTAACTGCTAGCATCCATATCACTGGGAATCATTGATAATATTTCCTGGATCAACATTGTTTTCTGTATGAATAGACTTTGGGAGAATTAGTAAGACCACACAAAAGAGGTAATCATTTGTGATTAAGTCAGTCCATTAGACTTAATTTAGGATAAGAAAATATTAATTGCGTTCATTTCAGGAGTACAAATCATGCTCAAATAAAAGTGAGCATGGTAGGGATTTAGAAAATCCCTCAAAGAGCCACTACCGTACAACAAATTTATTTAAAATGTCATCTTTTTTTTAGATATGGATTTATTGGTTCTGTGCATTTTTTATACAGGCCCATTATTCATTCATTCATTCATTTGTTGATTGATTGATTGATTGATTGATTGATTTACTGCGTTTTGAAGGCATTCACCCAAGATCAATCCAGACATAGGCAATGAACAAGTTTTTCAGAACAAAATATTCAAATAACATACTGTTTATTGCATAGTGTACTACTTACAATGTTGACACAATAAAACACATAGCATAAGGTATAAGTAGACGGGACAACATATATACTTATAAGATAGAATAAGAGGCGTTAGAAAATGAAGGCACTAAAATAACATTGAATGTGAAGTCAGAAAGGTGCTTCCAAGGCTAGGAGTGAACAAGCAAGTGCTGCTACTCTGTCTATTGGCAGTTGATGTTAGTCCTTGTGTGTGTGACTAGCAAGTTAGGGAGGGATGCTCAAAAGTCATCGTTAACATCTGCATACATAAATAGCCATGGATTAACATCAACCGTGGAATAGCGATTGATACTCAGATGAAACTGCATGCAAATAAGACACATGGGAGGTCTACGTGCAGCTCAGTACAGAAAGCACCTAGCATATTCGCAGAACAGTCTTGTGGTAAGCATCAATGTTCTGTACATACCCAACAGAAAAAAAGCAGAATGGTAACACTGCATCATAGAGAGCGCAAGATACACACACTTGTAAAGAATGTGCCTCTATTGTGGCAATGTTTTATAGGAAGAGAAAACAATCCTGACAAACTTTGTTGTAGTCTTCTGCCGTAAAGCAAATCTTTTTGCATGCACCATAGACGGACGTCACGGACTAGATTCTATAAATCACGCCTAAAAATTCAGCACCAAAATGAAATTCACTTAAGTGCATTCTATAAAGTACACCATAATTTAGGCGTACTTTATAGAATGTCTAAATTTCCATGCGGTTTATAGAATATGCTGAGTGGCCATGACAGTGCCTAACTCTAGGCATAGCCATTTATGCCAAGTAAAATTTGGTGTAAATACCAGTGCCTAAGTTAGGTGCAGAACAGGTATATTATATAATCCTGTGCGTAGTATTCTGGAACACCCACAACCCACCCATTCCATGCCCCCTTTTTGGCAGCATGTGGAAATCCACACTACATAGAGATTTCAAAGGAGTGTGGTTTGAGCGGTGCTTGGGTGGGGCTAAAATCTACACTTGTATTTCTCATTTTACAAGGGGATAGATACACATGTGTGTCCAGCAAGCACCTGCTCAATGGCACATATAGGCTTGTTTTCACCAGGACTTTATATATGGGATTAAGACAGACATTCTCTTTAATCCTATATAGTTTTTATCCACCTCTAAAAGAACCCACATTAAAATTGTGGCCGATATTTAGACTGGTGCCCAATTAATTCAGCACGTAAAATAAGAACAACTCTTTGGCTGTCCTTACTTTGTGATTTATTTATTTATTTACTTGTTACATTTGTACCCCACATTTTCCCATAGTGCTAAGGCATTCTGTGTTAGTATTTATTTATTTATTTTATTGCATTTGTATCCCACATTTTCCCACCTATTTGCAGTCTCAATGTGGCTTACAATATTACAACATGACAGGCATCAATCATCATAATTAAACAAATGAATTACATAAAGAAATAGATGTAACATAGAAGGGTAAAATCATCAGAAAACAGACAAACTATCAAGAAGTAGTAATGTTATACAGTTCTTAGAATTGATTAATTATGATAAGCCTGATTAAAGAGATAAGTTTTTAGTTTTTCGAAAGTTGGTTGTCATAGTTTTCACATCAAGTGGTAATGCATTCCACAACTGAGTGCCAATGTAGGAAAAGCATGTAATAGTTTATATTTTAGACCTTTACAACTAGGGAAATGAAGTCTCAGGAATGTGCGAGCTGATCTTTTAGCGTTCCTGGGTGGCAGATCAATAAGGTCTGACATATAAGCTGGGGCATTTCCATATATACCAGTGTAGTATACCAGTTAATGTGCATGTAAGGGAATTTTTCTGGGAGAAGGTGTGGCATGGGCATGGATATCAATAGTCATACTGGGTCAGACCAATGGTCCATCTAACCCAGTATCCTGCTTCCAGCAGTGCCCAATCCAGAACACAAGTACCTGCTTTCTAGGTAATGGATAGCAGCTGAGTTAACACTGGCTCAGTTAAGGGGTCTTTTAGAAAGCCATGCTAGCGCTTTTATCTCACGGTAGAAATCAGATGGCAGTAAGTGCCAAGATGCCCTTTATATTCCTATGGGTGTCTCTGTGGTTACCACCATCTGGTTTCTACAGTGAGCTAAAAACAATAGCCTCCTACATAAGAGTTGCTAAGTGATCTAGCTTTGAATCATAGCAGCTATTGTGTGCTAATGACTACATCAGTGCAGAAGAGTAGCCAGGGTTTAATGTCAGGGGGAGCAGACCTTTTGTAAAATAGGCATCAGTGTGAGGCTGAAGAACTGATTCGCACAGGCGCCATTTTATTCAAAATCTGTTTAGGGGAGCAACTACTCCCCTTGCACCCCACCTAGCTACGCCTCTGCATCAGTGCACAACCTGCAGAAAACATACCTTCAGAAAGAACAGCATTAGATTTGCAGTTAACTCATGCTGAAATCTGTGTTAGCTCCAAATCCGAACACCCTTTATGCAGCTACATAGCCACTTAGTAGACTGAAAATCACCCCTCACCAGCTAACTTGATGCTTCATCCTAACTCCTCCCTGCCTCTAATTTATCTGATTAGGGGATGTCCAGGTAGTGGACGTTTTCAGCAGCACTAACCAGTTAAGAGACACTGAATATTGGCTGCCAGCTCACTCAGCAGAGTTTAACCAAGCAGGGGCCTCTTCGACCCGGTTAAACCCTGGTCTCCGTATCTCAAAAAAGATATAGTAGAATTGGAAAAGGTACAGCGAAGGGCGACGAAAATGATAGTGGGGATGGGACGACTTTCCTATGAAGAGAGGCTGAGAAGGCTAGGGCTTTTCAGCTTGGAGAAGAGACGGCTGAGGGGAGATATGATAGAAGTGTATAAAATAATGAGTGGAATGGATCGGGTGGATGTGAAGCGACTGTTCACGCTATCCAAAAATACTAGGACTAGAGGGCATGAGTTGAAGCTACAGTGTGGTAAATTTAAAACGAATCGGAGAAAATTTTTCTTCACCCAACGTGTAATTAGACTCTGGAATTCGTTGCCGGAGAACGTGGTACGGGCGGTTAGCTTGACGGAGTTTTAAAAGGGGTTAGATAGATTCCTAAAGGACAAGTCCATAGACCGCTATTAAATGGACTTGGAAAAATTCCGCATTTTTAGGTATAACTTGTCTGGAATGTTTTTACGTTTGGGGAGCGTGCCAGGTGCCCTTGACCTGGATTGGCCACTGTCGGTGACAGGATGCTGGGCTAGATGGACCTTTGGTCTTTCCCAGTATGGCACTACTTATGTACTTATGTACTTATGAATACTGACCCCTATATACATTTGCTATAAATACAATGTACTTGGATGTATTATATAAAATCATGATAACATTGAAGGGGGAATTGTACCCTTAACGTGTTTTATTTGGCCCTAACACTGCTTGACTTAAAATACTGCAGCCAAATTTAGGTCACTGTGGGTTAGAGAGTAATGAGATGCAAAATATTCAAATGCATATTTTGTATTTCATTATTATGCAGATACTCTAACATGACTTGTGAGGATACATCACAACTTGTGTTAGGGCCAAAAAAGCGTGGTAAAATAACCTCAGCTTTTTGCTGGAGGTTTTTACAATCCGGGAGCATCAGGCCGCAAAGCCATTGCCCGATCCTCCCAGGCTGACAGATCTGAGTCCCCCCCTCCCCTTGAACAAGCTCCCTTCCAAATCTTACCCCCCTCTGGCCTCAGACACCCCTGAGCAAGACCCTCCTGCCCCCCCTCCCCCCACTGGACCACCAATGCTGTGAAAGGTAGCCATTGTGAGGGATAGGGATAGGGGATCTTGTTTTGGGGGGGGATCTGAGTCCAGAGGGTGGTCTTGATTGGGAAGGGGGGCTTGATCAGGGAAAGGGGTACCCAGCTCTGTTAGCCTGAAAGCATCGGGCCACGACTTTGTGGCCTGATGCTCCTGAGCGGTAAAAAGAAAAAACGGGTTATTTTACTGTGCTTTTTTAAGGTATGCTTCAGCAACCTGCAGTACCAGCATCCCACAGGTTGCTGAATTCCACGAGAGATCAAGGTGCAATAAAAGGTGAACTTTAACTGAATCTTGTTGAATCCCCCCCTAATATAATGAATTACAGAAAATCAACAACAAATCAAATAAACATAAGTACATAAGTAATGCCACACTGGGAAAAGACCAAGGGTCCATCGAGCCCAGCATCCTGTCCATGACAGCGGCCAATCCAGGCCAAGGGCACCTGGCAAGCTTCCCAAATGTACAAACATTCTATACATGCTATTCCTGGAATTGTGGATTTTTCCCAAGTCCATTTAGTAGCAGTTTATGGACTTGTCCTTTAGGAAACCGTCTAACCCCTTTTTAAACTCTGCCAAGCTAACCGCCTTCACCACGTTCTCCGGCAACTAATTCCAAAGTTTAATTACGCGTTCGGTGAAGAAACATTTTCTCCGATTTGTTTTAAATTTACTACACTGTAGTTTCTTCGCATGCCCCCTAGTCCTAGTATTTTTGGAAAGCGTGAACAGACGCTTCACATCCACCTGTTCCACTCCACTCATTATTTTATATACCTCTATCATGTCTCCCCTCAGCCGTCTCTTCTCCAAGCTGAAAAGCCCTAGCCTCCTTAGTCTTTCTTCATAGGGAAGTCGTCCCATCCCCGCTATCATTTTAGTCGCCCTTCACTGCACCTTTTCCAGTTCCACTATATCTTTCTTGAGATGCGGCGACCAGAATTGAACACAATACTCAAGGTGTGGTCGCACCATGGAGCAATACAACAGCATTATAACATCCTCACACCTGTTTTCCATACCTTTCCAACAAGCACAAAAAATAAAAACAATAGTGACTTCATTTGGAGGGAGTCTTAGTATTTCATTCTATTTTTTACATCCTCAGAGCTTGAGAGGAAAATACTTTCAACTATTTCTAAAGGTTAAAATACAATTCTATAGATATTTTATAAGAAAGTTTGTTTTATAGATCTGGCACAGTGACAGAAAAAGCTTTAGCTCCTCAACAGTTTTTATACATAATATTTCCTTTTGGACTTGCCAGCAAGCAACTCCTGTCTTAATGAAGAATGCCAGTCTACTCTATCAATCAAATATGACAGGCAATTTGAGTTCATGATCTTAAGTTAACATTAAAATTTAAACTTTTATGCATTTCACCACTGGGAGCCAATACAAACCAGCTAATAGGAGCAGAACACTTTCTTGCCTGCCCTATTCCATTACTAATAAATATATCCTGTGTTACTTGTAAGTACTTGTCCAATTCATTTAAAAGCCAATGCAGAAACAAAATATCTAGAAGGTCTCATATAATAATACTAGCCATCAATACAGCCTTAGATTTGTATGGCTGTTGTATAGGCTTATAGGAACATGCAACAGAGAGAGTCAGAGTACACAGCACAAATAGTCCAAAGAGAAAAGCAGAAAGGGTTCTCAAGAATGGAATAAGTACACTTTATTTATGACCCGACGCAGGCTGTGTTTCGGTGTAACCCAATGCCTGCCTCAGAAGTCAATTCACCCAGGCAATACTAATTGCTTGAGTAATTGCTTACAATGCAGTGATTCCAAATATGAACTCCGAATTTGCCTGACACGTCTAGATTTTAAGTTATACATGCAAAGCCTATTCACTTATAATATTAATGCTTGGGATGCATTTGTGCTAGTAGTACAGAACTTCCTTGGGAACAGACGAGCTGAAAACTATGCTGAACTAGTAACAACATGCTTAAAGCATATGAACAACTTGACTGCCGAATGTCATTGAAAATGCATTTCTTACATTCCCATCTTGACTTTTTCCCACCCAATTTGGGACATGTAAGTGACAAACATGGAGGGAGGTTCCATAAAGACATTTCTACAATGGAGAACAGCTATCAAGGCCGCTGGAATCCCAACATGATGGGGGACTACTGCTGGTTTTTGCAACGGGAAAATATGACCGGTCACAAACGCAAAAGCAGATGCCTGAAGCACTTTTAACAGTACTGGGCCTGGCTGAAGTAAGACTTTTAAACTGGAATACGAGACTTTTAAAATTTTTGTTATTCCATTACATTTTCATATACTGTTTACTACGAAAACTTTGGTGTAGATCAGGTAATTGTTGGAGTAAAACTCGTTCTGTAAAAAAATTATTCAATGATTTCCAAGTGCTTAATTCATTTGGGCAAACTTATGCATAACAAAATTTCCTGACGTGTTACAACAATTCTGACTTCGGATTTGGAATACGCACACTGAATTTAGTATAGAACAAATGGTTTTTGCCCAGTAGCACACAAAATTGTTTTTGTTGTTGTGCTGTGAGTAGCTAATCCAAGCTTCAATTACCTGGCAGATCCTAAAAAGTAGATATATTTTTTCATAGCTCATTTCAAGGAATAAGCAATGTCTCTGTCAAATCTACCTGGCTAATAATTTTAATGGACTATTCATCTCAGACCATAGAGGAATGTAGAAATATAAATAAGAAATAGTTTCTAACAGTAAGCAAAAGGCAGGGAAAGGTAGTTACAAAACATATAATTGAGGGAGAATTGTTCCTGAGCATTTATGATTACTGACAGATCTTGATGTATTATACACTTTGGCCCTTTGAAGGGCAAACAGCAGGAAATATTTCAGTTTTTTTCAAATAGCAACTATAGAGTAAGGGCATGTTCATGATGTATTTGGTATAAGAAGAATATATTTATCACAGCTTGAAAAGAGGAAAATAGAAACATTAAAAAGAAAACCCAGAAAATGACAAATAAAGATCACACAGCCTATCCTATCTACTCATCCATACCAAATACTAAGCCTTGCAATCCATTCTTCTCCTTCAGAGATTTCAAGAGACAGAGAAAATAAGAGATCATGAAAGACAAGTTGCAAAAACTTTTCCATTAACACTCATTTTGCATGCTTAGATAGTAACATAGTAGATGACGGCAGAAAAAGACCTACACGGTCCATCCAGTCTGCCCAAGATAAACTCATATGTGTATACCTTACCTTGATTTGTACCTGTCTTTTTCAGGGCACAGACCGTATAAGTCTGCCCAGCAGTATTCCCCACCTCCCAACCACCAGTCCCGTCTCCCATCACCGGCTCTGGCACAGACCGTATAAGTTTGCCCTCCACTATCCACACCTCCCAACCACCAACCCCTCTTCCCCCCACCTGCTCTGCCCAAATACATATATATATTTCATTTGCTTTGAGCAGCCACCAAAATTCAATATATTTATTAAAGATATTCTTTCATGTTACTATTACATTTATATATTACAATTTATAAACCATTTTTTCGGCTCTGAAAAGGACCACTCAAAATGGTGTATCATACAATTAATAAAGTACAATGCATAACAGAAATAGCAGACAAAAATACCCCCAAACCAGAGAAAAAAAATGAACTATTAAAACATCTTGCAAAACCAAAACCTAAAGCTGTACAGGAGGCCAGTAGTTCATGAGTAACTAAAGTCAAAATAGCCTTGTATTAACCTTCTTTTAAAATTCCCAATAACTAGTTTCTCACTGAATGTCCAATGAAAATACATTCCACAGGACAGGAAAAGGAACAGAGAAGCTCTGGCCCTTAACCAGCACTTTAAACTTCCCAAAGAGATGGCATATAGAGCAATGGTTTCTGACTTAAGTATGTATGTATTTATTTATTTGGATTTTGCTCACACCTTTTCAGTAGTAGCTTAGGTATACTGGGTATTTCCCTGTCCCTGGAAAGTTCACAATCTAAGTTCTTTCCCCTACCATAGAATACCATTTTTAATTATTCTTCAAATAAACTAGACCTAGTTGTCTCAAAACCTTGAATGCCAATGTTAAATCTTACCCCCCTCCCCCAATATTAAAACATCATGGTCAGTGCTGGATTCAAATGCCAACCACAGATATTCAACTCTGGATGATACCCAGATATTAACGCTGAATATCCAGGTTTAGAGTGGCCACCAGAAGTTATCTGGTTACCATTGATATTCAGCATTGGTACCCAGATAATTATTGAGGCAAGTTAGGATAGATATAGTTACCAGGTACCGGTGCTGAATGTCAATGGTAAATTCCTGTTTCACCTTGGCTGTGCCCCAGACCACCCCAGTACTACTTGGTGACGAGGAGGTTTGTGAAAATTTTGAGTGGTATTATCTGGATAATGCTTCTGCAATATTGAGCATGGCCTTGGTAAGTGGCACTTCTCTGGGTAGGAGCTGCTTAATATCAGACCATTAAACTTTACACAAGAACTTATCAGGAATCAATGCAATTTAGGAAGCAGAGGTGTTACAGAAAACTGTCTAGGGAATCAAAACACAACCAAGTTGTGAAATACCGTCAGTATCTAAAACAAATTCAGAAAGAACAAAATGAATGGCTCATTTAGGGGCCCTTTTACTAAGCAGTGGTAGGGCATATGCGTGGGTAGTGTGCGCCAAATTGGCACTATCACAGGAGTAGCGTGGGCACCTTGTGGTTGTTTCAAAGTTTGTGCTTGCTGTTTCCCACAGTAGAAAAGAATTTTCTATTTTCTACCATGGAGGGTGCTCCTGGCGGTAATTGGCTGCACGGCCACATTGGCGCTTGCTGCCTGATTATTGCACGAGTAGCACGTGAGCCATTACTGCTAGGTCAATGGGTGCCTGTAATGACTCAGGCAGTAAATAGCCGCATGTTACTTTTAATTTTAGCACACGGCCATTTCCTGCCCCATTAAAAAATGCCTTTTTTCCCCCAGCCACAGTAAAAACTGGCCCAGTATGTGCCAAAAACATGCACCCACACTCAACACTACTGCAGGTCACTTTTTACTGCAGCTTATTAAAAAAGTGTAAAGCTAATATGTGGCCATAGCCAAAACCATAGACTTAAATTCTGATACATCCAAAAATGTTCAATGGCAGTTATCTGGAACTCCAAGTCCAAATTTAGGTCTAAGTTAACCCCAAGATCATTTACCTCAGGAAGAAATGAAATCAGCTCCGACTATTTTAATCAGTAACTAGGCACATTTAGGACTAAATGCTATATATGGTGCCCTAATATGGGCACCATAAAAAAGAGAACTAAGAACTATTCTATAAATGGTGCTCAAAGTTGGGTGCCATTTATAGAATAGCACTTAGTATCGGGATCCATGCCAAATGTTTGGCATGAGGATTTACACCAACTGAAACCTGGTATATATAAATCCTCATGCTGCGGATCTGCCTTATTCTATAACACTGTGCACAAATTCAAGTAATGTCCCTGAGCCACTAATGCCACTACCATGGCCATGCCCCATTTTTCAAATCCATACAAAAAATTGACACGCGCATCTTTATAGAATATCAACTACAAAGATGTGTACATAAATTCAAATTGTTGGCAATTAGCGCAAATAATTGATAAGTGATAAGTTATTCATCCAGGTTAAAGGCCACATTAAACCAGCTTTTAACACTGTGGACCACAACATAATGCCAACTCAATGGGCAGAAACAGATACCAGTGGCTCAGTACTTGCCTGGTTCAGATTCTACCTATCACAATAGTTCATCTTGTTTGAACACTGACCTGCAGCGTACCACAACAATCCATACTGCCACCTATTTTGTTTTATAATCTACCTCAAGCTATTAGCCAAGCTGATTTCATTGATGGATACTCAGTTCTACATCTACACAGATGATGTGCAGCTGTTCATACTACTTGAACCAGACTTGCGGACAGCCTTGAATAAACTGACTGCCTAACAGCAGTTTAAGCATGGGCTAAAAACAACAAACTTTCTCTAAACCCAAGGAATCTTAGAGCACAGCTGAACTCAATATTTTGCAGATCACATAAATTCAAGCAACATTCAGGAGCTACCTCTATCATCTGAAACAACTAGGATCTCTTAGGGGGAGAACGAAATAGAGAATGATATAGATGGGCAGACTGAATGGGCCATATGGCCTTTATCTGTCATCATTTTCTATGTTTCTCTGTTTCTATGTATCTATACTTTCTCTGTCCATACATCAAGAAGGCAAGTTTTGTCACAGGGTTCACATCATGATAATATACTCTACATTGGTCTGAATATAGAGGGTTTACACCAACTCCATTTGATTGAGAATGCCACAGACAATTGTAAGTTATGTGATCACATCACACCATTTCTGCAAAAACTTCATTGGCTACCAGTACAATACTTCTAAATTTAGAACTCTATCCTTCAAGGTCCTTAAAGGAAATTGGCCATAGTATTTGAAGGAACTATTACAGAAACCACATTTAGAATCTATAAATCTCAATAAAGAAAAATTGTGTTTGTTTAAAAAGATATAAAAATGCTTGTGTATAATATTAGTTTGTGCTTAGTTTTTTTGGTTTATTGCAGTGAACTGGCAGTTCAAAATGTGCATAAACACCATATTTACATCATAGCACATCCTGCCTCCATCCTAAACATAGTGCTGAATACACAAACAATGTCTGTAAGACTGATATTCAATCTGATATAGAATCAGTAAAATTTATGTCTCAGCTACTTAGCTTAGGTCGGGCTTGTGCAAATTTAATTGTCTTCTTTCTGCATGTTCTTAGTCACTGCAACACTTTTTAAATATCCATCTGTGCAAACGTTAAATCTCTGATCAGTGTCCAAATTTCATACTTCCCTACATGGGCCAGGTTTCGCCAAACTAACGGCGTCTTCAGAGGAACTGATTATTCCGCGAAACCAGGGAGAAATACCACCCAGCACGGTTCAAAACCAAAGAAGAAATAAGCTTACCACAAACAGGTCAAAACCCAAAGCAGCAAAGAGAGAGGCAAGGCAAATGGAGAGACAGCAGACACAGCTGCATAATAGTAAAGCAATCAGAGAGAAAGCTAGCTACAACCAACACACACAAAAAACATAGACCAGAGCTTTGCTTTGGAAGCAAAGCTAACAAGAAAGTAATCCATACAAGTTCAAAACCTCACACACAGGGCTCAGGGTTATGCCCAAAGGCATAGCTAACAAGAAGACCAGTTCCCTCAGAATCAAACAACAGTAGTACAAAAAGAAAAGGGAAAATAGACCTGTTGCAAAAGCAACGCAGGAAAGTTCCCCTGGTCCTTATAAAGGAGTAGGCTGATGATGTCACAAGTAGAAAATGAAGCAGAAGCAGGGAGACCAAAGCAAAGCTTGGCTAATAGGAAGAAGAACAACAGCAGGAAAAAGGCAGACTGGAGAGGTCACAGAGCTAGTTACAGAGAAACAGTAGGTCTGGACATAAGGGCACGGCCACAACCGTGACAGCAAGTCATCTCTCTTACAGAAAATGGTCCTAACAGATAGACACATAAAAACATCTGGCAAGTGGCCATTTTCAAAATAAAAAGTTGGATGTTTTTCTGATTTGGAAATGGCCATGTTCCCTACTGGATTTTTGGACGTTTTTTGCAAAATGTCCAAAATATGATTTAGACATTCTATTCAAAATGCTGCTCCTTATATAATTTTGTATAACACAGAAAACTCTTCCTGAATTCTATCTGCCTAACATAAAAGCTTTCACAAATAAATGTGTTTTTAAAAATCTCTTAAACTGTTGCAATCCATTGTTCATTTACAAATGATCAGCTAATTTATTCCAAAGGATAGGACCTGCCACCAATATAGCTGTGGCCATAGTGTCAGCATACTGTGTCTGTAACAATTAATCAATAGAAAGCCACATGCCTGTCTCAGATCTCAAGGAATAATAGTGAGGATGGTATAAAGCCAAGACTTGGGACAAATACCATGATATTCCTAAATATATGGCCTGATAAATAAATACCAAAGCTTTAAACAAGATGTGTGATTCTACTAGTAGATAATGTAATTGTTTCAATACTGGAAATTCCTATTATAGGGCATAAAGGGGGGGATTCTATATACGGCACCTAAAAAATCCACACGGAAAACATTTCCGCATAAGCGTAGTCTAGAAGCGGTGCCTAGCTTTAGCCGCAGTATGTATAATATGCTTAGTTGATATCCCAGTGCCTAAAACTATGCACGTCCATTTACACCAATGAAAACGTAAATCACAGCATGTAGATTTCAACACAGAGTGCCATATTCTATAACTACACATGTAAATTTCGGAACACCCATTTCCCCACCCATAACCATGCCTCTTTTTGTCTGCACGTGCTAGAAGTTAGGCATAGTACATTACAGATTACGCTTAGCATGTTGTGTGCACGTAAATTCTAATTATTGCCAATTAGTGCTCATTATTGCTTGTTAAGTGCTGTTATCAATGCTAATTAGCTTGTTAAGCCACTTAAGTTACAAGCGTTGATATAAAATCTGCCTGGATTTTGGTGTGGATCTCTAGGCACGTTATATAGAATCCGGGGGAAAGGGGGCAATTCTATAACTAAGCACCTCCATTTAGGTTTCCTAACTAAGCACCTCCATTTAGGTTTCCCTAGAATGCAAGGTAGGGGCCTATTCTATAATTGAACCAAGGCACCTAGATTTGCTAATAGAATACTAGTATAACCCAGTTTTGATGCGGTTAACATCTAAATGCCTGCTTTTACCCCAGCCACACAGTATAAGTGGTATACGTGTTAGCAAATAAATGTGACAGCAACATGCCTAAATTAAAGTATTCTGTAAGTTACACATGCAAATAGAAGCCCCGTCTATGTCTCGCCATTGCTCCACCCCTGGGTACGTCCCTTTTGCTATATGCACTATGCAAAATTGCTCATTTAGAATATTGTGTATAAGTCTGGAGACCACATCTTCAAAAAAATATAAATAGGACGGAGTTGGTCCAGAATGTGGTTACTAAAATGGTTAGTGGTCTGCAACTGAAAGGAAACTCTGGAATGAGGGGGCATTGGAGGAAGGTGAAAGGGGATAGACTCAGAAGTAACCTTAGGAAATACTTCTTTATGGAAAGGGTGATCAATTGGTGGAACAGCCTCATGGTGGAAGTGGTGGACACAAAAACAGTATCTGAATTCAAGAGAGCTTGAGACAAGTACATAGGATCTCTAAGGGAGTGAAAGAGAGAGTAGATGGCATGGATGGCCAGACTGGATAGACCATCAGGCTTATTTTTGAAACAGAAGGGCGCCCATCTTTCGACACAAATCAGAAGATGGGCGTCCTTCTCCCAGGGTTGCCCAAATCGGCAGAATCGAAAACCAATTTTGGGTGTCCTCAACTGCTTTCTGTCGCGAGGTCAACCAAAGTTCACGGGGGCGTGTCGGAAGCATAGAGAAGGCGGGACTGGGGCATGCTTAACACATGGGCGTCCTCGGCCGATAATGGAAAAAAGAAGGGCGTATCTGATGAGCACTTGGCCAAATTTACTTGTTTCATTTTTTCTTGTGACCAAGCCTCAAAAAGGTGCCTGAACTGACCAGAGGACCACCGGAGGGAATCTGGGATGACCTCCCTTTACTCCCCCAGTGGTCACTAACCCCCTCCCACCCTAAAAAAAAATGTTAAAAATATATTTTGCCAGCCTCAAATGTCATACCCAGCTCACTGACAGCAGTATGCAGGTCCCTGGAGCAGTTTTAATGGGTGCAGTGCACTTCAGGCAGGCGGACCCAGGCCCATCCCCCCTACCTGTTACACTTGTGTTGGTAAATATGAGCCCTTCAAAACCCACTAGAAACCCACTGTACCCACATCTAGGTGCCCCCTTCACCCCTTACGGCTATGGTAGTGTTGTACAGTTGTGGGGAGTGTTTTTTTTTGGGGGGGGGGTTGGGGGGCTTAGCACCCAAGGTAAGGGAGCTATGCACCTGGGAGCAGTTTATGAAGTCCACTGCAATGTCCCCTAGGGTGCCTGGTTGGTGTCCTGGCATGTCAGGGGGACCAGTTCACTATGAATGCTGGCTCCTCCATTATCACTGAAAACCGGGGACGATCATCTGTAAGGAGGACCATCTCTAAGGTCAACCTAAATGTTGAGATTTGGGCGTCCCCAACCGTATTATCGAAACGAAAGATGGACGTCCATCTTGTTTCAATAATACGCATTTCCCTGCCCCTTCGAGAGGACATCCTGTGAGGATGACCTCAGGAAAACTTGGGTGCCCCTCCATATGGTCTTTATCTGCCTTCATTTTTCTGTTTTTCCATAGGTTGAATATGGACACATATGTGCATATATTCTAATATTCTAAACATCTACATGTTTAACTCATGCATAAATTTTAGTACCTAGTCTGTAGAATTGCACTTTTGGTCAGGAAATGGGTGGGAATTGCACATTGCAGTTGCAATGGGCATTGCTATGAAGCATCAATTGCTAATGTGGTAAAAGGGAAGGGCTGTCATTTATATAAAATAACCCCTGGCTTGTTTTGTGCTGAGTTCAAAACAGTAGAAGAGACAAAAAAGAAGAACCTCTCACAGATAGTGTCCAAAATTCCTTTTATTTAATATTCCAGATGATTCTACAGCAAATGCGACCTAACACAACTTGTGTTTTGGGTGTACTGGCCTGCCTCATGTGGAGTTGTTGGGATTTCAGGCTTGAGCGGTACCTGAAGAGCCTCCTGAAAATTTTTGTGGGTTGGTTTGCATTTGTGCGGTCCAGCAGGGCATGCAGGCACTGAAGAGTGTGGGCACCATGAAAATGGCATCAGGGCCAGTTTCAGAGAGCTCTTGTGGTTGCTGGCTCGAGTAGAGCCATGCAGTGGAATGTGAAACCGTGCACTGCTCTGCCAGATTTTGAAGCAATTGTAACAGGGTAGAAATAGAATTTAAAACTGCACTATGTGCCCAGGGTGCTCTGATAGAGCTACACGCAGGGTTCTGTCAGAGTCCTGGGTAGGATTCTAAACTGCCGAGTTAGGCAGTTAGGTGGGCTGGCTTGACTGCGACAGACATATACGTGTTAGAATCTATCTGACAGGGCCTAAAAAGGAAGTATTTTAAGTAAATTTTAATATTTATTGTATGTGTGAAGAAGAGTGATTGTGTAGTTAAAGTGCTGAGAAGCCAGCAATACTAGTCTGGCTTCAGGGCGTTTGATTGAGTGCTGACTGAAGGAAAATAAGACAGCCTGTGCCAAGTTACTTCAATACAAAGGCACTGAATTATTTTATTGCATTGTAAACAGTGTCCCTAGGGTTTCTGCAGTGCTATTAAAACAAACAAACAAACAAGGGTTTGGTCTCTGAATGGGAGAATAAAACTCTGAGGCTTTAGAAATCAGCTTTTAAAGGAAAGCTACACAGTGAGTTACAGTGTTGTCAGTGGTGTTAGTGGATCTGGCACAGCCAAAATTCAACAGAGTGGTGACAGATTGTTACCAAGGAAGGTACACCATCTAATTTGAAGTGCCAGAAAATTAAAGAGCTGCAATAAACTTTTTTTTTAATTGCAGTCTGGGTTGACAAATTGAAAGGAGTTAGAAATGTGTGCAGCACCTAAGCAATACTTTTGACCTAACAATGGGAAAAGAGTAAAGTACTCCTTAGATTTGGTCTCTTGTCAATGTATTACAACTATGAAACTTTATTGGCAAATTGTTTTTAAGCACAAGACTTACAAATAAAATGAGATTTAAGAGTTCTTTTTGAAAGGTAATTTGTGTGAGGGTTCTAACAGGGACCTTAATTATACATATTTTAAAAATTAGATAGTTAGGTAAGGAGGAGTGATTGTAATGTTACCACCCCTCTCGGCTGGACTGTAGTGATGTGCTCCCAGACAGGGCCGGTCTTAGGCAGAGGCGACCGAGGCGGCCGCATAGGGCCCCGCGCCTAAGGGGGCCCCGCGCGGCCCGCTTCAAGTCTGCCTCGCCTCTCCTACCACCACCAATGCTCGCCTGCCCTCCATGTCCAGCGACGTGACTCTCGGGACGGTGTAAAAACCAACCGCTTAAGGTAGTACTTAGATCCGGAGGATCCCGCGGATCTGGCTTTTACAACGTCCCACTCTCCAGTCCTCGTTCCCCAGCTCCCCCTCCCTCCAGCCGTCTGAGCCCCCCCCCCACTCCCCGACCCGCCAAACGACCCCCCCTCCTCCACTCCCTGACCCGCCAAACGACCTTCGTCTACCACCCGACCCGCCGGCACCTCACCTGACCCAGCATTTTTTAAAAAGCTCCAAGCGGCAGTGCCTCCTCGCGTCTGTGAAAGAAAAAAAGTCGCTTCGTCCATTGGCCGGCCTTCCCTCATGTCCCGCCCTTGCGGAAGTTACATCAGAGGGCGGGACATGAGGGAAGGCTGGCCAATGGACGAAGCGACTTATTTTCTTTCACAGACACGAGGAGGCACTGCCGCTTGGAGCTTTTTAAAAAATGCTGTGTCAGGTGAGGTGCCGGCGGGTCGGGTGGTAGACGAGGGTCGTTTGGCGGGTCGGGGAGTGGGGGGGGGGCTCAGACGGCTGGAGGGAGGGGGATCAGGAGAACGAGGAGAGTCGCGACGCTGGACATGAGTGAAGGGCAGGGGGCACAGGAGGGTCGCTGGACATGGGGGGATAGCAGGGGGGGTCTGGAAATAGGTGGAGGGCAGGGGGCACAGAAGGGTCGCTGGACATGGGGGGATAGCAGGGGAGGGGGGCTTCTGGACATAGGTGGATGGCAGGGGAGGGCAGGGGGCACAGGAGGATCACTGGACATGGGTGGATGGCAGGGGAGGGGGCTTCTGGACATAGGTTGAGGGCAGGGGGCACAGGAGGGTCACTGGACATGGGTGGATGGCAGGGGAGGGGGTTTCTGCACATAGGTTGAGGGCAGGGGGCACAGGAGGGTCACTGGACACAGGTGGATGGCAGGGGAGGGGGGCTTCTGGACATGGGTGGATGGCAGGGGAGGGGGGCTTCTGGACATAGGTGGATGGCAGGGGGCACAGGAGGGTCACTGGACATGGGTGGATGGCAGGGGAGGGAGTTTCTGGACATAGGTTGAGGGCAGGGGCACAGGAGGGTCGCTGGACATGGGTGGATGGCAGGGGAGGGGGGCTTCTGGACATAGGTGGATGGCAGGGGAGGGCAGGGGGCACAGGAGGGTCACTGGACATGGGTGGATGGCAGGGGAGGGGCTTCTGGACATAGGTTGAGGGCAGGGTAGGGGGGTTTCTGGACATGGGTGGATGGCAGGGGAGGGGGGTTTCTGGACATGGGTAGATGGCATGGGAGGGGGGTTTCTGGACATAGGTGGATGGCAGGGGAGGGCAGAGGGGACAGGGGGGGTTGCTGGACATAGATGGATGGCAGGGGGGACAGGAGGGTCGCTGGACATGGGTGGATGGAGGAGAGAGAAGAAGAAATGCTGGACATGGATGGAGGCGAGGAAAGAGTGAGGAAGGAGATGAGGTGAGGGAAAAGGAAGAGAGGAGAAAAAGTGCACATGGATATAGAAAATAGGCAGAAGCTGGATCCACTGGACAGTCAAGTCTGCGGAGGACCCAGCTTTTACTTACGGATGTAGGGCAAGAAATGAAGAAGAAAGGCAGAAAGTAAAGAAATAAATGGAAAGGAAGCCCTGGAAACGGAGTTAAGAGGACAGATAGCAGCACTATCGGATACTGAGATAGCATGATCAGAAAAACAAAGTCACCAGACAACAAAGGTAGAAAAAACTATTTTATTCAGGATTTATTAATTGGAATATGTCAGTTTTTGGAAATGTGCATCTGTGATATTTTTCATGTACGTTTCAATTTTTGTAGTATTGCTGCATGCTGAGTCTGACTTCTTGAGGTAACTTTCCATTTCAGTATTTTGCCTTCATGTGTTTTTCAGGTGTGATCAAGGAAGGTGCAGTCTTCTAGTTTGAATCCCTTTTTGTTTGTTTTTTTTCACTAGGTTGTGCACTGGTGTTTTAGAGCCAGGTGTAATTACAGTTGCCTTTCCACGCCACGCATAAGGTTGTAGCTCGTTCTGTCCTTGGAATTAGTGCTGTTTATGGTTTGTTAAGGTTATGAGTGTGTTTTTGCACAAGTTTGTGTATAGTGTTTTGCAGTGGAGAGATTGCGTGTTGGCCTTACTAAGGTGGCACCAAACATCAGAAAGGGTGTAGAGCCTAAATCATGACACACTACCTCTAAAAGGGTGTTTTGTGGCTCTGCATGAGAATTGTGATATTATGATCCCTTGCTAGCTTCATATTGTTGACGGTCTGCATTTTCCATAAGGCTGGTATATTGGTGTATAAGGTATTAATTGTGACAATTTGTTTTTACTTATTTTTTTTCTGTGTGTTGTCAGACAGTTATGGATGACAGACAGAGTCGGAGTCTTCTTGAGTCAGAGAGCTGTGGTATATATTTTAAAACAATTTTAATACCTTGGTGGTCTATGTTTTTATATTGTACATTATATTTCACACATCACTTTATTTTATTGTATATCTTTTCATTTCATTTTTATTTTATTGCATATATGAGTTACAGAGTAATAGGGGAATTTGAAAGTACTGAATCTTTTCTTAATATTTTTCCTTTATTCTCCTTTGTTATGAGAATTAGAACTACTAATTGTAGTGGACTTGAACTGAATAATTTCTAGGGAGGGGAGGTTTCATGATAGCATTGTGCTTATTATTTCAATCATTTTTTTGTACAAGTTTAGCTTCATTTGTCTTTATTTGAAATTTCATAAATAAAGTTCTAAAAATGGAATAATCTTATCAATGGGGTGGAGGTAGGGGCGGGGCTATGGTGGGGCGGGGCTAGGATGGGGCCCCACCAAATTGGTCTGCATAGGGCCCCGCACTTGCTAAGACCGGCCCTGCTCCCAGATACCTGATTGTTGTAGTCGTGGCGAATGTCCAGGGAACACACACTCACAGCCGAGGGAGTGGAACAAATAAACTAACCTTGTCCTTTACTCTCAAAGAATAAAGGAGGACAAGAAGCTAAATTTAGGATTTGTTCCTGAACTGGAAGAACCGCACCTTCAGATTTACAAATTATCTTTTTCTTTATTGAATACAAATGCAAGCAAATTTTCATTCAAATAAACTCAAATTCAAAATTAGTGTGTGGCTTAATAGAACTGCAATAACATATTCAACATTCAAATGTAGTTTTACATGTATACCCTTAACTTTTTCTGTTTCTTTCCACAAAATCACCTAAAAAGGCAGAAAAGAACCTTTTCAGATAAGTATTTAAATTGTCTTTTTATCAAAATCAGGTATTTGTTTTAATACTCTTTCCTTGCTATTGATGTCAGAATTTGAGTCTTTATGGGTATTATGGATGTTTGTGCAAGGATCTCACTTGAACCCAGAACACTTAGGCAAGTCAGGAAAACATGGATTTTTTTATATTTGATGTTGTTCTGCTCTTTAGTTTTCCCTTAAACTGTTGTAAACCAACAAAAAATGATATGTCTTTCAACACCCTTTTGCCAATCCACCTTATAATTGAAAGAGAAAAACACCTAGATTTCGAAGCAAATCGGGAGATAGACGTTTATCTCACAAAAGCAAATAAATCGGTATAATGGAAAGCCGATTTTGGACGTTTTCAACTGCACTCCATCGCGGAAGCGTACAAAGTTGACGGGGGCGTGCCGGAGGCGTGGTGAAGGTGGAACTGGGGCGTGGTTATCAGCCGAGGAGAGATGGGTGCCTTTCGCCGATAATGGAAAAAAGTATGCGTTTGTAGCTAGAATTTAGGGCACTTTTCCTGGACCCTGTTTTTTCCATGAATAAGGCCCCAAAAAGTGCCCTAAATGACCAGATAACCCCCAGAGTAATCGGGGATGACCTCCCCTGACTCCCCCAGTGGTCACTAACCCCCTCCCACCACAAAACATGATGTTTCACAACTTTTTATTTTCACCCTCAAATGTCATACCCACCTCCCTGGCAGCAGTATGCAGGTCCCTGGAGCAGTTGTTAGGGGGTGCAGTGGACTTCAGGCAGGTGGACCCAGGCCCATCCCCCCCTACCTGTTACAATTGTGCTGCTTAATGCTTAGTCATCCAACCCCCCCCCAAACCCACTGTACCCACATGTAGGTGCCCCCCTTCACCCCTTAGGGCTATAGTAATGGTGTAGACTTGTGGGCAGTGGGTGTCGAGGGGGATTTGGGGGGGCTCAACACACAAGGGAAGGGTGCTATGTACCTGGGAGCTCTTTTACCTTTTTTTTTGTTTTTGTAAAAGTGCCCCTTAGGGTGCCCGGTTGGTGTCCTGGCATGTGAGGGGGACCAGTGCACTACGAATCCTGGCCCCTCCCACGAACAAATGCCTTGGATTTATTCATTTTTGAGCTGGGCGCTTTCATTTTCCATTATCACTGAAAAACAAAAACGCCCAGCTCACAAATTGTCGAATAAAACATGGACGTCTGTTTTTTTTGAAAATACGGTTCGGTCTGCCCCTTCACGGACCCGTTCTCGGAGATAAACGCCCATGGAGATAGACGTTTTCGTTCAATTATGCCCCTCAATGTCACTTAGCTGTGGTTGAGTTTATTTAGGTGAGGTCTTTCTTGCGTTGGAGCTCAGCCGGAACCCTTCAGAGGATAATTCACCGATCTCTTCTTCCTAAACCTCCCTTATAAAGAAAATAATCAGGGAAGCAAAACTTAAACTCCCTGTACTTGTTCAGGAACTGACTCCACTCTGGTGACATTTAATCAGTTCTCAATACTGTGGCCAAACTCTCTAATTGAAATAAGTTAAAGGTTTTCTCACTACAAAACCTATTTCTCACTGTTGATTCCCTATTGTAAATGGTTGCAGAAGAAGACTTTTGCACTGCATTCAGGGATCTCACACAGTAACCCATTCCATATTCAAATAGTAATACAACATTCCATCTCATAGACTTCACATAAAAACATAACATTTCCCTGCACAGCTATCAGATCAATCTGGAGGATATAGCACACTCATACAAAAGCAGTGCTTAATCTGCCACCTGACAAACCTTGCACTGAACACTCAGAGCACTCACAAACAACACACCTTTTCCACAGACACAGCCTAATAGTTTCTTTCTCCAAACAAAAGATTCACCTTCAATTTCCCCTTAATCCCCCTTTAAATTCTAGCACATTTCTTTCCCTGACACCCTTATAGTTTCTCTCACTTAGTATAATTACTAACAGAAATCACAGTCTCCCACACTCCTGTGTCTCAAATGTTTTTCCCTATTCTAAAAAGGGTAGGCAGCCATGTGTCCACTTAATACCTTAGCATACAGACTCTCATTCCACAAAATTGTAACTCACTTTTTATCTCTTGGAACCCAGTTCTATCTTTGAAACACCCTTCACACTTACCTCAGCTCACTTTCAATATCAAAGTACCCCTTTTCAATGTCACATTTCACTTTAAACTCATAAAATATACTGTTTTCTCTTACATTACACAGACACACCCCATATGTTTTTCTTTCCCAGTCCTTCCCTGCTCTGGTCTTCAGTTCACTCAGCAGTCTCCCTAGCAACTCCCCCCCTAGAGGAACATCTGACATCCCTCAACCAATCAGCTTGTCAGAAAAAGGTTTTTTTTTTCTTATCTGTTTGGTTTAGAATCTAGGCTGTCCCTTTCCCCCATAGAAGTAAATGCAAAACTTCCTACACAGAGAATTTCAAAGTCAATTTTAACCTGACTTGTACCCAAAACAACAAGAAACATTTTATAGTACAATCCCCACCTAATCATGGTTTATTTCTTGAAAAATAAAACCATATTTAAGAAACATCTCACACTTCACCTAACTCCATTAATAATTTCCAAACTAACTTTAAACCTTTTCCAGCCAGCAGCATCCACCAAAACCTTGGAACAGCCCCCCCCCCCCCCCCCCCAGAGCCCCAGGAAAAAAAACCATTTAATATATGTTACCATATATTACAGTCATGATGAGATAGTTAGGATTTTCTTTTTGATTGTTAAAGCCAGGGAGTAGGGAAAACAAGAAGAAGATAAGATATGGTGAGAGCTCCAACTGAAGAAAGGAAAACAAAAGAAAAGAAGAAAATCAAGCAGAATCAGAGACACAAGGTGAAGCAAATGGACAAAGGTTCAAGCACATAGACTTAAAAAAAATTGACAGAATGGTACTTACCTGGGGAACTTGAGTTCTGGGAGAGAGAGGTTGCTGTAACAGAAGAAAAGTTGACACAAAGTATCAATTCTTTATCAGAATACATTGTTGTCAATTTTGGGTCTTTGTTGTGTGAAAAGTAAAATGTAAAATACTTATCTGATATTGTTCTTGTTTAATAAATTAGTTTGTACATTGACTAGTTTAGGGATCCTAGAAAGAAGATAAAGGAATATTTAAATACAATTCTGTATAATTGAGTTTAAGAGGTTACTTGAAGTAAGAAAAATAAAATTTTACCTTATTCCTTCTCTGAGTTATCCATAATCCTCATACCCATTCCATTCCTCCTTCTGGTTCATTTTTATGTTTTTACTTTATTCTATGTGACTTCTTTTTCAGGTGAAGCTGAGGTACCAGCCACTGACTACACTTAGAGGTATGTTTACTAAGGCACATTAACGTTTTTAATATGCCTTTTTTGACATGCGTTAGCTTTTAACGTGCATTAAAAATGCTAACATGCCTATACCATGCCTTTGTAAACACAGGCGTAAGAGGGTAATAGTGGGGTATAGTTTGGTTCCCAGGAGGTGGGGTCACATTAGCAAACCTTGTTCTGCATTAGTGGCATAGTTGCCACCAGGGGCGTAGCCAGACCTCAGCGACAGGGGGGTCCAGAGCCCAAAGTATGGGGGCACAGTTTAACCCACCACTTTTGCCCCCCCTCCCACCACTGACCCTCTCCGGTGGCGGAAGGGGTGTCAAAAGTGGCAGGGGTGGGTTGGCTGTGGGGGGGGGGGGTCAAAAGTAGAGGGGGCCAGGGCTAAATCTGTGGGGGCCCATGCCCCCATGGCCCCACCTAGCTACGCCCATGGTTGCCATTCCAAAAGTTTTACAAATATCCCCAATTGCCATTAGAGAGGTTTTGCATTTAATATACCTTAACTATTAACATATGTTATATGCAAAACCTCAGCCCAAATTAATAGGCTCTCTTAATGAAAAAGAAGAGAAAATTTGGGGATTCATAAATTCATCTCATCACTGAAATAATAAATTTGTGTGAATATACAGGCACTATTCAAATCAATGTCCCAATAAAAACCTCATCATATAATACAAAGAGTTTTTAATGTGCCTACAATTAGCACACGCACTAACCATGTAGGCGCCCATAGGGATATTGTAGGCACATGCATGGTTAATGTGCATTAAAGATGCTAACGCGTCTATAATGCAGCTTAGTAAACAAGGCCCAAAGTTAATTGCATATGTTATGAGCATGAACTATTCAAATTAAACTGAATATTGGACAAAGTTTTCCCCTTTGTCTTTTGCTACAAAATGCTGCATTAGAACTCTTGATAATTGTTCTACACCAGGATTCTTAATCTCAGGGATTATATATAATACCTTTGAACATAAGCATTCATCTCATACTAATGAGTTGTTTATCTTTTTATATCTACCTGGAGACAACTATCTCTTCTACTGTAAAATTGAGAAAAACGTTTTAGGTCTTCTCTGGTTAAACTGGAGTTCCTACCTCATTTCAGGGCCACTGAGGGGTGAAGGACAAGGTTCCCTGGGCCTGGCCTCCAAGAGGGGCCCGGTGCTGGCAAGGCTTTCAAAGGCAGGCAAAAGGTTCTGCTCCATCAGTCTATCTCTCTGCTGCTCCTGTGTGTCGGGACTCAGGTGACTGTATCAACAAAATAACCTAGGTTCTGGCGCACAAGAGCAGGAGAGTGACAGACCAATGGGCCATACTAGCGCCCACATTTGCTACCACATCTTATTTTTGGGTTTAAGTAGCATAGAATCATGCTACTTTTGGGGACTCTACTAGGTATTTTTAACCTGGACTGGGTACTGTTGGGAAAATGATACTGTGCAAGATAGACCTTTGGTCTGACCCAGTAGGGCAACTCTTCGGGATTGGCAGTCAGAGAATTTTTGTCTTGTGTCATTGCCCGTGTCATTTATGGGAATTTTCCTTTTATTCAAGTTTTTTCTGGCCATGTTGTCAGTTTATCAGTTTCTGATAATAGTGCACATTCTTAGGAAATGTGCATCACTTGGAAAGTATGCATTCATTTTCCAATAAGTTATGCATGCTTGCACAATTTTGCAGATGTGCACTATTTTGCCCATGCACAATGGTTCATTCACGCATGGTGGTTCCACTATCTGGAAAGAGTGCGAACTCTTTTTAAAATAGTGTATCCTCTTTCCACATAGTGGACACCATTTCCACATAATCCCCTGGATTCTTTCAATGGCACACAAATGTCTGTGCACAAATAAATTGGCTAATGAGCTCATTAGGACCAATAATTGGCTGCTAACAATTTATTGGCATTAATTGGCAATAATTTGGATTGGTGTGCAAATCTCACAAGACACTATTCTGTAAAGATCCACATGCAAATCTTCTTGTGCTCAAAGGGGGCATGAACAGGCCAGGGGCATTTATTAAAGATGCTCACAGTGTTACAGAATACCCGGGATCCACATCTAACTTATGCACCAGGATTTGCACCAGGTTTCAGTTGGTGTAAATCCTCACATTCAAAGTTTGCCACAGAAATCAGCTCTAAGAGCTATTGTATAACTGGTGCGCAACACGGAGTTCCGTTTATAGACCAGCGCTCCTCATGGATTTTCTTTTTGGTACCCAAATTTGGACACCATTTACTAAATCTAATCCAATACATTCTATTTCCAACTAGCGTGGACTATTATCAGTGAATGAGAACACAAAATGTTTTTTTCTGCTCATTTTTGTTTGGCAATGACATGCAATGGATATGTTATTTTGGCATTTTCCATGTCGTTCCAAGCAACAGCCCATCCTTAGCAACTCTAATGTTATTTTGTTCTTACATGCAAATTTGTTTTGGTAACTTATGCTACTTACATAAAACCAGAAGGTATGTTACACAAACACATATTCCTTCATAACAGATTTACTGTGATACTATGAAAATATATATTTTCCACATTTTATAAGACAGTTGCTCAGCCTTTGGTTGTGAAATATTTAGGAAGTAAGATCACATCCTCAGACCCTAATTCTTCAAATCTAAAACCACATTCCCAATAAATGAATAATTCCATAACCCACAGAGCATCCACATGTTGAAACTCTGTTGTCAATACCAGAGTATTTGGAGGAGACACATACAATTGTTGAACTGAACCTGACCATGAAGCATTTATGAAGTCCAGAATTACATTATTAAAAGTTAATAAGAAAAAGGAAAAAAAAAGGCTAGAAAAGTTTGTACTTGGTCTGATGCTTTAAAAGGTGATACAAGTTCCAGGCTTTAGGCCACATCTCAGCTGTGGCACGTACGAGGAGATTCTATATATGGCACCTAGGTGCCAATTGTAGAATACACTTAGTAGATAATTCAGTGCCTAAAACTACGCATATCCATTTACACCAACAAAAATTTGGCGTAAAACCCAGTGCATAGATTTAGGTGCACTGGGCCATATTCTATAACTACACATGTAAATTTCGGAATGCCCATGCCACATCTGTTTCCCCACCTATAACCACACCCCTTTTTGCCTGCGCATGTTATAAGTTTGTCACACTTCATTACAGAATGCACGTGGAGGGGCATAATCGAAAGGGGTGCCCAAGTTTTCCTGAGGACGTCCTCGCAGAACGTCATGGCGAAGGGGCGGGGAAACCCGTATTATTGAAACAAGATGGGCGTCCATCTTTCGTTTCGATAATACAGTCGGGGATGCCCAAATCGCGAAATTTAGGTCAACCTTAGAGACGGTCATGCCCGATTTTCGGCGATAATGGAAACTGAGGATGCCCATCTCAGAAACGACCAAATCCAAGCCATTTGGTTGTGGGAGGAGCCAGCATTCGTAGTGCACTGGTCCCTCTGACATGCCAAGACACTAACCGGACACCCTAGGGGGCCCTGCTGTGGACTTCAGAAATTGCTCCCAGGTGCATAGCTCCCTTACCTTGTGTGCTGAGCTCCCCAACCCCCCCCAAACCCACTCCCCACAACTGTACACCACTACCATAGCCCTAAGGGGTGAAGGGGGCACGAACATGTGGGTACAGTGGGTTTGTGGTGGGTTTTGAAGGGCTCACATTTACCACCACAAGTGTAACAGGTAGGGGGGGATGGGCCTGGGTCAACCTGCCTGAAGTGCACTCACTAAAACTGCTCCAGGGACCTGCATACCTGTCATGGAGCTGGGTATGACATTTGAGGATGGCAAAAAATATTTAGAAAGGGTTTTTTTGAGGGTGGGAGGGGTTAGTGACCACTTGAGGAGTAAGGGGAGTTCATCCCCAATTCCCTCCGGTGGTCATTTGGTCAGTTCAGGCACCTTTTTGAGGCTTGGTCGTAACAAAAAATGGACCAAGTATAGTTGCCCAAGTGCTCGTCAGGGACGCCCTTCTTTTTTCCATTATCAGTCGAGGACGCCCATGTGTTAGGCATGCCCCAGTCCCGCCTTCGCTACACTTCTTACATGCCCCTGTGAACTTTGGTCATCCCCACAACGGAATGCAGTTGGGGATGACCAAAATCGGCTTACGATTATGCCGATTTGGGCGACCCTGTGAGAAGGACTCCCATCTCCCGATTTGTGTTGAAAGATGGGTGCTCTTCTCTTTCGAAAATAAGCCTGATAGCAAGTTGTGTTTGTAAAGTCTAATCAGTGCCAATTAGTGCTCATTTTTTCTTGTTAAGAGCTGTTATCAATGCTGATTAACTTGTTAAGCCAATCAGGTTACGTGCGTTGTTGTAGAATCCTCGCCGATCTCTAGGCTCCCTATAGAGAATCTGGGCATTAGTGCCTGACTTGTATGCTCCCACACAAGATAACTGCTGCTGCATGATCACTCAACTTGCCCTCTAAACCCCAAAGCTTGTGGTTGGGACAGCCAGTCATTGTTGGATAGCATCTGAGATTGGATTACTGTAATAAGAAGCTCTTCAACTGCAGATGACTGGATCAATTGATGGTGTACAAGGATAGATAAGTGGCACAGAAGTTTCTACACTTTGCCTACCACCTTCACCTTCCTTGTACTTCTGATCTTTACCTTTTTATCCATCTAGGCCTACCCTCTGTCTGAAAATACAGTGCCACTTACTTGATCCTTAACATAGCCTCTCAGGAACAACTGGAGCCTATGGCAGTTGTAGACAAACCACAAGAACATATATCAAATACCTGAGGCATGTAGTAAGGAAGTCTTGACTCCAACCACTTTAGATGGCCTTCTCAGACTCTTTATAGATGGCAATTTGATTCAACTTTAAATGTTAGTAACTATTAGATTGTGTGGATGGGTCTGCTGATGCTTCAACTCCCATAACCAGAATGGGATTGCTCCTATTTTTAATGGACTTAAATCAAAACCTAATAAGATGTGAATACACTTGGCCTTCAGAGGATGGCACAGGACTTCCACCTATATTAGCACTGGCTTGTGACCAGTATGAAGAATATAGTGGTGAATGGGTAGCTACTGACAGCATCCATTCAAGGCCTGTTTACTTTGAAGGTTTAGACCTGCAGTGGACAGATGAGACCAAGTCACAAGTAGTCAGCATGATTTTTGATTTAATTTTTTGGAATCTTACTGTTTACCCTTAGTGATGGCTAATTTATAGATAAAATATAGTAAAGATAAATCTGCTATGTGCATTGTGATGGTTTGGTTGATGATAATGCCATTGTTATACAACAACCCAGGTTTCCAACTTAATTTTTTTTTAATTTTTGCATTAATTTTTGGCTTTATTTCAGAAAGGGGGTTGTTTGCATGTATGTGAAGGGGACAACCAAGAGAAGGGCAAGATTAAAAGAGACTGTTGCTGGCTGAGTCAAAGCTAATATTTATTTTAATGTAAAATATTGTCTCGGGAAATAACACAAAATAATGTTTGCATCATCTATTCAAGAAGCATCCCAGTTCAGTGCTCCCTGAATGGTATGCAGATTTAAGTTCATACAGTAATCTTTCATATGGTAATTTTTCTCCTTGTGGGTTGATGAATGGCATTGACGAGGAGGGTCTGTTTGCTTATCTGCATTAAGTTTTGGTTCTATAAAATCCTGTAGACATTTTCTCTTTTCAAAGTAAAGTATTTCTTATTTAAGCAAAAAACTGAAATCAAAACAATATGGATTTCAATAATTATGCCTTACAAAGTTTATAATCCTTTCATTTTCATAGCTTTCAGATTTACCCCCCTGTTTACTATGCCGCATGGCAATGCCAACACAGTCCATTCAAAGTGAATGGGCTGTGTCAGCATTAGCGCATGGCAGTCGCTAGTGCGGCTTAGTAAACAGGGGGTTAATTATTCCAATACCTAAAGAGGTGAAAGCATTAACCCCCTAATTCTATAAAAGTCACCAAAAGTTGCCTGCTTGCCCAATTTGCACACACAATTTAATTGAATGCCGAGCTAATTAGTGGCAATAATTGGCTTTATAACAAGCAATTGTTTACACTAATTAAATTTAATTGGCATTTACAAGCAACCTAAAAAAGGAGAGCATGGAAATGGGCATATCATTTACAAGCATTGTTATACAATTACAGGAATATGCACCGGTTCTGCAAATGGCTGTGCCTAAATTAGGCACAATTCCTAGGCATAAGCATTATTTAAACTGTGCTGAACTTTAAGTTCAACTTATAGAATAGTACTTTTTTCAATGCCAATTGTTTTGACACCATATATAGAATCTAACCTAATGGCAAAGGTGGCAATTCTACAATTGCTTGAGTGTCCACATTAGCACACCATCAAGCTTATTTTCGAAAGAGAAGGGCGCCCATCTTTCAACACAAATCGGGAGATGGGCGTCCTTCTCTCAGGGTCGCCCAAACTGGCATAATCGAAAGCCGATTTTGGGCATCCTCAACTGCTTTCCGTCGTGGGGACAACCAAAGTTCACGAGGACATGTCGGAAGCGTAGTGAAGGCGGGACTGGGGCGTGCCTAACACATGGGCATCCTCGAGCAATAATGGAAAAAAGGGCGTCCTTGACAAGCACTTGGCTGACTTTACTTGGTCCCTTTTTTCTTATGACCATGCCTCAAAAAAGTGCCCGAACTGACCAGATGACCACCGGAGGCAATCGGGGATGACGTCCCCTGACTCCCCCAGTGGTGACTAACCCCCTCCCACCCTGAAAAAAAGAAACTTTTTTGCCAGCCTCAAATATCAAACTCAGGTCCATCGCAGCAGTATTCAGGTCCCTGGGGGGGGGGGGGGGGAGGTGTGTGTGTGTCAGCGGAGGCATAGCTAAGGCGTGCATGTCCTTCTTTCAAACATTTTGGATGTTCTGAACTGCCCCCCCACCAGGGATGGCCAAATTTCAAGGAAGTGGAGTGGAGGAGTGGCCTAGTGGTTAGAGCACTGGTCTTGCAATCCAGAGGTGGCTGGCTCAAATCCCACTGCTGCTACTTGTGATCCAAGCATGGACGTCCTTCTCACAGAAACGTCACATTTTGGACGTCCTCATTTGCCCATCGCAGGGATGAAGGCATAGCAAAGGCACCTAACACTTGGACGTTCTTCACTCATACTCAAAAAAAAAAAAAAAAGACGTCCTTGACGAGCACTTGGATATTTTCACCTGGACTTGTGTTTTTTTAAGGTTGTAGACGGCTATTATACACACAGCTTGTCTGCGAGTATGAAGCCGTCTTTGGCATGCACAGAGGAGCCACGCATAAAGCTTGGCTGCTCTGCACTGGCTTCCCCTCCTTAGGAAGGAAATTGTATGCAAATGAGCTAACAGCGAGCAGCTCATTTGCATGCGATTTCCTTCATGCATGCCCATTCCGAATCGCTAAGGGATCGGTAAGGGAAGTGCTTTTTCCGTTCAGTTAGTGCATCAGTTAGTCCACTGCAGTGGCCCTAGGGTGCTCGGTTGGTGTCCTGGCATGTCATGTGGACCAGTGCAGTTTGAATGCTGGCTCCTCCCACGACCGAAAACCGGGTCCTACCATCTCTAAGGTCGGCCTAAATGTTGAGATTTGAGCATCCCCCACCATATTATCGAAACGAAAGATGGACGCCTATCTTGTTTCAATAATACGGATTCCCCCCCTTCGTGGGGACGTCCTGCGAGGACGCTCTCTGGAAATTTTGGGCGCCCCGTTCGATTATGCCCCTCCCAAAGTTAAACATGCCGACTTATGACATTGCCTAAGTCTGCTGTGAAATGCATGCAACTTATAAGTTGCATGAGTCTCTTGATCACATGCACTTGCTCCACCCACATGTATGCCCCCTGATAGTTGCATGTTAATCTCCAGATTCTATATATGGTGCCTCAAATTCCACACTGAATTTGAAGCGTATTCTATAACAAAGTGTATAATTTAATTGGTTAATTTGCTAATCTGCGGGGCATGGGAGTTTCTAACATCTATGTACATTGTTATAGAATGCATCTGTTCTGTGCCTAATTTAGGCATCCGGATTTACACCAAGTAAAACGTGGCATAAATGGATGTGACCAAATTTTGACACATTGAGAGCCGCATGGCTTATTCTATATACTATGCAGAATTTAAGCCTATTCTATAAAATTTAGGTGTACTTTGCAGAATATGCCTACTTGCAATTTTTTTCTGTGCAGAATTTTCAGGTGCCATATATAGAATCTTGCCCTTAACGATTTAAGTGCACTCTTTTTAGAATAGCACTATCACTTATGCATGTAACTGCCAATTATTGGTGTCAATCATGCATGTAATTGCTACTGTTCTATAAACTAGGTTTACTATTGGTGCCCAAATTTAGGCATCAGATTATAGAATTTCCTTTATAGTTACAAAGGTGTGTTAAGGTAGTAATGCACGTAATTTGACCCTTATTGTGTGTTATTGTAACACACATTAGCTTAGATTAGTGTGGGTTACTTAATAATCAGGTGCAAAACATTATTATATAAATCACGTAACACAGCTTGCCCTTATACAGCAACCTGACCCCCCCCCCCCCCCCCAGAAGTACTGCTGTGAAATTACTGTTAGGAATCACAGCCACCATTTTGAACCCAGCGCTGGCATCACTCCTGCTCATGTCTAGCCTAAACCACCAGGGATGTCTTACAGTAGGCTCAGAAGGGCCTACAGGGAGATGGGAATGCCTTTTTAGTGGTATGAGTCTTTATTGGGGACAGGGGGTGGGACTTGGCTGGCTGGCAGTAATATGTATTCAGGGGAATCTCTGGGGGGGGGGGGGTGTTGTTGAGGAAGAGGGCGGAGAAAACTTCTGTTTTTTCCCATCCTGGCCCCTTTAAGATATGCTCACCAGGAGCGGAATAATTCAGCTTGTGAGGTTTATGGCAAGTTATATTATTTCTGTACCCAGGGGCGACCCAAGGCAATCAGCTGCCTGAGGTGAGAGATGAGCTGGTTCTATCATAGAGTGTAAGGGGGTTGGGAGTCATACAAAACAGAAAACTGACAGGAAACAAACAACTGTTTATAACTAAATCATGAAATTAGAAACAGAGAAAATCATGGCAGATAAGGACTACATGGCCCATTTAGTCTGCCCATCCATACCATGTACTATCCTTTCCTGTACCTCAGAGATCCAACATGCTTGCCCCATGCCCCTTGAATTCAATACAAGCTTCATCTTTACCACAGTGCCTGCAACAGCCAAAAGTGATCTGCAGTCCAGTGGCAGAACAACTATATCTGATACCTGCAGAGGCCTTAAAAGAAAGCCGGGGAGGGGGGGGGGGAGTTGAACACTAACCCCCAAGCTCCCAACCAGATTTGCACTTAGATAATTGTATGTAATTTGCAATAAAACCCTCCCAACAAGGAATACTTCAATTTACAGCTCATCATACAGCAAACTTCCTCTACCTACCAGATATCAACAAAATCTTGCAAACAGACACTCAGTCAGAAGCCTATCATACTATACCAGCACCAACAAGAAGTCAAACTGCACCAACTCTACCTATGAAAATTGAGAGAACAATGTGGCTTACTTTTGAGAATAGTGATGCCACATGTTCAGAAATCACAGCCATAAGTATAGACAGTTATTCAAACACTATCACATGCACACACCAGAACAGGCATCCATACACACATTGCAAAAGTAAACAACAACAACTTCTACAGCACAACAGAGTTTATTCCAAATTGTTTAACCATCATTGGGTTTAAAAAGCAATACCATGCGCTTATAAGGTCTGGATAAATGAATTAAAACAAAGTTTAAGGCAAATGCCCATAATATGTAAGACTTGGTAGCAACAATGAAACAGTGATCAAATATTCACATAGCAGGCAGCCAGCAGATATAATTTTCCACTGAACATAATTAAACTTGTATGAACTTGATGGCTACTAATGTGCTGCTGGCTACTGTGTTTTACTGGTGTATTGTTTGCCTTCATAATAAAACCACACTCATCTATATACAAACACATAGCTGGGAGGCAAAGGTTACAAAAAATGTTTTTTACAACCACACAGACTTGAAGAAGAAATAAATATATACAACAGAATTGGACAATGTTGGCACATTTAGACTGACTCTGGACAGAACTTCTGCATGAAGGAAGCTCTTACCTCATTATTCCATAACTGTCTTTGAAATAGTAGTAATAAAAAAACAAAACTAAACTAAGTGCATTTTTATAATAAACCATTGCATTCTACAAAACAAAAGGAGCAAGTTCCCACATACCATCTTTTCCTTTTGATATACATACAGGAAAAACAGATGTTAATTGTTCCCAGGTTTCAACCTAAGGTTTTTTTTTTTTTAACCTTTGTACTTATAAATAAAACGTCTGAATATTGAGCACCTGACTCTCATAACATAATGTCTGCTTTTGTGGACCTTTACTAGGTGAAAACATCTATGCATGAATACAATGCCTGCTAGAGAGTCCCTATAACGAGTCCCTCCTAATGACACATTGATTATGATTTAGAACAAATTAGTACTCTAATCGATGAAACCAGTACTTCCTCTGTGTACATCGATATGCTGCACAAGCCGGCATGTTTGAAAATATAAATGAAATCAAATAAAAATGATACCAACAATAAAGAACAACATGGAAGCAGAAGCTAATAGGGTTGTTTGCTTTGTTTTGGGTGTACAAGGATGACGGCTGCTCAGGTGAGGCAGGGCTGAACCAGCTTCAACTTTTTGACATCAAGTCGTCTCATTTTCTCAATCTGACCTCCTTGCAAGGACAGGAGATGGTACGAGGCTATCTGGCCTATTATATTGGTTGAAGCCAGTAGGCAGAGCTTGCTGGAAGTAGGCGGAGTTTGCTACCACACCAGTTCACCCAAAACAATAGCAAACGCTATTGAAAACAATAGTAAAAAATTATTAGAAATAAAGGACTGCCTTTATTTGGTCCATCTGTAAAAAGTCAAAAGCTGTTCCAGTTGGATAGGCAGAGGCTTAAAAGTTGGAGGACAAAAGATTTCTTTTGTACTTACTTGACAGCTTTTTAATTTATTTGAAACTGTCCCATATGTAGATATAAACATCATGAAATAAAAACTAAATATCACTAAAACAGCATCAAAAATGATTGTAGCTGGTGGAAACAGCACTAATAAAGGCTGTATTTTATGCTCAATTTTCAATACTGTTCTATGCAATACAGTAATACATGGCCAAATTTCAGTGAGGATATCTTGTTTATTGATGGGTTGATCTTTACTGTTGTTGTAATCTGCCTTGGGAAGCCTGGTATTATAAAAATTGGAAGTAAAATTAAACTCTCCTTTCACTGGGGCACATGAAATCACATCTTCACCTCATCTGTTTTGTACCAATGGAATATTCTGTTTTGAGCATGTTTCATGGACAAGTGGTTTTCATAAGTCAAAATAATAAAAATAAATATTTTATTTCATTCAGAGCTCTCATTTGTTTAAACATAACTAAATGCTATAGCAGTCCATTGGTGTTCTTATATTTTGTCCTTGTGATAATGTATACTGTGCCAAAACTGGAAATGCTATGATACAGAATAATAACATTTAGTAACATCCAAAACTTATTAATTAGTATTATAACTAAGTTTGCATTTGGGTAATAACTGAGAAAATGCTGTTATCAAATTGTATTAGGAAGCTTGAAGTCGACTTGGTTAACTTCTGCTGAATATCAACCAGCTAATAGTTATAAGGCTAGATTTTGTTTGCTGAACTCACGCTGACTCATTTCCCTTCCACCAGATTTGTTCTTCCTTGGTTAATTTTAAACAAGAAGCTAAGAAATTAGTAATCTGGTCTTATAACAAGGACATTCCATCAAGCTATGCATCACCATTTGGAAAACATAAATGTAATTCAGCTCCATCTGTTCTACTGCTGCTTTCCCTTAGCCATCACTATTCCTGGGAACTCATCAAACACATAGCCTGGAGATAAATATTAACTCCCCCCTCAAAAAAAAAGGAAGAAGAAGCCATGCCTTTTACAACAAAACAGACTTGAAGAAGAAATAAATATACATCACAGAACTGGAAAACGGCACATTTAGATGGACTCTGGACTTTTGTATGAAGGTAGTTCTGCCCTCATTATTGAATAGCTCTCTTTTAAATAGTAGTAATAAACAATATTAAGTGCATTTTTATAATATACCACTGCATTCCACAAAACAAAAGGAGTAAGTTTCCCCAAACCATCTTTCTCTTTTGATCTAGGCACAGGGAAAAAAAAAATTTTTAAATGCTCCCAGGTTTCAACCTAATTCATATTTAAATGTGGGATATAAATGTGATAAATATGTACATACATAAATAAATAGAAAGAAACTCTGAATGTTGAGCACCTGATTCTCATAATATGTCTGTTTTAGTGGCCCTCTACCAGGAGAAAAAAAATCTCTGTATGAATATAACACATGCTAGGGTGTCCCTATAACCGGCCCCTCCAAATGACACATTGATTACGATTTATAACAAATTACTACTCTACCTATGAAAAGTTATTACATTATTATATTTCATCTGTGCATATCCATATGCTGCACAAGCTGGCATGTTTGAAAATATAAGTGAGATTAAATAAAAATGCTACCAACAATAATGAATGACAACATGAATGAAGCAGCTCATAGGTTTGTTTGCTTTGTTTTGAGTGTAGGTGGAAAGATGGCTGTGCGGAAGAGAAGAAACAGCCTCTGTGCAGCATCCTGCTGTGATTTAATTTCCTGTTTCCTCAGGGGCAGGAGTCAGCAGCAGCCTAAAGACATCTGATACCGGCGACCTCAGCCTGGAGGACTACAAGGAAGGAGATCTACCAGACCAGAAGAGGAGGGTAAGAGGAGACCTGTGCCACGGGGGGGGGGGGGGGGGGGGGGGGGGGGGGAGGGGAGCAAAGGGAGGAAAGGCCTGTTGCATCACAGGGGGAAGGGTTTAAGGGAGAAAAGACCTGTCACACTGCGGGAAGGTGGCAAATCATGAGAGCTGTCATTGGGGGGGGGGGGGGGGATGTGGATCTGTGGAAGGAGTGCTAGCTTGCTGTGAGTAGAATTGGAAGCAGTTACATCATGGATTGCGGGGGGGTGGGGAGAAGATATGCAGGCATGGCACATACATTACGCTTACAGGCAACAGGGGACTCGGGTGGTTGGCAGCAGAAGATGGTCGGGTGGGGGCTGTTGAGGAGGCGGCAGCAGCATAAAGCAGTTGTCAGACCAGGGGACAGGAGCAGCACAAGCCGACAGTCAGCATGGTGGAGCAGTGAGCAGCAACTGCATTCATAGGGCTCTTTGAATGAAAATTTCCCTCTTATTTTAATTGGCTGACTGGCTGTGATGCCACTCCTGAAACCTGTCACCTGAGGCCACGACCTCACTTGGCCTCATTATAGGGCTACCCTGCCTGTACCACAACAGTCAGTATTCTGAGGTATGAAAATACCACAGGATAGTGACTCTTGCTAACATTTACTGCACCTTTGTAACTACCACCCTAAATCAGAATCAGAATCCACAGAACGCTAGATACATGGAATTAATGTAGGCAATTTTAACCCTTCTTGATTTCTTCTTGCTTTAATAGTGAATATAAGATAGATAGTGTATGAATTCACTATCTTGGGGTGTCTTCCTTCTATAGCAATGCATAATATATAAAAGGATAATGGCATACTCATTAGTTAAATTTAAGATTAAGGAGATAGTGAAATTGAAAGAATATTATGAATCTGGACTGTGAATGAGTTTTTTAAGCACAAGAAACAACAGTGCCATTCACCAATGCATTTGACATTTTTCAACCCTATATCATTTTGATGTGCTTTATTTGGTGAGAAATCCAAAGTGATGCTGTTGTTCTGAGACTTACAGCTGATCAATCTTCCTTTCTTTTGAAAGGAATCCTGTAAGCTTTCTCTTTGTGGCTCATCCATCAGGCAGGTGAAACAAAAGGTAAACCTTGAAACCACTGTTTGTAGTGGATATGCATTAATCTTAATGGCTAGCTGTAATTAGGAGCAAGAGATATGAATAGATACTAACCAATAAATAACTCTAAACAAGAGAAGTGATGAGATTTATAACCAGAAGCCCAAAGTAGCCTACACAAAACAGCTACTGGGGAAAATGCTATTAGTTCTACATTATTAGGATCAGAAAAGTTCCCCCAGTGTACTGTTAGGATATGTTGATACCTGAACCAGATTTAGAGACTGACTTTTCAGGGTCACCTATTCTGCTTTTTAATAAAAAAAAAGCTGGCACCATGCTATTGAAAGGTTCAGGGAGTTTTTGTTGAAGTTATGTCTTACAGTGCAGTTCTCATTTCTTTTTAACAAATTAAAATGAAATGCATTTTTGTTTAAGTTTCAAATCCATTAGTGGCAAATCATATGCAGAAGCAATGTATTCCATCCTCATGCAATGGACTTAAAAATGCCTATAAAATCAAAAAGACCTATGTACACTTAACAAAGAACTGTATAATCTCAGAAAAAAATGTTATCCTCATGATATTTTAACACTGCAATCAGCGTTGACTTCAATATTTATACCAATTTAACAATGTGTACCCTAATATTCAGCACTGGTCCATATACAGATGTCAGTGTTAAATATCTGGATATTTGGCAGCTGTTGGGAATTATCAGGGTACCACCAAACTTCAATGCCAATACCAGGATAGCTATCTGGACAAGTTATAACAGATATTTTGCTGTCCTAAGTCCCCTGGAAAGTTACCCAGCAGTACCCGAGTAACCTCCAGCTCTGCCTTAGCTCTACTTCTAGACTCTCCCAGAAGTACCCAGACCAGTGCCAAAGTGTTAAGAAAATGATTTTTGCTGTATTGTACTGATTATGCAGCTGAAAAACACTGATTGGGCCTGGTGGGTGCTAATTATTTGGGTAGAAGGTGCTGCTACGTAAATAACTCATTTTGAATATCAGGCATGTGAGGAAATGTATATGAGGACCCCCGGTTCCTTAAACACATTCACTCACCAGGTCACCTTTACAAGGCCAGAGCAGGGAAACCTAGCCAGCAGGATGGGTTCTCAACCAGTAAGTATAAAAGCCTGGGGTTATGGAAAGCCAGGAAGGCCCAGAGGAAAAAGGAAACGGCCTCCAAAATGGACCTGAGATTAAGGACTGCTGAGGAAAAGTTTGATACGCCTCTCTTATGTTTGAACTTTTTTGTGTTGAACCTTGAACTATCTAATATCATTTTGTTGCATCTAACCTGTGATCCACCTGCTTACTAAAAGGTCTAGGGCTCAAATACTCACCCACAGGGCAGAAGAAAAATTTGTATAACATTCTCCACTGCAATAACATATCTTCCAGATAACCAGAACAATAATAAGAACATAAGAATAGCCATACTGGGCCAGACCAATGGTCCATCTAGCCCAATATCCCATTTCTAACAGTGGCCAATCCAGGTCACAAGTACCTGGCAGAAGCCCAAACAGTAGCAAGATTACATGGTACCAATCCCAGGGCAAGCAGTGGCTTCCCCATATCTATCTCAATAGCAGACATATTTTTATTATTGCTTACTTTGGGTAGCATCTATTCTGGATCTTTTGCCCCCCTTCTAGTTCCTTCATTGTCAGCGATTCTTCTTCCCCCCAGCTAATCCTCCTTCTCCCAGCCCGTCCTCCTTCTCCACTGCCTGCCTCTGTTGGACTCAGCAGTGCGAACGGTGCAGTGATTGAGAGAGGCTGGCAGCGTCGGAGCTCCCCTTTGCAAGTCCCGCCTATGCGGAAACAGGAAGTTGAAACAACGTAGGTGGGACTTGAGAAGGGAAGCTCTGATGCTGCCAGCCTCTCTCAATCACTGCCTGCACCGTTCGTGCTGCCGAGTCCAATGTAGTATTAAGTAGGCGAGTGAGAGGAAGGGTGCAGGACTCGCCGGGGGAAAAAAAGGTGCTGGTACGCCGTACCGGTGCGTACCGGCACAAAAAAAGCCCTGGTTCTACGGTAATTTACACTAAGTGTCAAATTTCCCTGATAACACTACAAAAGTTGCTATCTGTGTATGCCCAACATATCTCTCCCTTCCTCCTTCCTGTCCCGCCCTGACCCTCTTCCTGTGAACCAGAATCTCTCTCTCTCTCTCCTTTCTCCTTCCCTTCCCCCCATTGATCTGGCATTTCTTCTCCTCCTTCCAAATTTGCAGGTCTTTCATGGCAGTGATGAAGCCAGGTTGCCTCTGTCCAACCCAAGTAATGTCCCTCTGCCATGTCCTGCCCATACAGCAACAGGAAGCTGTGTCAGAAGACATGAGTCACAGTAGAGGGAATGCCCCTGGGCTGGCCATGGGCAGCCTGGTTAAGACATGTAAGTTTGGAGAACCAAAGAGGACGGGGAGATCTAGAACCGGGAAGGGGAAAGAGGAAGGAGGAGAGATGCAGAACTTGGAAGGCGGGGAGGGAAGAGGATAGATGCCAGACCAGGGGTAGAGGAGAGTGAGACGGAGAAGGAGAGATGTTGAAATGGGCACTAGATTAGAAATATTTCTTTTGTACCCCCCCCCCCTTTTGACATTGGTTGTCAAACTGGGTGAGCCTCAAGCAAAAGTGAGTGGACCTGTGCCCATCCACATTCACCTGCAGCTATGCTCCTGACAGCAATAAGCTACCTCTGAGGTGCTGCTTTTCTTTTTTTTCCCTCTCCCCCAGCTCAAATGGGATTCGCACTGCTGCCATTCTCTACAGTAGCTCTCTGCTGCAAGACTGCCCTCCATTGGGGCTTCAATGGATTCTTTGCAGCACAGGGAAAATAACCCAACTGCTGCTGGCTTATGCAAGGTAAATTGATTCACTTTCCCTTCACGCCTGCAACACAGCTTATTTATGTCTATTTCCATGACTGCAAGCAGGTGAATGCTAGGTTTGTTCTAGTCTTTCAGCCTAAAAGGCATTGGCTCTGCTTAAAGGTTTAACTTTAATAAGAAAATGAAAACATCATAACATGGTAAGTCTACTGCTCAGTTCATTGTATATTTAGTGGTGGGAGAGGGACCTATAGTTAGTGAAGCCTTTCACACTTGTATAGTAAGAAGTAAGGATGGAATATCTATAAAGCCCCAATAATGCAATATCCTGAAAACAGTATATAACAAGATTCTAGGCACTACAGTTTCACAAGGGGAACATTTGGGCAAACAAACTTGATTGAATTTTTTGATATTGTGATTATAAATCAGAAAGTGCAGTAGACGTAACATATCTGGATTTCAGTAAGAGTTTCAGACAAAGGATGAAAGGGGAAAGGAAAGGGTATGGGATTTAATATATTCTGCCATTCTGTGGTTATAATCAAGGTGGTTTACATATTATAAAGGCTGTTATTTTGTATCTGGGGCAATGGAGTGTTAAGTGACTTGCCCAGAGACACAAGGAGCTGCAGTGTTTCTTTCTTCTCATTTTTTTAAATTCAAACATTTTATTAATTTTAAGCAACCAAAAGAAGAACACAAAATAGCAATCCAAACAGTAAGGACACTTGAATAGTTCCAAGCTGTTTACATTAAGGGGCTCATTTTTCCAAACAGAAAACGTCCAAAAAGTGTCACAATCCGGCAGATGGACATTTTGTTTGCCAAAACGCACCAGACACAGTGAGGAAATGAAGACACTTAGTGGAACCTGTGTTCATTATTGCTACCAGCAGACACAGTATAGTGCTGATGACCTGACATGGCCATGTTTCGACAGAAAAACTGCCTGCGTCTGGGGTCTATAAATATACAGAACAAAAATAAACAATTAAATACTGGATGCTATATCCAAAATTTTAAAAAGATTAAAAAATACATAAGGAAAATACAAATATAAATATGAAAATCATAAATATAAAGATAAAATGCATTGCAAATATGATATTGATAATCAATAATAAAAACAATGTTAAAAACAGCAATAAACGTCTAAATATAAAATCTCAAAACAGGGGCACAAAACAATTATAAATTACAGTAGTAATAAATATTTTTTTAATAAAACTGCACTGAATGGAAAGGGTAAAAAAATTAAACTGCATATGCAATGGTCAAAAATAAATGGACATGTTAGAATAATAATGACCAAAAATTGGGTGTGGAATTACAAAATCACTAAGATAAACAAACATAAAATAATCCATGCAAAACATATGAAGCATAAATTTACTAACCAAATCAAAATTTTGTAAAAAAAAAAAAAAAAAGGAAGGAAAAGCCTCAAAGAGCTCAAAATCAAAAAGATTTATAGAGCTGACATGATCAAAAAGTTCCATTTTCTGAATACTCAGCACCCTAGGAGCCCGGTTTTCTATACTCGTCCCAAAATCCACAAAATATTACAAAATCCTCCCAGGAGACCTATAATTTCAAGCAGAGGGTCTCTACTAGAGCCCTTATCAATGTATATGGACTGCAGCCGTTAATGACAGCCATTTAATCTTAACTGAAAGATTCAACCCATTTTTTGAGAATTCTATCTACTCAAGGGTCAAAGGTAAACACTTTAATTATGGCCACTTAGATGTCATATCCCTGTATACAATGATTTCACAAGATGAAGCTCTGGAAGTTTTACGGCTGTTTTTGGATGGTAGAACTCCTGGGAGGGTTCCTACTGCTTTTATTTTACAATTGGCAGGATTAGCCATGAAGAGGAATTTCTTTCATTTTGGAACCTCTCTGTATCAACAAGTTTCAGGAGTTGCAATGAGGGTGACGATGGCCCCCTCTGTGGCAAACCTTTATATGAGAGCTTTTGAGCACAAATATGTCTGCACAGCATATTTATTCAAATATGTTCACCTCTTGGTTCGCTATATTGACAACATTTTTGTGTTGTGGAAAGGAAGTATCAACCATTTGCACCAGTTTGTATCCTATTTAAACAGATGCCACCCATGTATTAATTATGTTCTACATTTTGACCATTCCGATATTTCCTTCTTAGATGTCCTAGTCAAGAAGACAAAAATGGGATTTATACTACAGTTTTTCACAAGAGTACTGATAGAAATACATTTTTGAATTATAAGAGCAGCCATCCTTTCTCTTTGAAGAACAGTATGCCTTTTTCACAATTCATTAGATATTGGACAATTTGCTCTACAGAGGAGGAATTTAGGCTATAGTCAAAGATCTGTCAACTAAGTTGCAAGTATGTGGTTATCCCAGAGATATTATCCGGAAAGCCTATCGTTGGGCTACATTTAACAACTGCGATCTTCGTTTGACACCAAAGTCAGTCACTTCCACTGAGGATGAAGATACATTAACATATGTGATGCAATTTAATTCATTTTCTTCTTGGGTAGTCAAAGCTGTCATAAAGCACTGGGAGCTTGTGAAAACAACTCCAATTTTTAGAGAGTCATCTCTCCGGTTCTCTTATTGTAGGAACAAGAATTTAAAGGAGTATTTAAGCACTGCAGCTTTACCTACCCTTTCTGCTGATCCTTTTCAGGGTATGGGGGCAGTAGGTGATTTCAGGTGCGGCGATTGTGCTGTATGTGATGTCATGCTTGAAACAGCGGTGTTTACTAATCCAACTGATCATAAGATGTATTTTTTGAAAGCAAAAACTTCCTGCAAAACCAATTATGTGATTTATTGCCTGATATGCCCTTGTGATAAAGTGTATGTTGGTCAAACCTCTCAAAAATTATCAATATGTTTGATGGAACATAAGAGCTCATTACAAACCAATAAGATTGGTCTGCCTTTAGTAGTACATTATGCACAGTACCTTCATTTCAGGATTTAAGATGTGTGGTTTTGCAATGAGTGCTGCAGCTTCAGAGAGGAGGTGATCGGCAGTGGATACTACTTCAATAAGAGCAGAAATGGAGCTGCACTCCCTTAAACCGAGGGGGTTGAATTCATGGATAGAATGGTGCCATTTTTTCTAAATCCCATTTCTGATAGGATGGTTTACTGATGGAATCTGACATAATTGTTATATTAAATGGGGGCCATCTTGGATGTATCAGTGCAAACACGCCAATTACTTTGGATCAGGAGTGCTGTCAATAGAAGTATTAGACTGTGAGTGAAATATGATGCTATGTGCAATATGGAGTGCTTTTTGTGATTCTTCTTTTTTTCCTTTAGAAATACCCCGCCATCTGGGACGCTGAAGCAGCTGAGCAAAACGCTGGCCATCACTGGCCCGGGAATGAGTGAAAAGTTGGAAGAGTTTGCTTGGATTTTGATCCTGCATATTACAAGTGTCCTACAAAGATAAGTGTTTTTCTTCTGTCTGGTCTGCTTGCTTTGCCTTTTACACAACCGCTCATCACAATATAACATGAACAAACCCACCACTATAAACACTCCGGACTACACCCTTCCTGTTTCGGACTGCCTGAAAATTCTCGGAGTTACAATTGACCGAACTCTCACACTAGAAAGCCATGTGAAAAATACAACAAAGAAAATGTTCCATTCAATGTGGAAACTCAAAAGAGTAAAACCTTTCTTCCCAAGGGAAATATTCCGCAGCCTGGTACAATCAATGGTGCTAAGCCACCTAAATGACTGTAATGCCATCTATGCCGGATGCAATGAACAAATCATTAAGAAACTCCAAACTGCCCAAAACACAGCAGCCAGACTCATATTTGGAAAAGCGAAATACGAAATGCCAAACCCCTAAGAGAAAAACTATACTGGCTCCCACTAAAAGAACGAATTGCATTCAAAATTTGCACCCTGGTCCAAAAAAGCATTCACGGCGAGGCCTCGGTCTATATGTCAGGCCTCATAGACTTACCAACCAGGAACACAAAAAGGTCAGCATGCACATTCTTGAATCTCCACTACCCAAGTTGAAAAGGATTTAAATATAAATCAACATATGCATCTAGCTTCTCCTACATTAGCAAGCAACTATGGAATGCACTACCAAATGTCATAAAAGCAATGCACGACCTAACAATTTTCTAAAAATTACTAAAAACCAACCTGTTCAAAAAGACATACCACAATGATCCATCCTAAATACTAGACAATGAAACTCTACCAGAACTAGACAAAACCAAACTCTCTACACCTGACTGCTTCATTCACTCTGTCACTAATGAACGTTAACGCACTACCACTTTATTTCTCACGCCACAAATGAACTGATTGTCTAACTTACTCTATAATTTACTCTATCTTTTATGAACTTTAATGCAATACCACTTTGTATGTCTCATTCCGGAAATGGCGATCACCATTACGGCATAATGTAAGCCACATTGAGCCTGCAAAAAGGTGGGAAAATGTGGGATACAAATGCAACAAATAAATAAATAAGCATGTGCATTAAAAACAATCTTCTGCACTAAAACAGCTGCCAATGAGGTCAAAACAGAAATAATACTAATATGATACATTTAGCCTAGCCCATGCCAAATAGGAAAATGACGTGGTAATGAGTTCACTACTCATGACCATGATATTTACTAATCAGTGGTAAATTTTCTGTAGGTGCGGATACATTTCCTGCACTGCAATTGCACTGCACTACACTGTCAATCAGTTATGGAGAGGGAGGGAAAGAATGTCCTGAGCCTCGTTTTCCCCTACTCAGTCAGACCCCTTATATAACAACTCACCCCTATCTTTCTGAACTTTTTAGCAAGAGCTTATCTGTACATAACTACATGAGTATATAAGCATTGCTATTCTGAAACAGACCGAAGGCCCACCAAGCCCAAGATCCTGTTTCCAAAAGTGGCTAATCCAGGTCACAAGTATCTGGAAGGATCCTAGAGGAGTAAAACAGATCTCATGCTGCTTATCCCAGGAATAAGCAGTGAATTTTCCCAAGTCCATCTTAATAATGGCATATGGACTTTTCTTTTAGGAAATTCTCCAAACTTTTTTTTTAACCTTTTTAAGCTAACTGCTTTTACCACATTCTCTGGCAAAAACTTCCCCTTTTCCAATTTACAGGATCAATAGAAAAGAGCCACAGTAGGATCAGGTTTAGATAATTTTATAGGCATCCAGTAAGCTTTATGAGCAAAGAAGAAAAGTGATTGCATAATAGAGGCAAACTGCAGTTTTCTAATACAGGATCTTCAAAAGCTACACCATTATTATTATTATTTATTTCACTTGTATCCCACATTTTCCCACCTATTTGCAGGCTCAATGTGGCTTACAAAGACCTGTTGTGGCATCGCCATACAGGATGGAGTATACATTTAGTGATACAAAGAAGTATACATTTGCTGTTACAAGTAGTCAAGGAAGTCAAGAGGATTTGATCAAGTAGTTGTAAAGAGATACATTCTGCCTAAGGTCGGAAGGGTGTTGTGTTATGGTTAGTTATGGGTTCTCGTGGTAAGCTTTGTCAAAGAGGTGAGTCTTCAGTGATTTGCGGAAGTTAGTTAATTCGTTGATCATTCTCAGGTGAGTTGGAAGTGCATTCCACAGCTGTGTGCCCATATAGGAAAATCTAGTCGCGTGAGTTAGTTTGTATTTTAATCCTTTACAGCTGGGGAAATGTAGGCTGAGAAAGGTGCGGGAAGAGTTTTCTGCGTTTCTGGGTGGTAGGTCCACTAGGTCTAGCATGTAGGTCGGGGCATCTCCATAAATGATTTTATGAACAATCGTGCAGATCTTGAACGTGGTACATTCTTTAAGTGGTTCTTTAAGTGGTATTATCGAGTAGTAAGGTAACAAATGGTTTTATCTTCCCATCATCCAAGCATCTATAGAAAGTGGCATTCATAAAAAGTCTATGAAAATGGGATACTTCATGATCCTAGGCACTAGTCTGAAAACAACAATTTTTTTTAGGTTCCAGTTCTACATAAGTATTGCCATACTGGCACAGACTGAGGCTCCATCAAGCCCAGTACCTGGTTCACAAGTGGCCAATCCAGGCCACAAGTACCTGGAAAGATCCCAAAAGACCAAAACAGATTTTATGCTATTTATCTCAGGAATATGCAGTGGATTTTCCCAAGTCTGTCATAATAATCCTTGGCACTTCTCCAAACTTTTTCTAAACTCTGCTAAGCTAACTGATTTTACCAAATTCTCTGGCAAATAAATTCCAGAGTTTTATTACATGTTGAGTAAAGAAATATTTTAGCTGATTTGTTTTAAATTTACTACTTAGTTCTTGTATTTTTGGAAAGAGTAAACAAGCGATTCACATCTATCTGTTACACTCTCCTTAGTACTTTATGGACCTCTATCATATCTCCCCTCAACCTTCTCTTCTCCAAGCAGAAGTGCCCTACCTTCTTTAGCCTTTCCTCATAGGGAAGTCATCCCATTCCCTTTTTCAGCTGAGTTGTTCATCTCTGTATGTTTTCTAACTTTGCTATATCTTTTTTGCGATGCTGTGACCAGAATTGTATATAATATTCAAGGTGTAGTCGCACAATGGAGCAATAAAAAGGCATTATAATATTCTCTGCTTTGTTCTCCACTCATGTCTCATATTAAAATATGGCTTATACTATGAAGGTTAGCCACATATTAATCAAAGGCACTTATATCTGTGAGCACATTTATGATTCTTATCAATCATCTAGTTATTATTGTGCATTTGATTAAGTAAATGTTATAACTTGGCTACCTATCATTATGGCTTCTTTTCCATTTTTTATTTATACAATTTTAATTTAACAAATCAGGCATGACACACAGAAATAGAGCCAAATTTCCAAAATAAAGGCTACCTATCATTATGTTAACGGAAAACTTAACTCTATGCAACACTGACATAAATATTCATGCCATCAAAAACCTAAACTAATCAACCTCATTCACAATTATTCATCAGTAGCTTAATTTTGATTAAGGAAGCATGATTAGGTTATGGTTTAATAGTGCTATTATATTTATTAACAGTCAGCAAGCTCATTTATATTTCTTTTAGCAAAGAAATGAAAGGCTAATCAATACTGTTACTAAATCAAAGGTATGACAAGTTGAAAAGTGCACACTTACAGTGTGACACTTTCCCTGTCCTCCACTTGAAACTGTTCGTAGGGCTCAGTGGGGAAAGACATGGTACAGTATATTGGTAGGGTAAATAAGGCTAAATGAGAATTGGGGTTCTATGGGTGTGTGAGTGGCAGCATCAGTGATTAATAAATGCTGCCTCATTCTAATTCCAAAGTCTTCTTTCTGCTGTATCCCACTCTCATGAGAATAGGGGATAGGGTACAGCAGTTGAATCAGAGAAGGCAGGATATGGCAGGGGGAAGTCTCTGGGGCCATCCAGAAGCAGCATGAACTAATTATTGCTGCTGTTGATGCTGCAGCTGGTAACCACTGGCAATAAAAGGAAGTTTGAAGGAGAGGGAAGAAAGCTAGAGATGCTGGTCCTGTAGGGGAATTGAGAGAGAGAGAGAGAGAGAGAGAGAGAGAGAGAGAGAGAGAGATGCTGGGCCATGGGAAATGGAGGGATATGAGGGGGAGGGTTGTGAGGGGGAGAGATGCTAAAACTACAAAAGAAGAGAGAGATGCTGACCCATGGAAAGGAAGCAGGGAAGAAAGGGAGGATGGATTCCTCAGTCTCTGCCATGATTGAGATATGCACTAGTATCATTTCTTAATAATATAGACAGGCAGGTCATTGGTTAACTTTTGTGTTAATCATCCATTGGAAGCTGAATAGAGTTTGGTGGAGGTTTTGGATGAATTAGCCTATTGAATTGAATTTGCATTCAATTCAAAACTTTTACTCTTACTCATAGGGTACTTTATTTGGAGTGCCCTACCTATTTTGTGCTTACACCTTACCATTCATCTCGATTTTTGGGTTCCTCTCTGGAGTTTTGGTTAACTCCTTCTGTCTCAAATGCTTGATGAGCTTCTATGTGTTCTTCTGCTTTTTTATCTAGCGACTGCTTTTTGGAATGGGCTGTTACCCGCCCTCCCCATTTGGTTAGAGTAATCATATGTGTAGTTTCGTGCTTGCTGAAAACTTGCTTTTGTTTCAATGGGCGTTTAGTGAAACATAGCCCTTAAGTAATTTCCTTATCCCTTGTTTGTCCTGTTTGTCTTGATTAGATTGTAAGGTGTGTTGAGCAGGGACTGTCTCTTACAAGTTCAGTGTACAGTGGTGTGTACGTCTAGTAGTGCTATAGAAATGATAAGTAATAGTAGTAGTGTAGGCCCTAAGTTGTTTGTGGGTCCAAGATACTATACCTGCTCCTTTTTTCTCTACCCTCTTTATAAGTTAGCTTGATGTTTTGGGGGTACTTTCTCTCTTTCCTGTGTGGTTTAGTTCTCTTTCCTATAATTGATGGAGTTCCTTTTTATCTTTTTAAGTAGAATGTAAACCACTTCAATGAGCTTTTTCATGAAAGGCTGTATATCAATTTCTTATGATTAGTGTATCTGGGTTTAAAAAAGGTTTGGACAAATTCCTGGAGGAAAGGTCCACAGTCTGCTATTGAGACAGACATGGGAAGCAACTGCTTGCCCTGGGAGTTTTAGTACAGAGTGTTGCCACAATTTGGGTTTCTGCCAAGTTCTTGTGACCTGGCTTGGCCACTGTTTGGAAAACAGGATACTGGGCTAGATGGTCCATTGGTCTGACCCAGTATGGCTACTCTTATGTTCAATTTTGGTATTAAACATTATCCTGCTGGTGGGTGGAGTAACCTAATGGTTATAGTAACAGATTGGGAACCAGAGGGTTCTGGTTTAAACCCTACTGCAGCTCTCTGTGGCCTTGAGCAAGCCACCTAACCCTCCCCTAAGGCCAGGGTGGCACTATCAGCCTTACCTCATTTAGGGCCTACCATTGACACTATCATACTGGTGGTTACCTCATAAGTTATTCAGAGTTCACTTGCTGGCAGTAAGGACAAGAGAGAGATTATCCCCTTGCTTTGTTGTATATTTGGCCATTCATTTTAATTATTCATATTTTATTGATACCAACCTAGAATAGTAGATATTATGTACTACAAATTATTTCATATATAAATTAAATAAAACAGGACTGTCAATTAGCTGGTTTATGGCTGGGCTGGCCTGACCAGTTCTGAAAAGAGGAAGTTGGTGTCCAGCAGGAGAAAAAGACTAGCTAATATAAATGCCAGATTTGATCGCTCCCAGGTTCCACCTCATTGCTGCTGCTACTGCCAAATACCTTCAGCAAACAGCAGCACCAGAAATGGAAACTTGGAAGTAGTGCCTTCTTCCCTACCCCTGCAGAGTCCAGCATTTCCCCCTCAGGTCCACCAGCACCCCTAAGTCCCTCCTTCCCTCGATCACCCCTCCCCTCTTACCACCTCTATTCATTCAACACAGCAAGTGTCAGCATTCAAATGAAATGCAACAGGCTGCAGAGCCTCATGCTGAAGTGCTTAGTAAGGTTCTGCTGGTCTCATTCCTTCTTGCTTCCACAGATACAGGGCAAGTAGAACCTTACAGAGCACTTAAGCTACAGGCTGTGTGGTCTGTTCCATTTCATTTGAGCACTGACACTTGTAATGACAAATAAATACAGGTTTGAAGGGAAGGGGTGGATGGGAGAATGAGATACTAAAGGATACTGATGGATCACCAACAGGTGGAGGCAAGAGGAGGAGATTTCTGGACAATGGGACCGATAACAGATACAGAAAAATTCTGGATCAAGTTGAGAGGAGAAGAGAGAGGGGTGAAGTTGTATGTGGCAAGAGACGGGGATACAGAAAGGAAATGCTAGGTGTGAGGAAAGCATATGGACAGGGACAGAGAGGAGCAATGCTGGACAGGGACAGAGAGGGGCAATTCTAGACAGGGAAGGCATAGGGACACATAGGAGTGATGCTGGCGAGGGAGGAATAGATGGACAAGAAGGGCAATACTGTATAAAGGTGTAGGATATGGCCATTGAGGGGCAATGTTTGACATGGAGAGTGAGGCTATGGACACAGATGAACAATGCTAGACATGAGAAGAAAATATGGACACAGAGAGACAGTGCTGGACATGAAGAATAGGGCATGGGTTTCAGGAGTTATGCTAGAGATGGTATGATAGGAAAACAGAAGTGATTTTGGAGAAGTATGTGTAGGGGCACAGATAAGTGAGTATTGACATGAAAGGATAGGGAAACAGGGATGATGCTGGATATAGGTGGGAGTAGAAGGGGCATACAGGAGCAATGCTAGACCTAGGGGAGGGATAGAGACACAGCATGATGATGCTGAACACAGAGGTAGGGAGGGACACAGACAGGGGAGATGCTTAACATGAGGGAAGATAGGGACAGGGACACAGAAGGGAGATGCTCAATATTGGGGAGGAGGATAGGGATGCAGAGGAAAGATGGATGGTAGACACGGAAAGAAAAGAATAATTTCATAGAAAGGTCATCATTTGCACACATGTAGGGGCAATTCTATAAAGTTCTCCATAAAACTGATTAAACCTATAGTTCATTAGAATAGTAGTATATATGAGCATATGTGTACCTATATGCACACAGAGGAGATGCTGGGTAGGATAGATAAGGATGCAGAGAGAAGATGGATAGTCGATATGGAGAGAAAAGAAGTGTCAAATGGACAAGGAGACTCTAGTTAGATAATTAAGAGATGACAGAGGAAAGCAGAAATCAGAGAGACTGGGGACCAACCCGATTAGAAAAATAATGATCAGACTTGCCTTCACCCATTTCTATTTCAATAGCAAACTACAAAGGAAAAGTCTATGGTCTGCTATTGAGAAAGACATGGTGGAAGCCACTGCTTGTCCTCGGATTGGTACCATGGAATGTTGTTACTATTTGGGTTTCTGCCAGGTACTTGCACATGGATTGGTTGGAAGCAGGATACTGGGCTAGATGGACCATTAATCTGACCCAGTATGGCTATTCTTACAGTGGTGGAAATAAGTATTTGATCCCTTGCTGATTTTGTAAGTTTGCCCACTGACAAAGACATGAGCAGCCCATAATTGAAGGGTAGGTTATTGGTAACAGTGAGAGATAGCACATCACAAATTAAATCCGGAAAATCACATTGTGGAAAGTATATGAATTTATTTGCATTCTGCAGAGGGAAATAAGTATTTAATCCCTCTGGCAAACAAGACCTAATACTTGGTGGCAAAACCCTTGTTGGCAAGCACAGCGGTCAGACGTCTTCTGTAGTTGATGATGAGGTTTGCACACATGTCAGGAGGAATTTTGGTCCACTCCTCTTTGCAGATCATCTCTAAATCATTAAGAGTTCTGGGCTGTCGCTTGGCAACTCGCAGCTTCAGCTCCCTCCATAAGTTTTCAATGGGATTAAGGTCTGGTGACTGGCTAGGCCACTCCATGACCCTAATGTGCTTCTTCCTGAGCCACTCCTTTGTTGCCTTGGCTGTATGTTTTGGGTCATTGTCGTGCTGGAAGACCCAGCCACGACCCATTTTTAAGGCCCTGGTGGAGGGAAGGAGGTTGTCACTCAGAATTGTACGGTACATGGCCCCATCCATTCTCCCATTGATGCGGTGAAGTAGTCCTGTGCCCTTAGCAGAGAAACACCCCCAAAACATAACATTTCCACCTCCATGCTTGACAGTGGGGACGGTGTTCTTTGGGTCATAGGCAGCATTTCTCTTCCTCCAAACACGGCAAGTTGAGTTCATGCCAAAGAGCTCAATTTTTGTCTCATCTGACCACAGCACCTTCTCCCAATCACTCTCGGCATCATCCAGGTGTTCACTGGCAAACTTCAGACGGGCCGTCACATGTGCCTTCCGGAGCAGGGGGACCTTGCGGGCACTGCAGGATTGCAATCCGTTATGTCGTAATGTGTTACCAATGGTTTTCGTGGTGACAGTGGTCCCAGCTGCCTTGAGATCATTGACAAGTTCCCCCCTTGTAGTTGTAGGCTGATTTCTAACCTTCCTCATGATCAAGGATACCCCACGAGGTGAGATTTTGCGTGGAGCCCCAGATCTTTGTCGATTGACAGTCATTTTGTACTTCTTCCATTTTCTTACTATGGCACCAACAGTTGTCTCCTTCTCGCCCAGCGTCTTACTGATGGTTTTGTAGCCCATTCCAGCCTTGTGCAGGTGTATGATCTTGTCCCTGACATCCTTAGACAGCTCCTTGCTCTTGGCCATTTTGTAGAGGTTAGAGTCTGACTGATACACTGAGTCTGTGGACAGGTGTCTTTCATACAGGTGACCATTGCCGACAGCTGTCTGTCATGCAGGTAACGAGTTGATTTGGAGCATCTACCTGGTCTGTAGGGGCCAGATCTCTTACTGGTTGGTGGGGGATCAAATACTTATTTCCCTCTGCAGAATGCAAATAAATTCATATACTTTCCACAATGTGATTTTCCGGATTTAATTTGTGATGTGCTATCTCTCACTGTTACCAATAACCTACCCTTCAATTATGGGCTGCTCATGTCTTTGTCAGTGGGCAAACTTACAAAATCAGCAAGGGATCAAATACTTATTTCCACCACTGTATGTTCTTAAGTTCTTCTTACACAGTGCATATTTTACAGGTGAGCATACCCCACTGATCCAACGTAAATTCCCACATCCAGCAACACAGCACAACCAATGATCGTACTGACTAATACACAATCCTCATTCCCTTCTACCTTCACGGTGCCTGACACACACCTACCTCATCTGACCACAATACAACCTTGTATTTGTTATCAACCGACTGGCGAACGCCTTTACGATATTATGTAAGTCACACTAAGCCTGCAAATAGGTGGGAAAATATGGGGTACAAATGTAACAAATAGATAAATAACTGTTATACCTGCCCCCATAGGATCAGATTTGATAAATGGTACTCAAAAATGGGCACCAGAAAAGATCAGGACTAAGCTCCTTTCTGGGCGTGCGTCCTTTATAGAATGGTGCTTAAGGCCAGATTCTATATAAGGCACCTAAAAACTCCATGCAAAAACATTTTCAACTAAGTGTATTCTATAAGTGGCACCTAGTTTTAGGTGCAGTATATAAAACATGCTTAGTTGATATCCCAGCGGCTAAAACTAAGTGCCTCCATTTACACCAATGAAAATGTAGCATAAATCCCTGCACACAGATTTATGTGCACAGGGTCATATTCTATAACCATGTGTGTAAATTATGGAATGTCCATGAAACACCCATTTCCCTGCCTATTGCCATGCCCCTTTTGAACTGCATTCATGAGAATTTAGGCACAGCCCATTACAGCATATGCTTAGTGAGTTGTGCACATAAATTCTAATTATTGCCAATTAGAGCTCATTATTGCTTGTTAACTGCTGTTATCAACATTGTTTAGCTTGTTAAGCCAATTAAGTTGCACACATTGTTACAGAATATGCTTGGATTTCAGCGTGAAATGGTTGGCCCGATATATAGAATGCGGAGGTTAGTGCCGATTCCCGTGCCCTAATGTTGAGTGCCAGACTTACGTCTGCTGAAACCCAGGGCCGGCGCAACCCAGTAAGCGCGGTAAGCATGGCAGGGGGAACCAATCTCTGGAGGGTGCCACAAGCCATGTTTACCGCTGCCGGGAGAGGTCCTCACGATCCTCACCTACTCGCCCTCAGCTTCCCTGCCTTTAAAACTTTATTTTACCTCAAGTCGCAGCAACAGCAGTGATAGTGGCAGGCTTGGCTCAGCTCGCCTCCAGCCTTCCCTTCCCTTCCTTTCCTTCTCAGTGTGGCGCCCTCCTCTGATGTAATTTCCTCTTTCCGCAAGGGTGGGCACTGAGAGGGGAGGGAAGGGAAGGCTGGAGGCGAGCCGAGCCTGCCGCTTTCACTGCCATCGTTGCAACTTGAGGTAAAATAAAAGTTTTAAAGGCAGGGAGGCAGGCAGGAAGGAAAGGAGGGCTGTTGTGGGAGAAGAGGGCGGGCAGGTAAGGGCTGGGTTGAACTGGAACTCGGGGGCTTAAAAGGGGGGCAGGTGGTAGCTGGGGCGAGTCACTGGACATGGATGGGAGGGGAGGGCAGAGGAGAATCACTGGACATGGAGGGGAGGGTAGGGGAGAAAGGAGAAATCGCTGGACATGGAGGGGAGGGCAGGGGAAACAGGAGAATTGCTGGATATGAATGGAGGAGAAGGCAGGGAAGAGAGATGAGTTGCTGGACATGGATAGATGGAGGGGAGGGCAGAGGAGAGAGGAGAGTTATTGAACATGGATGAATGGAGGGGAGGGAAGGGCAGGAGAAATGCAGGACATGGATGGGGGAGAGGGACGACAGGACAGAGATGCACATGGATGGAGGGGATAGAGGAGAAATGCTGGACATGGATGGAGTGGAGGGCATGGAAGAGAGGAGAAATGTTGGACAGGGATGGAGGGAAGGAAAGACAGAGAAAGGAAATGCATATGGATGGAGGGGGAAGGGAGAGAGGACAAAATGCTGGGAATAGATGGAGGGGAGGGAAGACAGAGGAAGTAGATGCACATGGATGGAGGAGAGAGGAGATATGCTGGACATGGATGGAGGGGAGAGAAGACAGAGGAGGAGATGCACATGGATGGAGGGGTGAGAGGAGAAATTCTAGACATGGAGGAGATGGAAGATAGAGGAAGGAGATGCACATGGATGGAGGGGAGAGGAGAAATTCTGGACATGGAGGGGATGGAAGACAGAGGAAAGAGATGCACATGGATGGAGGGGAAGGGAGAGAGAGGACCAACATGATCAGAAAAACAAAGTCACCAGACAACAAAGGTAGAAAAATCAAGTTTATTTTCATTTTAGTGTTTGGAATATGTCCAATTTGAGAATTTGCATCTGCTGTCTTATTTTGCAATGTATAGCAATGTGTCTCAATCTATTTTTCTGGTATTGTGCTGCATGCAGACTCTAGCTTGTTAGGATTTCCAGGTTAAATTTGAAGAGGGGCTATCTCTTCTGCATGTGTGACTGCAAAGCCAAGTCTGAATAGAGATATTTGTTAGGTTCTGAGATCTTGATAACATATTGTTTTAGGTTTGGCAAGACTGTTGTCCTAATTTATGGTCTGTATGCTAATTTGGTTTGTGTCATTTTGGGTATACTAGAGCTGTTACATAAGTACATAAGTAATGCCACACTGGGAAAAGACCAAGGGTCCATCGAGCCCAGCATCCTGTCCACGACAGCGACCAATCCAGGCCAAGGGCACCTGGCGAGCTTCCCAAACGTACAGCTTACAGAAAAGCGAAGACACTTACCTGTAGCAGGTATTCTCCAAGGACAGCAGGCTGATTGTTTTCACATGTGGGTCGACGTCCGCGTCGGCCCAGGAACGGGCATTTTGCCAGCAAAATAAAAACAAAGTTTTGCTAGAGTCTTCTAGTGTGCGAATCGCACACACCGCACATGCGCGGACGACTTCCCGTCCGTTGCATGAGCGTGCTTCCTCAGTTTAAACAAAAAGCATAGAAGCAACAAACAAAAAAGAACAACTCCAAAGGGAAGGAGGGCGGGTTTGTGAGAACTATCAGCCTGCTGTCCTCGGAGAATACCTGCTACAGGTAAATATCTTCACTTTCTCCGAGGACAAGCAGGCTGCTTGTCCTCACATGTGGGGTATCCCTAGCAACCAGGCTCACTCAAAAACAATGAACATTGGTCAATTGGGCCTCACAACGGTGAGGACATAACATAGATTGACCTGAAACCATAAACAAGTAACTGAGAGTGCAGCCTGGAACAGAACAAAAATGGGTCAATGGGGGTGGAGTTGGATTTTAAACTCTGAACAAATTCTGCAGCACCGACTGCCCAAACCGACTGTTGCATTGGGTATCCTGCTGAAGGCAGTAGTAAGATGTGAATGTGTGGACTGATGACCACGTTGCAGCTTTGCATATCTCCTCAATGAAGGCTGACTTTAAGTGAGCCACTGACATAGCCATGGTGTAACATGATATGGGTTTAATTGTCAGAATTAAATATGTAGCAGAATTATTGATTGTGCTGGATCAGATACAAATATATACTAATATAAAAATACAGCTTTAAAAGCTTATAGAGACAGAAGCAGATCAGCTAGCCTGGATTTCATCTCCCCCTTCCTCCCCCTAAACAAAAGGCTATTCAAAAACAAATACAGGGACTGCTTAAAAAGGTTTTAAACTTCCTCTCCCCCGTCCCACCTGAAGGACTGATAACCAAAGATTGGCCGGGTGGGTACTTGAAGGCTCATCAAGACACCTCCAAAGAACAAAAGATCAAAGTGAGCAGCAGACAGGACACTGGAGACGTGTGAAACTCCACACATCACAAAGACTGCAGTAACAAAAGACACTGATCACCTATAGAAATACAGCTGGCTACCTCAGACAAATCTTATCAGATGTGTATCTGCCACAGAGGTCCAAACAGGAAGCCTTTTGCTTCAATAGACCATTTGTCAGCAGAAGTCCAGACAGGAAGTCTTATGATGTCATAAAACAGGAGACCAGGCACCATGATTCTTTGCAATTACCCAGGGTCCAGTGCAAACCAGGAAGCAAATGATCCAGGACATGCGATCATGTTTCCCTGCAGACTAACAATATGAAAAGCCAGAGCTCTTCCCTAAAGGACTCTCTCTTCTCTCCAGCTGCACTTTTCTTCCATCACTGACTGCAGAATGCCTGGGCTCCTCTTACCTCATGCTGCGCATCAATCAGCTGGACCACAGCATGCTTTGCAACAAGGACTTGTAAGTTAAGTTAACTTATGATTTAAACCTGTCACCTTGTGTTAAAGCACAAATTCTCTGTTCCAATATCCTTTTTAAAAGACTACCTCTTGCTTGCAACCTTATTACATTATTTGTATTGTGAAAATAAATCTTTCTAAAGCTAAATGTATGGTATTTATGTTCTGGGCACATGCTTTTAAAACTTGCAGTGCAGGTTAATGTAAGGTCATTTTTAAAACTCAGTGCCATGCTTTGAGCACAAGTTCCTAAATCTTATGCATTGCAGGTTAATGTGACTCAACAAAATATAATACTTAATCCCCTTTATTCTTGCAATTGTAAGTCTTATTACCTTAATAGGTAATTGGTGGAGAAATAACCAAAATATATCTTAAAACTTATAAATACAGCTAATGCTCTGAGCAATTTCCCCAAGTTAAATATTTAATGTAACAATGGCTGTAACATTATGAGCCGTGACATGGCCCTCTAAAGACAGCCCAACTTGGACATAAGTGAAGGAAATGCAATCTGCTAGCCAATTGGAGATTGTGTGTTTTCCAATGGCGACTCCTCTCCTGTTGGGATTGAAAGAAACAAACAACTGGATGGACTGTCTGAAGGGCTTTGTCTGCTCCATGTAAAAGGCCAATGCTCTCTTGCAGTCCAAGGTATCATGTCACCTCATCGCGGACTAAAAAGAACTGAGGAAGCACGCTCACACAACAGGCGGGAAGTCGTCCATGCAAGCGCGGTGTGTGTGATTCGTGCGCTAGAAGACTCTAGCAAAACTTTGTTTTTATTTTGCTGGCAAAATGCTGGTTCCTGGGCCAATGCGGACGTCGACCCACATGTGAGAACAAGCAGCCTGCTTGTCCTCAGAGAATTATTTATAATGAAAAAAAAGTTATTTTTCTTCTCCTATACTGGTGTAATATTTTCAATGATGCCTGTTTATATGCACCATGGCCAGTAGAAGGGGTGTGGCTACTGTAGGGTGTGGCTACTATAGGGACGGAGCCATAGTGACCCCACCCCTGGATGGGTAGGGGGCGCTGATTAATAGGCTGCAGGAGGGCACCAGAAACCCTAGCACCAGCCCTGCTGAAACCTGATGTAAATGCTGGCATCCAGGTTGAGCGTGCAGACCCATCAGTCAGTAACAATGTACACAGTGGCCCTTTTACTAAGGCATGTCGAAAAATGGCCTGCGCTGGTGTAGGCGCGTGTTTTGGACATGCACGGGTCCATCTTTCAGTGCGCCTGGAAAAAGTCCTTTTTTTGTGGCCAAAGATGGACAGACAACAAAATTAAAACCAGCATCAGCCTGAGAACTTACCACCACCCATTGAGTTAGCGAAATCTGACGTGCTAACTGGGAGGTAATCGTCACTGCACGTAAACTGCAAGTTACTGCTGGGTAAGTGCTACACAATAGAAAATTGAAAATATTTTCCACCGCATGTTTTGGACACGTGTCAAAAATAGAATTATCACCCAAGGCACGCAGTAGCCGGGTGGTAATTCCAATTTGACATGCGTTGGACACATGTAGATGCCTACATGACTTAGTAAAAGGGCCCCACAACTTTTTGGAGTGCCCTTGACATGCCCATTCCCCTCCCATGTCTGTGCCCCCTTTAGAGACAGGCAGTATAGAATGTAGGTGCACAGCATTACAGATTACCCACAAATCCTAGTCAGTGCCAACTAACATCAATAATTGGCTTTTACACCCAATTATTGATGATTAAGAGCTCATTAGCCAATTAATTTAGGTGTGCAGTTTGGAAGCACACTCATAGACTCTGGAGATAATGTGTACAGTGACTACTGTTATAGCAAGTAATGATCAAATGTTTTACCTAAATTTATTTATTTGTTGTATTTGTATCCCACATTTTTCCACCTATTTGCAGGCTCAACGTGGCTTACATAGTACCGTAGAGGCATTCGCCAGTTCGGTAAAGAAACAAATACAGGTGATAATATGGTTGAGTAAGGAACATATGTTTCAGTTACAATCAGAATCAAGGAGAGGAGAGATTATTTAATGTTCGGTACAAGCTTTGGTAGTGATGTGTTGCAGGGTTCAGGCATTTAAGTTGGGTCAGTGGGGTATGCCTATTTGAACAGGTAAGTCTTCAGTGATTTCCAAAGTTTAGGTGGTCGTAGGTTGTCTTCACAGCTTTAGGCAGTGTGTTCTATAGTTGTGTATCTCTGGAACTACATAGTCTGCAGTAAGACTCAAAATTACATTCATAAATAGCCCTGAACAATCTGAGCACATTGTTGACTACACATATCAAAGTGAGTTGCAAGGTCTATTCTTTATGAACTAATTACATAGTTTTGGAATAATATGTTGCATTAAAATGCTTTTATATTCTGATAATTGCAGTCGTTTTTCAATTGAAAAAATTTCTTAGTAAGTCAAAGAACATCTTACTTTCAGTACAGCTGTTTATGTAGATGACAAAAAGCAAAGAAAATCAAACCAGAAATGGAAATCAGAGCAATTGGATGCTATGATACCTATGTTATTTTAAATGAGTCTCAGTGTGGTAACTATCCTATCATCAGTTTCTGATTAATGAAACTGGTTGTTAATCTATGGCCCTTATTTGTTGTGGAAAATTAAAAATTAAATCTCTGTGTACACTGTTGAATGAGGTATGGAAAACTCATAGCCAGAGGAACAATTTGTAATGACAGCACCTTGATTGGTCTTGATACTTGGGCAGAAGGTGGTCTCTAAAGGGAAATGAGAGAGAATAATATCCACTTTTAAGGTTTCATCCAGCACAAACACTTTAAACAAGTAAGAAATGATAGAGTACCAGGAGAAATCAACCTTTTTGCTTTGTCCCCGTGTGTGAAATCTTTCCAAGTCACAAATCATTTTATTCAGCATGTCTCTAGGTACATAAATGTGGTGATCCAGCAAAATGAAAAACAAAGAAATAGTCAAAAGCTATCACCGGAATTGTGCAGAGCCAAAAAGAGGTGTGGATATGGGCGGGAAAATGGATGTTTTGGGACATTCCAAAATTTATGTGCACTGTTATAGAATATGCCCCTCTGCGCTTAAATTTACGCACCAGTATTTGAGGAATTGTTAGTACCATTTTTGAAAAGCTATATTTGCTATTTGGATTCTGGATGTTTTGAGCAAAATGTCCAAAGTCAGACTTAGATGTCATATCAAAAATGCCCCTCTTTGTTTCGGCGAGGGATTCCATTCTAGAAAGGTGCTGTAATTCTCCAAGGACAAGCAGGCATGCGAGTGCATTGGGCTATGTGGCTGACATCACCCAAATGTAAGAATATATGCCTGCTGTCCTCTGAGAACACCTGCTACAGATAAGTAACTTAGGGCCCCTTTTACGAAGTGGTGGTATGCCCAATGCAGGCTTACCGCACACTAAAAAGGAACTACCACCGGGCTACCACAGCAGTCCGGCGGTAGTTCTCAAACCCAGTGTGTACCTGGTGGTAATCGGGCAGTGCCACGTGCTGTCTGGTTACTGCTGGGTTAGCATAGGAGCCCTTACTGTCACCTCAATAGGTGGCAGTAAGGGCTCCCCCCAAGATTACCACATGGCAAGTGCTGTTGTAAAAGGGGGCCTCAGTTCATGTCAAAAACACTTGCTGATGCAAATGCAAACCCCCTTCTGCTGCAGCTTGGAAAAAGGGGCTCTTAGGGCCCTATTTACTAAGATGCGCTAGCGTTTTTAGCGTGCACTAAAATTAGCACATGCTAAACACTAGAGATGCCCATATATTCCTATGGGTGTCTCTAGCGTTAGCGTGCACTAATTTTTAGCACATGCTAAAAACACTACCTCGGCTTCGTAACTGTGCCCCTTACCTTTCCCTGAGAACAAGCAGGCATAATATTCTCACATGTGGGTGATGTCATCCATGGAGCCCAGTGCACTGGACTCTGTGGATGATGTCACCCACTTGTGAGAATATATACCTGCTGAGCTCGGAGAACACCTGCTACAGGTAAGAAACGTAGCTATATGTGAGGGGGTTTTTTGTTTGGTTTTTTTTACAACCAATAATGTGGGAAACTTTATCATATATTAAGGATACCATACACTAAGACTATAGCACAACTGGTGACAGGTAATCACCATAAAACTTTTCTTGAATTGCAATTTCAATATAATCTTCTGTTCACCTGCTATTATCAATATTTGTGTTTGATACATTATCTGGAGAGACTAGTAAGTTTAAAGCTGAAGATATTTCAGAGGTGACAAAAATAATAAAATGGATCGGATGACTTTTCTATGAAGAAGGCTGAAGAGGCTAGGAATTTTTAGCTTGATGAAGAGACGGCTAAGATGTCTATAAAATATTGATTGGAGTGGAATGGGTAGACGTGGATTGCATGCTTACTTGTTCTAAAAATATAAGAACTAGGAGGCACACAATGAAACTACTAAGTTATAAAATTAAAATAAATCAGAGAAAATATTTCTTCATTCAACATATAATTAAACTCTGGAATGAATTTGCCAGAGAATATGATAAAAGCAGTTAGCTTTTCAGGGTTTAAAAAACATTTAGAGAAGTTCCTAGGATTATTAAGCCGATCAATAGAAATAGAATAAAATAAAACATAGAAAAGAAAATAAGATGATACCTTTTTTATTGGACTAGCTTAATACATTTTTTGATTAGCTTTCGAAGGTAGCCCGTCTTCGTCAGATCAGAAATAAGCAAATTTTGATAAGTAACAGCATATATAAGTGAAACATCAAAGTATTTCAGTGACAGTCTGAAAGGATGAGGAAGGGGTGGGCTAGGTGAGAAACAGAGAGGGCTGAGAGGACAGGGGAGAGGGAGATATGCATGGTGATCAGAGGATGACAAAGCAGTGAAATTTCATGGTTTATAATGGGCTAGAAAACCCAGATCAAGTCCTGTCTGGTGGGTGTCAAAATATTTAATCATTTTGGCTTCAAAGGTCTTACGTTCTTGTATTGTTTTAAAGTTTCATTTAAGTATTCTCACTATAAAATCATTAGTACAGTGTTCTGATTTTGTAAAGTGCTGTCCCACAGAGGTAACATCCTGGTTGGCACTGGTATTTTTCAAATGATGACTATTGCGCATATTTTCAAAGCACTTAGCCTTCCAAAGTTCCATAGGTTTCTATGGAACGTTGCAAGGCTAAGTGCTTTGAAAATATGCCTCTATGTAAATTAAATCTCTTCTTCAGCATCTGGCTTGTTTCTCCAATATAGCACCCTTTGTCACATTTTTTATACTGGATGACATATACTACATTGGAAGATGAGCATGTGAAGGATTCCTTTATGTTGAATATTTTTCCTTTGTGAATGGCTATGGGGTCTTGTGAAATGTTTTGGCATAGTTTGCAGCTGGATATATTGCAAGGATGTGTGTCATTCTCTTCTTTTTGGGTCTCTATTGAGAGCTTGCTTCTCACTAGCTTATGTTTTAAATTGGGTGGCTGTCGGAAGGCCAGCACTGGTGGGGATGGGAATATCTCTCTCAGTAATTCATTCTCCTGGAGTAGTGGCTGCAGATCTGTTATGATTTTCCTCAGATTTTCCAGCTCTGGGTTGTATGTCACTATAATGGGGGGGGGGGGGGGGGGGGGTTCTGTCTGTGACTTTCTTTTCCTTGTATTGTAGCAGATTTTCCTTGGGTGTTTTGAGAGAGGAGGCAATATTCTTGGAGATTATTTTGGGGTTGTATCCTTTCTGTTCAAAGGATGCAGTTAGGATTTTGAGGTGCCTATTTCTGTCCCCTGGACAGAGTGGACTAACACGGCTACCACATCTCTCTATTAAGATAAACTTGGGAAAATCCACTGCTTATCCATGGGATAAGAAGCATTAAGTCTGTTTTGGTCTTTTGGGATCTTGCCAGGTACATGTGACCTGGATTAGTCACTCTTGGAAACAGGTATTAAGCTTAATGGACCTTCAATCTGTCCCAGTATGGCCTAATGGTTAGTGCAGGTTTACAAAAGAGAGGGTAACAGCATACAAATATAGACAGAAGCACAAGAAAAGCAAACACTGGGCCTTCAGGATTGAGAAACATGTTATCCTTTTAGTCAGACAATGACCCGACACGGGCTGTGTTTCGGCGTGCAAACGCCTGCATCAGGGGTCTAACATAAAAACACATAAATATATTAATCAAAAATTATATATATATTTTTTAATTACATTTGTACCCCGCACTTTCCCACTCATGGCAGGCTCAATGTGGTGGGCAATGGAGGGTTAAGTGACTTGCCCAGAGTCACAAGGAGCTGCCTGTGTCAGGAATTGAACTCAGTTCCTCAGGACCAAAGTCCACCACCCTAACCACTAGGCCACTCCTCCACTATATCAAAAACACATAAATATATAAATATATTGATCAAAAATTATTCACCATTATAAACATATATCAACAACATAACATATATCATTTAAAAAAAACAGAGCACCATTCAAAATATAGAAACAATTTTAAAACACAATCATCAAGTCATACAGGGAAAGACCAGAACAAACAGTAGAAACAGAAAACACAAATATAGTAATCAAGGATTATTCACCAATATAGACATATGTACATATATATACATCAAATACATATTTATCAAAGGTAACAGAGAACCATTACAAATACATAGACAATTTCAAATCACAATCATCAAGTCATCAGAGAAGGACCAAAGCAAACAGTTCAATAGGAGAGCCTTACCAAGAAAATCCTATAGGTCTGCTCATGTACATATAAGATAAGATAAACAATCGGGATATATTTTTCCTAATGTGGGAGAAAGCACAGGGGAAAGGAATACATTAGCACTTTTATGAATCAACAGGAAATGAAAATACGATGGATCCTGTTGCATATATGTGTGTGTGTGCGCAGTCAGATGTTATACTAGTCGTCAGTGCAGTAGGAACAAATTGACAGGCTGGCAAAACCCACCCGGTTGCCTGACCATGTCCTCAAAAAAAGGACATGTCCGGGTAAAGCCAGACATATGGTAACTCTATCCAGTTCCTCGCCCATCCCTTAGGGCTGTACTGGTAGCATTGATTGTCACCAGTAAACTCCTCCAGGATCAGACCTCCTTGTCTGTTCTCTCCTCCAGAGTTGCACTTCCGTCAGCTGACCCCTCCTCTGGCCATGACAAGGCTTTTCCCTGTCCCTTCTCACGAGCTGAGTTCCCTTGCACACCCAGAGCTCTCCTCTTCAACAGTTAGTGCCTTTGGCTGACAATAACTCCCCCTTAACTCAGCTTTACGTTATTTGGCCTTTCCAGGATATCTCTTCTTGTTTCTGGTGGGGGTGAAGGCAACCAAAGACCATGTGGTCAGACAAACAGGGACTTTTATTATCTTCAAACTCCACCTCTGCTGTCAATCATTTACTAGAAACATTTCCCTCTGCAACTTATCCTAGGAACCCACCCCCTTGGGCTGAATTTTTTACCACCTACAACTCAGATGACTTCCTCCAACTCCAGAATCCTCCCCTGAGAGACTCTGGATCATTCTCTCAAATGACTCTAGTAATCCCCGTTATAATGGGGGATTACACTAGTAACAGTTTTATGACTTTAAATAACTTTAAAATTAACTTCCAAATTACCTGAAAAGGAATATGTTCAGGTGATTCCAGAATACTTGTAGATTCAATAATCTGTAATGACCTTATGAAGAATACATGTAACATAGTAACATAGTAGATGACGGCAGAAAAAGACCTGCACGGTCCATCCAGTCTGCCCAACAAGATAAACTACTTTTTGTGTATACCTTACCTTGATTTGTACCTGTCCTTTTCAGGGCACAGACCATAGAAGTCTGCCCAGCACTATCCCTGCCTCCCAACCACCAGCCCCGCCTCCCACCACCGGTTCTGGCACAGACCGTATAAGTCTGCCCAGCTACTCAAGGTTTTGGTAAAAGAACTGTAGAAATTTTTGCAGGGTCTTTTGGTCACGGAAGCAGCTGATCGAAAGCACTTTGAGGAATCAGCAAGTCATCTGTATGGTTTGGCAGCTAGTATTTCTAATTTCACACTCACAGCTTTAACAGTACAGCACCAGGGTCTTGAGAGTGCCCAGTACAGACTTCAACTAATCCTGCCAATAAGGCAGACTAGCCATCTGCTAAGAGCGGCAGAATGTGGGGTCTGTGGTTCATCTCCAACTTGGCAGGAAAGCGACATTTTGGTACTGCTGCATTGCAGCTGTGGGCCTTTCAGTGCAAGTCTGCACTTAACTGGTATTGTGACCCTCCTCCTCTAATGGGAAGTCTGCTTTGGAAGGAATGTGGGATGTTGCAGTGATCGAGTGCAGGAATGTTCTGAAATGTCCAATGCTGCACTCAGTCTCATTGCAACTTTCGTCCCAGGGAAGGCAGGGTGGAAGTAGCACCAGGCTCAGTAGATAAAAGAGAAGAGTGTAGAAAGAAGGAGATGCTATACATGGCAGGAGGGGAGGGGGAAGAGAGAGAGAGATGATGGATATTTGGAATTAGACTAGGGAAGAGTAGAGGAGATGTAGACACTTGGGGGTGGGTAAAGGGAGATGCTGGATATGAAAGGAGGATTGTGGGAAGGGATGGGGAGGGAAGGGAACTACCCCTGGTGGGAGCATAAGCTGACAATTTGCCTAGGCTATCAGATAATCTTGGGCCAGCACTGATCAATTAGTGGAATATAAGTTTGAATGTTAATTATTAATAATTGTGGTGGTGTAAGTTTGAGTACTGCTCTTTAAAAAGCTCACAGGGAATACTTTAAGCCCCTGAGGATCAAAAATAAGAAATATGAACATTTCATAAGAGCATCTCAATAATTTGATATGTTCTTCTTACCCAGAAATCCCATTGTGTATACTGTATGAAACATTCAGAGCAAACTACTATTTCAACTCAATTTTCAGCCATGACCTTCAGCTTGCATAGGAGGTTTCAATATAAAAGTCTCTTTGAAAAGCACACTTCTGTTATGATATAACTGTTTAACAGCTGGGTTCTCAGGACAATTGAAGAGAGATGCTGGGATGTACACTACAGTCAAAGAAACACTTTTATACTTCTGAGAGCTTTGAGCTATATCGCCAAAATTAGATCTCATGGAAAGAAAAGTTCATAGTTATTTTCAGGCCACTGTTATGCAAAGGAAAGTTATACTTAAGGGTACTTATTGAAAGATAAAATCTGATCTTTAAATTTTTAATCTCATTGCAGGCAACTCTGAAATTCTGATATCAAGTGCCACTTCTCCTTTTTGAAGTCTTGATACCCTACTGCAGTAGCTATAATAATATAAAAAAAATAGTCTTATCCTCTTTCTGAAATTACTGATAAGTTTTAAGGAAAAATATGATGCAAAGGTACTGAGAAATAAGGTGGGGAAAAGAAGAAAGGTCTCCATACTATTTAATTACTTTTTTCAAGATCCTTAGCATAAAATAAAGTTGCTTCCAATAAAATCAAGTCAGTACGCTTTGTAGTTATTGTCCCCGTCCATTGTTGTTGCAGTCTACAATGGAGGACCAATGATGTTAGCTCCCTTCAGGCCCCGATGTGTATACCTTTTAGCTATCATTGTTATATGATATCTGAGCCTCTCTTCCTTCCTCCCTTTGGAAACTGTGATTGCTGCATGTGATGGAGTAGCTAGAAAAAGATTGGGGGGCTCTTTTACAAAGCCGCATAAGAGTCTACGCCGCCCAATGTGTGCCAAAATGGAGTTACTGCCCGGTTACTGCGTGGCTCTTGCAGTAATTTCATTTTTGGCATGCATCTGATACGCACGACCAAATATAAAATTTATTTTTCAGACAAGTGGCATTTGATTCTCATAGGTCATTACAACAGGATACCAGGACGTGGCCTGCAATAGTTCAGTTTTTGCTGTGTTAGGCACAACGTTAGCACCTAATGCAGCTCAGTAAAAGGGCCCCTAAATTCTGATTTTACAAAGCTGGGAATATACACATCTAAAACTGGCAAGGGTCTTGGACATATTCCCCCAAATTCAACATATGGTGCCTTAAGTTGTGTGCACTAATTTGGCAGCATCCTTTCTAAAGTGCTGTTCTATAGTCTTGAAAAACATATGTTCCTTCTTTCATTCTCTGTCTAGTGACCTGTTATAAAATTATACCTATACTGTATATTCTGCTATCGCTGGTTAATCTGAACTGAAGACTTTTTTGTGTGTCTAATTAAATCAATATCTGACAATACAGATTATTATGGAGAATTTTTTTTTTGTTACTTCAATTTCTTTACTATCTTTCTGATCCACCACAAATGGAGCAGATTGTTCCAGGTCTTTTGCTCTGAGGACTGGCTTATCTGTACATACTGAGGACACTCCTGGTAAACCAGATATGCCAGGCTATAATCAGTGTTCTGGTGATTGTTGTCTTCTAGGCTGGTATTGCTGTGGGTAGTGGGGTGTGTCAAAGTGGGGTGCCCCTTTGGCAACCCCTTCAATAGCAATAAGGAGTCAAGGAACTTACGTCAAAAGGACATCAAATCCTTCAAACATTATGTTATATGTTGTGTTTTGAAGTAGATTCTTAACTTTTTATAATAAACTAGTAAAAGAAGCCCGTTTCAGAGCAAATGAAACAGGCGCTAGCAAGGTTTTCGTCGCCAAACCCCCCCCCCCCCCGGCCAACCCCTTCGTTGTTCTGGCATTGCTTCGCCCCCAACGTCATGATGTTTAACGCGAGGGCGGAGCCCGGAGCGATTTCCCACCCCCCCGCCTCCCTGTCTCCCTCCCTGCCAACCCCTTCATTGTTCTACCATTGCTCCGCCCTCGAGGGCGGGGCCCGGAGCGATTTCCCCCCCCCCCCGCCTCCCTGCCTCTCTCCCTGCTAACCCCTTCATTGTTCTGCCATTGCTCTGCCCTCGAGGGCGGGGCCCGGAGCAATTTCCCACCCCCCCCACCTCCCTGCCTCCCTCCCTGCCAACCCCTTCCTTGTTCTGCCATTACTCCGCCCTCAAGGGCGGGGCTCAGAGCGATTTCCCCCCCGCCTCCCTGCCTCTCTCCCTGCTAACCCCTTCGTTGTTCTGCCATTGCTCTGCCCTCAAGGGCGGGGCCCGGAGCAATTTCCCACCCCCCCCCGCCTCCCTGCCTCCCTCCCTGCCAACCCCTTCGTTGTTGTGCCATTGCTCCGCCCTAGAGGGCGGGGCCCGGAGCGATTTTGGTGGCTTCACCACCACGAACCTTCGAACCTTTTTGAAGGAAGTCAGAGCTTGGCTTCACTGACGTCAGTGTCCTCAGAACATTGAGGGTGAGTTTTATTATAATAAATATTTTGAAGGCAATACTATAAGATGAATCTGAACAGTCTATGAAGTTTTTGGACTTGTGATTCATAGTGACTCATGTTGAACAGCTGTAGTTGAAAATAAGAGAACCCATGCAACATAGTCAACAGCTTTCTCATCATATAGGGAAATCACATCTTACACATCAATGTCGCGCAAGTTGCATGTTTATTCGTGTTTATTGTCCAACATGCCTTAAATTAGAACTACCACCCGGCTACCACGTGCCCTGGGCAGTAATACTATTTTTGATGCACATCCAAAACATGTGGTAGAAAATATTTTAATTTTGCCGCACATTCATTTTCGGCCACAAAACCAAAAAGGCCTTTTTGGAGCGAGCTGGAAAATGGACCTTCACGCATCTAATGCATGCGCCTACACCAGCGCCAGCCATTTCTTGACATGCCTTAGTAAAAGAGCCTCCTAACATGGTAAAAATTTTGCTTAACAGCTGCTTAACATGGTAAGCTTGGGGAAATGTATGGAAAAATCAGTTTAGCATCCATCAACCTACAAAGTAATGCACATTCAGGCCCTCATGATCCAAAGCCCTGCGCTGTTCCGAACAGCGCTCTAAAAATAGTGCTGGAACAGCGCAGGGCTTTACTGCATAGATGATCAAAGATAATGCATGCAAATCTAAGCAGCGCAATTATCTTTGATTATCATGTAGAAGTGCGGGCGAATTGTGCCAAGCATGAGCTCAGCACAATCCTCCCGCACTTGTTTGACAGGTCTGGGCTGTCAAAAGCCCAAACCTGTCAAACAGCCTGCCCTGAGGCCCGAACAATGGGGGCTGGAGGTCCGGTGGGTCTCCAGCCCCCCCCAAACCCCCAGAAAACGTTGTGGCCGCCTCCGGCCAAACGCTCTCCCCCCCCCCCCCCCAGCAATGGGGGGGGGGGGGGGGCTGGAGGTCCGGTGGATCTCCAGCCCATCCCAACTCCTCCCTCCCTCCACCCCAGCCTGCCTCCCTCCTCTTCCAGTCGACGCCGCCACAAAATGGCGGTGCCCAGCCCCACCCATTGCATCCTGGGATGCGCTGGGCAGGGCTACAGACCATGTAAGGAAGCGACTGGAAGAGGAGGGAGGCAGGCTGCGTCCCTCCTCAAATGAAAGGTAGGGGGGCCTGGAGGGGGGTTGTCACCACGGACCACCAGGGAGTGAAAGGAGAACGCTGGGGGGGAGGAGTTGGGGTGGGTGGGTGGGAGAGCGTTTGGCTGGAGGCGGCCACTTCACAATTTCTGGGGGTTTGGGGGGGGCTGGAGACCCACCGGACCTCCAGCCCCCCCCCCCCCCCATCGCTGGGTGGGAGGGTGGGAAAGCGTTTGGCCGGAGGCGGCCACTTCACAATTTCTGGGGGTTTGGGGGGGCTGGAGACCCACTGGATCTCCAGCCCTCCCTGAACATGGGGGGTGGGATCGTTGGGAGGACCAGAGGTCCACCGGACCTCCAGCCCCCTGTTCGCATTTGCTTTGGGGGGGGGGGGGGGGATGGGGGCCTGCCAGCATGCAACTGCATGCAGAACAGGGCTCACCATTCCTCCCCAATGATCCGCAAAGTCTAACACCAGCTTGGAGCTGGCATTGATTTTGCCACGGCCAGCAACCCAATCTTTGGCGCGCTGGACGCTGATTATTGGGGATGAATGTGTTAAGCGCTGATTAGCATGCATTTGCATGCTACTTGCACTAAGAGCCCTCGAGTGCGTTGTTTCAGGCGCTCGAGGGCTCTGATCATGGGTCGGCAGCAAACTCCGGCGCTAGTATGGCATTAACAGTCTCTAGCGCTGGAGTTTGCTTTTGATCATGAGGGCCTCAGGTAGGTAGTTACTAAGGTGAATTAAGGCAAAAATGCATTTTATTTGCTCCATAACACACCTTAAATGGCAATAACGTGTTATATTAAAGTAATGCATGTCTAAGTTACAGCAGGACATACACAATAATGAGATGCAAAGCATGCAAATCACCTCATTATTTATTTTTTGTTACATTTGTACCCCGCGCTTTCCCACTCATGGCAGGCTCAATGCGGCAGGCAATGGAGGGTTAAGTGACTTGCCCAGAGTCACAAGGAGCTGCCTGTGCCGGGAATCGAACTCAGTAAATCAAAAATAATGTAGTTTACACTGAATACCGCAAGCTGCATTATTTCAGTTAAATAAAGCTGGCTCAAAGCTGGTGTTATTTTTACTGCATGGGAGTACTGGGCCACTAATTCTTGGCCCAATGATCCCAGATGGCTTCTTAAAGGGGCCAGAGTAGATCTTCCCCCATTTTGAAGGCTTCCCCCTTGCACACTGCCTGAAGCTAGCCTTCCCCAAGAAAGCCCCCGCTCCACCCAAATTGTACTTACTTATGCCTATGTTATTAAGGCCTTCAAATAAAAAGTAAATTCCTCTGCAATAATTAGGGCCTGATATTCAAGGATATTTACCCAGCCACTGAATATCACGGTTAGCGCCAAACTCAAAGCTGGCTATGTTGGGGTGTTCTGGAGACGGAGTCGGCACTTGGTCACTTAATACTCATATTCAGCCCTTAACCCCCAGATTCTATATATAGCATGCCTAGAGATCCACGCTGAAATCCAAGTGGATTCTATAATACCGCATGTAACTTAATTGGCTTAACAAGCTAATTAGCATTGATAACAGCACTAAACAAGCAAAAATGAACACTAATTGGCAATAATTAGAATTTATGTGCACAATTCACAAAGGGCCCATTTTACCAAGCTGTAGCAAAAAGGAGCTGGTGCTGGCATCAGCGCGTTTTACACACGTGCCAAGGCCTCCTTTTACCGCAGCTGGTAAATGGGAAGTCTCATCTTCCTGCAGGATATGGCCATGCGGCAAGTAAAGCACTTGCCGCACGGCCATTTCGGTAACCGGGCAGCGTATGGCACTGCCCGATTACCACTGGGTACACTCTGAATTATGAATTAATTTTGTAGGACTAGAAATGACGGCACAGGGTCGGTGAGCGGCGGATTGGCGGTGCCCGGGGTAGCTGGAGAGCCTGGGATGCTGCCCCTGCTAGATGTGACACTCAGCCCCGACCTGCGAACTCCGCCCCCACAATCCATGAGCGTTCCCCCTCCATTGATGGCGTCTTCCCCGCAGCTTCTGGAAAGTGCTACGAGGGACTCGACGGGAGCTGGAATTTCGACCTTGGAGAGTGGAAAAAATACAAGGTGGGATTTCCCCTTTGCCCGCTCAGGAGTTTTCATCTCAGCTTGTGGGAGGAACAAAGGCAACTGTGAACTCGGGAGCAGAAGGAACTCAATCCAACGATACACGAGTTCAAGGTACTTTGAATTTTCTTGAAGAGAAACCTACTGACATTACCTTAGAAAGTCTTTGGGCTTTAATTGCAAACTTGGGGAAAGTGTGATGCCCACAAATACAGCACATTGAAACTCGGGTTAAACAATTAGAAGATACTGTTGTGGCTGCAGAGTCAGGAAGGAAGGATATGATTTCTAAGACTAAATCTTTATCTGAGAAATTTGAGAAAGCTCCAGACTTGCAAATAGTCACTATTAAAGATGTAACAAATATGAGAAGAAAAATTGAAAACTTGGAGAACTCTGCACTGTTAGAAACCCCAACAGAGGACCTAGTAACTGCTTCAACCTTGTTAGTTACTTTAGCTCTATCTTTGGACAAAGCTTTAATAATGAAAAAATTTTTTAGAAGCAGAGACAATGACTTCCTGGGTTTCAAAGTACGAATATTCCCGGATGTGTCTAAAGATACCCAAAAAAGACGCAGACAATTTCTTTTGTTAAAACCAGAGGTTCTTCGTATGGGAGCCACTTTTCTCTTACAATATCCTTGCAAGTGTATTGTAAATTATCAGTCAGCTAAATATGTTTTTCTTGATTCCTTGCAGCTTTCTGAATTTATAGTTGCCAGAAGTTCTCAACGGTAAAGCTTTGAATGTATATGAGAACCATAGAAAACCGGTTTATAATTTCTTGTAAAATTTCTTAGTTAATTCTCCTTAATTGTTAATCTTGGATCCCATTTGTGGACTGGAAGTACTAATTCAATTAATATTAATATGTTTATATTTCTTCATTAGTAATTTCTGAGGAATGTACTTTTTCTTTTTCAAATATGGTGTTTATGATATTTGAAATTAATAAATATATTAAACATAAGAAATGACGGCACACTTGGGGTGGGAAGTACTGCTGGGCTGCTGCGGTAGCTCGGCAGTACTTCCTGTATAGCAAGCAGTAAGCCTGTGTTGGGCTTACAGCCACTTCATAAAAGGAGCCCTAAGTGTATTCTGTAATGCAGTGCACCCCATTTCTAATGTGTCCAGGTAAAAAGGGGTGTTTATGGGTGGGAAATGGGCATTCCGAAATTTATGCATGTAGTTATAGAATATGGCCCAGTGCATGTAAATCTACGTGCTGTAAAGAGTATGTAGGACAGGCCCCAAAGGAACCCTGGGATAGGCCAGAATACCCCCGTTATAGGCAGGCATTCCCCAGGAAAAAACTAGAAATAAAGAACTACAACTCCCAGCATGCCCCAAGGGAGACCGGGGATAAGAGAAACTATGTGCATTCCCAGGAGTCTTCAGAGGAGGGCCGCAGGGGAAGGAATAAGGCTGATTCTCCAACCTGGTGGAAGAGGTGGTGGGACAGGTGGGTGGAGAAAGAAGAGCCATCAAAGAGCTTTAATGAAAGAAAGGGTGAGCAGCTGGGAGAAGGGCGGGGCGAGGAGAATATGGATTGGGCTCCTGAGGAGAGAGAGGCAGAGAGTGAGCCTTGCCCTATGGAGTTGACTGAACCGGAGAACACCCTGGAAGAGCCGATGGACTTTTCAGCTCTGGCTCAGCGAAAGCCAAGGAAGTAGCGGGGCCAAGCCGGGTCGGACGGGAGGAGGTCAGGTAGGAGTATGACTGACCAAGAGGGTGGGACCCTAGGCTTTGAGCCCGCGCAAAGCCATTACTGTGTGTTGTGAAAGTTTGGCCTAAAATTGAACTGTGTTTTTGAAAGCCTGGCTAAATTGAGCTGTGTTTTGAAAGCTTGGCTAGAACTGAACTGTGTTTTTGAAAGCCTGGCTAAATTGAGCTGTGCGTTGAAAGCTTTGCTAGAACTGAACTGTGTTTTTGAAAGCCTGGCTAAATTGAGCTGTATTTTGGAAAGCTTGGCTAGAACTGAACTGTAGGTTGAAAGCTTGGCTAGACCTGAACTGTGTTTTGAATGCCTGGCTAAACTGAGCTGTATTTTGAAAGCTTGGCTAGAACTGAACTGTGTTTTTTTGAATGCCTGGCTAAACTGAGCTGTATTTTGAAAGCTTGGCTAGAACTGAACTGTGTTTTTTTGAAAGCCTGGCTAAGCTGAGCAGTGGGGTAAAGCTTGGCTAAAAGTGAACTGTGTTTTGGAAAACCCCGCTACACTGAACAGGGTATTTGTTTCTTTTTTTTAATTATTTGCTGCTACTCTTCCCCAGGAGGGAGGGAGAGGAAGCAGCTGTGAAAGCCTGGACTGGGAAACTAACCGGATTGAAAAAGGTGAATGATAACTGTGCTTTGTTTTGTGTTTTGGTGCCACAACTGAGGGAAGGAGGGAAGCCCCTCCTAGGCAATAAAAAGCTTTATTGTTCTGAGAAAAAAAGGAGCAGTACTGGAAGGTGTTCTTCAGGTTGTGGAGAGCTGCAACCGCTGAGGGAAGAGGATACACTTTACAATTGGTGTCAGGAGTGGGATCGCTTCGCGGACCTGTCGCTCGAGGAGGCCAAGACCAGCAGGACAGAAAAGCCTAACGGAGGGGCCAACGCTGAGAAAGGCGCAGACCCATCTGGGGTTCCGGTAAGCGGGGCCTAGATTGGGGGAAATAAAGGGATCCTAGTAAAAGGGGAAACATAAGTAGTGAAACCGCACTTGGAGGTGTCCTCTGTTTTTTTCCCCACCAGGAGTCGCTGTTCCGGAGCAAGGATGGACCCCAAGGAGATCTTCGCTTGGATGACGATGCAGTTCCAGAAACAGCAAGAACTGACGGGGAAGATGGTGGAAGACTCCTTGACGGCGGCACGAGAGCAGCAACAACCGGTGCTGAATATGCTCCAGGACTTTTTTCAGAGAGGGATCGAGGCTCCCAGGGGCGGTGGAGCCGGAGCAACTGGACAGGGGCCAGGAGGAAGCGGTGCGGTAGGACCTTTATCCCTGAACTCACTTACTTGGGGAAAGTTGTCTGAGCAGGATAATGTAGATGATTTCCTGACCGCCTTCGAGAGGGTGGCAGTGGCCGCAGGGTGGCCACAAGAGCAGTGGGCCATGCGGTTAGTGCCTTCATTATCTGGGGAGGCTCTAGGAGCCTTTAGAGACTTGGCTCCTGGGGACGCTGCCAACTATGGGAGGTTGAGAGAGGCCATTAAAGACTGGTATGGACTGAGTACCCAGGCTTATAGGCGTAAGTTTCAGTCCACTAAATGGGAAAAGGGGGAAACCCCTAAAGCGCTGGCCACTAGACTGATGGACTTGGTAAAAAAATGGTTGGAACCTGATCGCCACACCACGGGAGAGATTCTTCAAGAATTAGTAGTGGAGCAGTTCCTGCAGGGCCTTCCCAGGGAGATTAGGGCAGGATTGGTCCAAAGGGGCTGTAAGACGGTGGAGGCCGTGACAGCCGGGTTGGAGTGTTATTTGGAAGCCCAACATTGGGGAGAACCCGACCTGGAGGGGGGTAAGCCCCGACCTGTGGGAGGCTGGGGTTCCAAAATTTCCTTCTTTAAGCGCGATCCCCAGGGAGGGAAACCCGATTACGGCTGGGGGGTAAAAAGCCCGTAGTGCCCTCTGGCCCTGGAAAAAAGGCCCCCTCGTATGAAGGAAAATTATGTTATAAGCGTGGAAAGGCGGGGCACTTCAGGAGGGATTGCCCAGGTCGAGAGGGATGGACCTCGCAGGTTGCCCAAGGGTTTAGGCCTCGGTATACGGCTAAGGTGGAGGTTGAGGGTTTACCGATTGTGGCCATGTTAGACTCCGGGGCAGACCAGTCCATGATCTCTAGGAGGTTATGGGAACAAATAAGAAAGAGGAGGACAGGATATAAGGATACCTATGAGGGAGCAGTGGCTATTCAATGTATACATGGGGCCAGTACTCGTTATACCCTCCATAGGGTTCACGTGAAGGGGCCTACAGGGGAGATAGAGATAGCCGTTGCCGTTCTGCCCAGACTGCCACAGGAGATGATTTTGGGAAGGGACTGGCCCCCCTTTACCAAGTGTATTAGTGAAAAAAGAGTGTTGGTCACTACCCGCTCTCAGGCTCGGCGAGACCCTGAGGCTGAGGAAGAGGGAATAGGAGGTATTTTTCCTTTTCAAGGGGAGGTTTTAGGGGAGCCGGGAAAAGAGAGAAAGGGGAAAGCTTTGAAAAAAAAGGAGCAGAGGGGCAGACGGGAGGCCTTGGAGCAGGCAAGAAAAGAAAGTTATCTGCCAGTGGCCCCGAAAGAATTGAGCGAGCAGTTTCCCCAGTTTCATAGGGAGCAGGCCACGGACCCTACTTTAGAATATGCCTGGGAACGGGCCTGACAGGGGGAGGGCCAGGAAGCCCCGGGGTTCATGATAGAGGGGGACATTCTATATCGCAGGGTACCCAATTGGGAGAACTCTGAAGCGGGGAGACAGCTAGTAGTCCCCCAAGCTTTCCGTCCCCTAGTAGTAAGGCTCGCGCATGATCACCCTTTGGGGGGGCATAAGGGCTCCCAAGCTACCCTGACTCAAATATTGGGCCGGTTTTATTGGCCAGGAGTTTATGGGGAGGTGGAGAGGTATTGCCAGTCCTGCCCTAACTGTCAGAAGGTGGCAGACCGGCTACCGCCTAAGGCACCGTTAAAACCCCTTGCTAGAGTGGAACAACCGGGGAGGAGAATAGCCATGGATATTATTGGCCCAGTAACAAAATCTCAGAGAGGCTTCCTCTACGTTTTAGTGGTTATGGATATGGCCACTAGGTACCCCTGGGCCATTCCTTTGAGAAGCATATCAGCGAAGGTCATTGCCAGGGAACTGATAAAAATCTTTTGTGAGGTGGGATTCCCCCAAGAAGTTTTGACCGACAGGGGGGTCCAACTTTATGTCAAGTACCTTAAGGCAAGTGTGGGAGGCTTTTGGGATACAACATATCCGTACAGCGGCCTACCATCCTCAAACTAATGGGATGGTGGAACGTTTTAATAGAACTTTAAAGGGTATGTTAAAAAAAGCGTTAGGCGAGGATAGGACGGGTTGGGACCAACTGTTACCCTTCGTGCTATATGCCTACAGGGAGAAGGTGCAAGACTCATTAGGAGTTGCGCCTTATGAATTGATGTTTGGACGGAGGCCCAGGGGCATTTTGGATATTTTACAAGAACACTGGGTACCCCCGGACACCTCCGATCAGTCAGTGGTCGAATACCTACAGGATCTGAGGACCAGGTTAGATAAGTTACAGGAATATTCCCAGGATAGGCTTGAACAGAGCCAAAATCGTCAAAAGGAATACTATGATAAGGGTACTCGTGAGAGGGAGTTTGTAATAGGAGATAGGGTCCTTATCCTAATCTCGGAGGATCTTCATAAGTTTGCCTCTAGGTGGAAGGGTCCCTGGGTGGTGAGGAGGAGACTTGGGCCTCTTACATATGAGGTGGCGAACGAAAAGGGGCGGGTTCAAACCTTCCATGTTAACCTGATGAAACCCTGGGTAGCAAGGGTAGGCTTTCAGACCCGGGGAGAGGAAAAGGAGGGAGAAGAGTTGGGACCGCAAATAAGAGATATTTTCAAGCCCGGTGAACCAGGGGTTAATCCCCGGTTGACACAAGTACAACAGAAAGAGATAGGAAGGCTCCTGAAAGGGTTTGATGATGTGTTGACGGCTTGCCCGGGAAATACTCACCTAGTGGAGCATGACATCATAACGGAAAGGGGTAAAGTAGTTCGGCAAAAGCCATATAGGCTGTCCCCCATGAAAAGGAGGGAGGTGATAAAACAGGTCCAGGAAATGTTAGACTTCGGGGTGATCGAAGAGTCAAATAGCCCCTGGTCAAGCCCAGTGGTGTTAGTACCAAAACCCGAAGGGGAGTGGAGATTCTGCATAGATTTCCGCCAGCTTAATAATATCTCGCAAGCAGATGCATATCCTATGCCCTATATTGAGGAGCTGGTGGACAGGCTAGGATCTGCACAATATCTCACCACCCTGGACTTGACAAAAGGGTACTGGCAGATTCCCCTTACGTCAGGGGCACAAGCTAAGACCGCCTTTAGTACGCCCATAGGCCTGTATCAGTTCAAAAGATTGCCCTTTGGCCTTAATTCAGCAGCTGCAAGCTGCCAGAGGTTGCTGGACAGGGTTCTCCGACCACATCAGGCATATGCCGCCGCCTATATGGATGATGTGGTAATACATAGTGGAGACTGGAACACCCATTTAAACCAGGTAGAGGCAGTGCTGCAGGCTTTTAGGGATGCAGATCTCACCCTGAACCCAAAAAAATGTTATTTTGCGCAGTACCGGGTGAAGTATTTAGGGTATAATGTGGGAAGGGGAGAGGTCCGGCCCTTATTGAATAAGGTTAAAAGCATCCAAGAGTTTCCCAGACCAAACACCAAGAAACAATTGCGTAGATTCCTGGGGATGGTAGGGTATTACCGCAGGTTCATCCCTCATTTTTCCGCAATGGCCACTCCCTTGACTGACATGCTGAGAGGGAAGAATCCGGACCACTTGAGGTGGGGAGGGGAGGAGTTGAGGGCATTTGAACAGATGCAGAGGGCCCTGTGCCAGGAACCTGTGCTGAAAGCAGTTGATTTTGAAAAGCCCTTTGTCCTTCAAACAGATGCTTCGGGGAGGGGGTTAGGCGCAGTACTGTCCCAAGAGCATGAAGGGGAGGAACACCCGGTGCTTTATTTAAGCCGGAAGCTCCTGCCTCATGAGGAACATTACTCCACCATAGAAAAGGAGTGTTTAGCCATACGATGGGCAGTGCAGGAGTGTAGTGTCTATTTAGAAGGGAGAAAATTTAAGTTGGTAACGGACCATGCTCCCCTGAAATGGTTGAATGTAATGAAGAATAATAATGGGAGACTAATGCGATGGTACTTAGCATTGCAGCCTTTCCAATATGCTGTGGAGCATCGTCCCGGGCGATGTTTAGGAAATGTTGATGCCCTGTCTCGGGTGGAGGAGGAGGAGGAAAAAGAATGCGGGGTGGAAATTTAAGGGGGGGGGTATGTAAAGAGTATGTAGGACAGGCCCCAAAGGAACCCTGGGATAGGCCAGAATACCCCCGTTATAGGCAGGCATTCCCCAGGAAAAAACTAGAAATAAAGAACTACAACTCCCAGCATGCCCCAAGGGAGACCGGGGATAAGAGAAACTATGTGCATTCCCAGGAGTCTCCAGAGGAGGGCTGCAGGGGAAGGAATAAGGCTGATTCTCCAACCTGGTGGAAGAGGTGGGTGGAGAAAGAAGAGCCATCAAAGAGCTTTAATGAAAGAAAGGGTGAGCAGCTGGGAGAAGGGCGGGGCGAGGAGAATATGGATTGGGCTCCTGAGGAGAGAGAGGCAGAGAGTGAGCCTTGCCCTATGGAGTTGACTGAACCGGAGAACACCCTGGAAGAGCCGATGGACTTTTCAGCTCTGGCTCAGCGAAAGCCAAGGAAGTAGCGGGGCCAAGCCGGGTCGGACGGGAGGAGGTCAGGTAGGAGTATGACTGACCAAGAGGGTGGGACCCTAGGCTTTGAGCCTGCGCAAAGCCATTACTGTGTGTTGTGAAAGTTTGGCCTAAAATTGAACTGTGTTTTTGAAAGCCTGGCTAAATTGAGCTGTGTTTTGAAAGCTTGGCTAGAACTGAACTGTGTTTTTTTGAATGCCTGGCTAAACTGAGCTGTATTTTGAAAGCTTGGCTAGAACTGAACTGTGTTTTTTTGAATGCCTGGCTAAACTGAGCTGTATTTTGAAAGCTTGGCTAGAACTGAACTGTGTTTTTTTGAATGCCTGGCTAAACTGAGCTGTATTTTGAAAGCTTGGCTAGAACTGAACTGTGTTTTTTTGAATGCCTGGCTAAACTGAGCTGTATTTTGAAAGCTTGGCTAGAACTGAACTGTGTTTTTTTGAATGCCTGGCTAAACTGAGCTGTATTTTGAAAGCTTGGCTAGAACTGAACTGTGTTTTTTTGAATGCCTGGCTAAACTGAGCTGTATTTTGAAAGCTTGGCTAGAACTGAACTGTGTTTTTTTGAATGCCTGGCTAAACTGAGCTGTATTTTGAAAGCTTGGCTAGAACTGAACTGTGTTTTTTTGAATGCCTGGCTAAACTGAGCTGTATTTTGAAAGCTTGGCTAGAACTGAACTGTGTTTTTGAAAGCTTGGCTAGAACTGAACTGTGTTTTTTTGAAAGCCTGGCTCAATTGAGCTGTATTTTGAAAGCTTGGCTAGAACTGAACTGTATTTTTGAAAGCTTGGCTAGAACTGAACTGTGTTTTTTTGAAAGCCTGGCTCAATTGAGCTGTGTTTTGGAAGCTTGGCTAGAACTGAACTGTGTTTTTTTGAAAGCCTGGCTCAATTGAGCTGTGTTTTGGAAGCTTGGCTAGAACTGAACTGTGTTTTTTTGAAAGCCTGGCTCAATTGAGCTGTGTTTTGGAAGCTTGGCTAGAACTGAACTGTGTTTTTTTGAAAGCCTGGCTCAATTGAGCTGTGTTTTGGAAGCTTGGCTAGAACTGAACTGTGTTTTTTTGAAAGCCTGGCTCAATTGAGCTGTGTTTTGGAAGCTTGGCTAGAACTGAACTGTATTTTTTTGAAAGCCTGGCTAAGCTGAGCAGTGGGGTAAAGCTTGGCTAAAAGTGAACTGTGTTTTGGAAAACCCCACTACACTGAACAGGGTATTTGTTTCTTTTTTTTATTATTTGCTGCTACTCTTCCCCAGGAGGGAGGGAGAGGAAGCAGCTGTGAAAGCCTGGACTGGGAAACTAACCGGATTGAAAAAGGTGAATGATAACTGTGCTTTGTTTTGTGTTTTGGTGCCACAACTGAGGGAAGGAGGGAAGCCCCTCCTAGGCAATAAAAAGCTTTATTGTTCTGAGAAAAAAAGGAGCAGTACTGGAAGGTGTTCTTCAGGTTGTGGAGAGCTGCAACCGCTGAGGGAAGAGGATACACTTTACAGTGCATGGATTTACGCCACATTCTCACTGGTGTAAAAGGAGGTGCATAGTTTTAGGTGCTGAAATATCAACTAAGCATATTCTATAAACCTTGCCTAAATTAAAGCATACTTTATAGAATATGCTTTAATATCTGCAAGGAAATCAATGTGCGATATATAGACTCTATCCCTTGATGTAGATTGTATTTTATTTTACATGAAACTTTCTAAAATCACCTCATTCATATTCATATTAAAGCTTTTTTTTTTGCATTCTGTGTTTCAAAAAAACACATGCACACTGGCCTTAACATACATGCTGAACTTTAGTGCATAGGCCCCTATATATAAAAAAATTGTACACTATTATCATATAAAATCGAAGTTAGACGTGCCAAAGATTGATAGCATTCCATTGCAGACTACTGTGTTTCTAAACTTTAACTCATATTATTAAATGAACCCCACAGATTAAAACCTAAACCAGCGATTCCCAAACCAGGTCCTGGAGGCACCCTAGACAGTCAGGTTTTCAGGATATCCACTATGAATATTCATGAGAAAGATTTGCATGCAGTGGAGGCAGTACATGGAAATCTCTTATGAATATTCATTGTGGATATCCTGAAAACCTGACTGGCTGGGGTGCCTCCAGGACCTAAACACTTTACATGTTTAATCTTGCACTTCTCAGTGGTACTGAGGAAGTGAGTGTGTGAACCTTTACAGAAAATGGCAATAATATATGCTTTACACAAAACAGCACAAAATGCATATATGCACATGCATGATACAAAAAATGTATAATTATAATTAATATCAACTGCCAGAACAAGTGTATAAAAAGATTCTTACAAAAGTGAATCAGAAGAGAGTAACCTGCAAGGCATGAAGAGCAAAATACAACCAAGGTATCACTGGTTGAAAAATAAATGAAAGAGTTCTGATTCTTGATGATTATTTGATGAGGTGAGTGATTTCCACTATGCACTGATTGAACAGAGAATACAGAATGGAATCCTAGCTCTGTCTGTGAAGTACCCTTAATTTCTGCAAAGGAAGCACAGATATTGTCTGTTGGACTGCACAAAATCACAACTAGATAATCAGAGTTTACACATGTACAGTTCCACATGTATAATACACACATCATCCGGTACATGCAAGCTGAGAAGGTATAAATATATGGGGCAAATTTTCGCACTGCCCTTATGGCTGCAATTGTGTCCTGAAAGATGGACCGCAATTCACTGATTATACATGAGGAGTTGTCCCTGATGCAGATACTCAGCAAAACATGATGTTATGTTGGAAGAGAGACTAAGCAGATAAGCTTTGAAATTTATATTTTGTGTTACTGAATGTGCAGCTGAAATATCATGAACATATAAAAGTGGACTTAGGGGAAGGGACTTGATAAACCACCTTTCTGTGGTTACTTATTTTGTACCTGGGGCAACTGAGGGTTAAGGGGCCCTTTTACTAAGGTGTGCTGAAAAATGGCCTGTGGTAGTGTACACGCGTATTTTGGGTGTGTACAGAAACATGCGGCAAAATGAAAATTGCCGCATGTCCATTTTGGGCTTGAGACCTTACTGCCAGCCATTGACCTAGCAGTAGGTTCTCAGGTGGTAACCAAGCGGTAATGGTCTGTGCGCATTAAATGCCAATTACCACCCACATGCCATAAAATAAAAATATTTTCCGGCGCACATAGGGGGCACAAGGAAAAAATGAAATCACTGCACAGGCCATGCGGTAGCCGAGTGGTAACTCAGAATTGCCACGTGTTACGTGCACATGGACACTTTTGCGGCTTAGTAAAAGAGACCCTAAGTGACTTGCCCAGAGTCACAAGGAGCGGCAGTGGAAATCGAACCCAGTTCTCTAAGATCAAAGTCTGATGCACTAACCACTAGGCTATTCCTCCACTTAAGATAATATACGAGCCTGTAAAGGTGTTGCTCTTCAAATGGTCTTTATAAGTGCCCTTCCAATTTGGGAAGAGCATAATATATCACCAAAATTTGCTCTTTCCTTTCTGAACACACTACCAGAACCCTCATCCACACTCTTATCACCTCTCGCTTAGACTATTGCAACTTGCTTCTCACAGGTCTCCCACTTAGCCATCTCTCTCCTCTTCAATCTATTCAAAATTCTGCTGCACGACTAATATTCTGCCAGTGTTGTTATGCTCATATTAGCCTTCTCCTCGAGTCACTTCTCTGGCTTCCTATCTGTTTCCACATACAGTTCAAATTCCTCTTATTGATTTATAAGTGCATTCACTCTGCAGCTCCTCAGTACCTCTCCACTCTCATCTCTCCCTACATTCCTCCCCAGGAACTCCGTTCACTGAGTAAATCTCTCTTATCTGCATCCTTCTCCTCCACCACTAACTCCAGACTCCGTTCCTTTTATCTTGCTGCACCATATGCCTGGAATAGACTTCCTGAGCCGGTACGTCAAGTTCCATCTCTGGACGTCTTCAAATCTAAGCTAAAAGCCCACCTTTTTGATGCTGCTTTTAACTCCTAACCCTTATTCACTTGTTCAGAACCCTTATTTTATCACCCTCACTTTAATATTCCCTTATCTCTTGTTTGTCCTGTTTGTCTGTCCTAATTAGATTGTAAGCTCTGACGCGTAGCAGCCACGAGCGTCAAGTGGAATTTGATATGCATAGACCACTACTGCCTGGTTACCGCATGAGACTATACCGCTAGGTCAATGGCTTGCAGTAAGGTCTCAGACCCAAAATGGACGAGCGGCAAATTTTCATTTTGCTGCACGTCCATTTTTGGCAAAAAAGGGCATTTTTTGTAGGTGTGCTAAAAAATAATTCTGCGCGCACCCAAAACACGCATCTACACTGCTGCAGGCCATTTCTCAGTGCACCTTAGTAAAAGGACCCCTTAATTGGTTAAGTGTAATATTAAAGTTAACTGCGTAAATAGAACCACATAAAAAGTAGTCTTATCTTTATGTGGATCTTTATAGTCAGTTAAGGTGATGAATATTTCACTGAACCTGCTATAGTTTGGCTGGCTCAGTATACCTGGAAATCCAATACTATTTATCAAGATGTGTTTCTATAGGCTTATTGAGGTGATCTCAAATAGAGGATATTTATTTATTTATTACAGTTGTACCCCGCGCTTTCCTACATACAGCAGGCTCAGTGCGGCTTACATAGTAAAAAAAAAAGCATTACAAAGAGCATGCAAGAAGAATATTATAAACTGTGATAAACACAATGGCAACAGTGCCCAAGAATATATGAATTTAAATAGGGCAGGTAGACAAGGATAGGATAGGATAGGTAAAAGGGAAGGAGATTGGGAGGGATATGGTAAAAAGGATGGCAAAGAAAAGATTGGAGATTGATGGATCACTTTCTAAATCATGTAAACACCACAAAAAAACATCCAGCGTCATGCAAGCTTTAAGAAAAGTGAATGTTCAAGTAGATGAAACTTCAGGCCTAATGGTAGGACTACTAAACGCTAGATCTGTCAGTAAAACGTCTATACTATCCATGTCCTAATTGTACAGCATAACTTCGATGTGTTCTGTGTTACAGAATCATGGCTCTTAAAATCAGACTTAGCAATAGTTAGACAGTGCTGCCCTAAAGAATATAAATGGGAATGGTTTAGCAGATCATACAAAAGAGGAGTAGTAGTAGTAATATTTTCTAAGAAAACTATCATGCTAATTTTCGAAAGAGATGGACATCCATCTTTCGACATAAATCAGAATGGACGTCATCTCCTAGGGACGTCCAAATCAGTATAATCAAAACTCGATTTTGGACATCTCCAACTGCAGTCTGTCAGAAAGATGTCCAAATCTCAAGGGGGCGTGCCAGAGGTGGGTTCAAGGTTGGACTTGGGCATTCCTAAGACATGGATGTCTTTCAGTGATAATGGAACAAAACAAAAACGTCCAAGACTAAAACTAAGCGTTTTGAGCTAGACCTGTTTTTATAATGAATAGCTGCAGTGGGAATTGAACCCACTTCCCTAGGATCAATGTCTGCTGCACTAACCAGTAGACTACTCCTCTACTCCACACAAGAGGTGCCCCAGATGACCACTGGAGGGACTCAGGGATCACCTCCCCTTCCTCCCCCAAATCACAAAACAGTTTTCCAAACAGCACTTTCAAAAGGAAAAGATAGACTTTTTTGTAGAAAATGACCTTTCCTGTTCTGATTTTGGACATTTTACAAAAAACATCCAAATTCAGACTTAGATCTCATATCCAAAAATGCCTCTTGTGTATTTGACTTGCCCAAAGTCACAAGGAGCAGCAGTGGGAACTGAACCCATGTTACCAGGATCAAAGACCGCTGCACTAACCATTAAGCCACTCTTCCTCTGTTTTGGATATCTTGCATTTGGACGTCTTTGTGTTCGAAAATGGCCGAAAGTCAAAGACGTCCAAATCTAGGGACATCCAAATTTAAGGGTGTCCTTGGATTTGGATGTCTTTGACGGTATTTTTGAAACAAAAGATGTGCGTCCATCTTTTTTTCGAAAATACGTTTTTCCCGCCTCTGGATTTGGATGTTTTACAAAGACGTTCAAATCCAAATTTAGACATTTCTTTCAAAAATGCCCCTCAATGTCACTTAAACTGCTCTATGCAGATTCATCCGAATTTGCTGAATTCCTGGTGGTAGAATGCACAGCTATAGCCTTTTGCTTATTCTATTGCCCACCAGGAAAAATAATCGCTGCTATCAATGTTGGATGAATTAAGAATTGGAATGGGCCAGAACACTAATTTCTGCATTGTCACACTCTATATTGCATCAGCATTCGACACTATCGACCATAAACTCCTATTAAACAAGCTGTCATATTTTGGCATTGGTGGACAAGTCCTATCCTGGTTCCTCTCATACTTACAGAGAAGAAGATTTCACGTTATAGTACAGAACACAGTTTCCACTTTCTTCCCAGTGTGGTGTGCCACCAGGTTCAGCCCTATCTGCAGTACTATTTAAATTATTTATGGTGTCTCTAGAGGCTGTTTTCCAAGATTTAAACATATCATATAGAATATACGCAGATGATGTGCAATTCATTATCCTGTTAACAAACATGATCAAGACCCAACTGTACAACTGAAAATGTGTTTGAAAAATTGTTGATTGGATGAGTCAGGCTAAGATGTCTTTAAATGTTGCAAAGACAGAAATAATGTATGTAGGTAGGACTCTGGACTCATCACTCCCAGACAAGTTTGAATACCATGGTGAAAAAGTAACTATGAAGCCCTTTGTCTATAGTTTGGGAGTTTTCCTAGATACCAATCTGACAATACAAAAACATATAGACCTTGTGATCGCGATCTCTTTTTCTAACTTTGCGTGTTGAGCAAGCTGAAAGATATGGTAACACCTCCTGACTTTTGAATGATTGTACAGAGCTTGGTACTGACAAAAATCAACTATTGTGGAGGAGTAGAGGAGTGGTTAGTGCAGTAGACTTTGATCCTGGAGAACTGAGTTCAATTCCCACTGTAGCTCCTTGTGACTCTGGGCAAGTCACTTAACCCTCCATTGCCCCTGGTACAAAATAAGTACCTGAATATATGTAAACCGCTTTGAACATAGTTGCAAAAAACTCAGAAAGGCAGTATATCAAGTCCCATTTCCCTTTCCCTGTCCCCTCTATTTCTGGGACTATAAGCAACCCAAACCCAAGCTCTGCAGATCATCCAAAACATAGCTGCATGACTGATTACTGGAATCCCAAGATCTAAACATATTACTCCAACATTTTAAAAAATTGCACTTTCTCCCAGTAACTTAGGAGTCCTTTTACTAAAGTGCGCTGAAAATGGGCTGCACTAGTGTAGGTGTGTGTTTTGTGCATGCGCAGATCCATTTTTCAGCGTGCCTGTAAAAAAGGCCTTTTAAAAAAATTTTTGCTGATAATGCACATGATGCAAACTAAAAATTGGCATATGTCCATTTTGGGTCTGACACCTTACCATCAGCCGTTGACTTAGCGGTAAGGTCTCTCACATTAACCGTGCGGTAATTGCCTATGTGAATTCAAGTAGGAGTTACCACCCAATTTCTGCCATGCGCTAGAAAATAAAATATATTTTCTACTGCATGTAGCTGACACACGTCAAAAATTTAATTACCGCACGCGCCGTGCGGTAGCCGTGCAGTAACTCCAAATTAGCATGCATTGAGCGTGCATAGGCTCCTATGAAGCTTAGTAAAAGGACCCCTTAGAGAATTCAAGACTCTTGTACTGACGCACCAATGTATATTTGGGAATGTTCCAGCCTACTTTCGGAATTCCTTGCAATCATATAAACCAAAACGAGCTCTAAGATCTGAGGTGTCCCATCAGCTCTGTTTACCTCCCACTAAATCATATAACTACAATGAGACAAAAATGTGAGCATTCTCTATTGCTGCCCTGTCCGCATGGAATGCTCTACCCAGGTACCTGAAATCATGTTTATAAAAATCATCTGTTTATAAAAGCCATTTTAGTTGCATGAAAACTTTTATGACGACCTGTCTGTCTTCTTCCCAGGCTCTTTTTTGTTGTTGTTGTTACTTCTTTCTCTTGATTAGAAATTGCCTAGTGATCATGTCTTAGCTTAAGATGCTTAGTGACTGTTACATGTTCAAGACTAGGTAGATAATAGCGGGCTATAAATGTATTAAGTAAGTAAATAAATAAATACCAAGCACAGAATTTCCAAGTATAATGTTGGGCCAAAGTCAGAAAAATGCTGATTGCTGCCGGATGAATTTTGGGCCATTCTAGCACTGATGCACATATGTGTCCACTTACCCTGTAAGTAACCAAAGGATGCCAAAGCGCTATTTGCAAATACCTGTTTAACTTACATAGATTCCATTTTATTAAGCTGCATTAGGCACTAATATGCACCTAATACAGCTTTAAATGGCATACCACAGGACGCGCTCAGGTGTCCTGTGGTAAGCACTAAATGTGCACATGTTAACTGTGCACTAATACTTTTTAAATGTTTTGTTTGAGGGGGTGTGTATGAGGGCAGAGGGTGGGTGTTCCTGTGCAAATCAGTTAGTGCATTTGCATTAGCATGTGCTGTTTAGCATAGGATTACCACATGAGCACTTACCGCCTACAAAATAGGTATCAGTATGTGCTCACGTAGTAATCTTTTTAATGGCCGCACACTAATGGCAGCATTAGCGCATGACCATAATACAAAAAAATATATATAAAAAAGGAAAATCTGTCATTTTACTGCTGCAGAAAACATGGCCTTAGTGCATGGGAAAAACCTGTGCAAGGACATGCTAAGGCCAGGTTTTGCTGCAGCTTAGAAAAAGGACTCCATAGCTAGTATTTACATGAGAGATGTACACTTGGGTGGAGCCTGGGCAGGGCTCCTACATTTAGCTGCCTGTATTTACACAAGGTCTATGGCTGGTATAAGTGCGGGCATCTAAATATTAGGCATCCCGAAACTGGGTTATACTAGTATTTTTTTTTTGTTACATTTGTACCCCATGCTTTCCCACTCATAGCAGGTTCAATGCAGCTTACATATTATATACAGGTACTTATTTATACCTGGGGTAATGGAGGGTTAAGTGACTTGCCCAGAGTCACAAGGAGCTGCCCGTGCCTGCAGTGGGAATTGAACCCAGTTCCCCAGGACCAAAGTCCACCACACTAACCACTAGGCCACTCCTCCACTATAATAGAACCCAGCCGCCTAGAGGGAGGGAGAGGGTTTGTAAGGTGGTGGGATCACCTTTCTTAAAACTTAAAAAACCCTTGTTTACAAGCTGCCAGTGTGCTAATGCCTACACAGCCTATTCACTTTGAATGAGTTCTGTTGGCATTGCCATGCAGCTTTGTAAACAGGAAGGAAAGAGTATCTTTCTTTTGGATTATCGTGACACTGTGGTGTTTTCATATGTAATTTTTAATGTGTCAGATATCATTGTTCTGTGTACTTCTTGGTGGTTGTATTCCTTTATGTTTGGATTTCAGTTTAAAAAACTTCTAAAAATAAATAAATAAATAAATAAATAAATAAATAAAAAGACTCTCACCACCCATCCTTGGGGGCCCCTTAATGGAAGCACCCAGTTATAGACTCGCTCCCATCGTTCATTGTTAGATATAGATATATTTGAGATCCATGCATGCTTTTCACAGTTATGGCCATGTACTTAAGTTGTAGATTTTTCAGCTGACTGCATCCATTAGTACAGTGTTGCTAACATAAATCTAATACCAAGGGGAAATAGTTACATTTACTTTGAGGCTGATTTTATAAACATTTATAGCTTGACATCTCTAATTTATGTGCATAACATACATATCTACTTGAAAATTGTATATGCTTTTTAAATATTTAGTGGTATGAAAAACTGTTCAGTCAGAGTCTGACTTTATGCTCTGTTTGTCTAGATTCGGTTTCCATAATCAGTGACAGATGGCACATTCCAATTATAACTACAAATCAAAGTACCTAGAAAAGAAGAACACAAGAAGAAAAGGAAAGTGAAACATTAAAGGGCTTGTGAGGAACACACCAGAATGAGAAATACTACTGCCAGCATTTCTTGAGGCTACAATGAATTTGAAACTCTAAAACAGAAAAGTGTGCTGGCTATTGTTTTATCTAGTTTTCAAATCTAAATGAATGCCATGAGCACAGTTATTACCTGTAGGGCCAGCTGAAACATCAAAGGTTGATAGCTTCAAATTATTTTCCTTAAATGTCAAGGGATATTAAGCTTTTAGGAAATTTTACATAGTGCTTTCTGGTACCCATTAGTTGAACATTGCAAACAATTTTGATAGCATTCAGCCTTTTATGTTCTCAATACTCTACATTTGCATTTATATATGCATATGGCACTTTTTTTGATTTATTACTAGGTAGAGAAAATTTGTCTGAAAATCATTTCTAATGCAAACATTAACAAATAGTTCAACAAGCAGGGAAAGCATGCAAAGACATTGCTTTGGGAATGTTTCTAACATAGATTTGCAGCCTGTTTTTTTTCCTCCTTTTTTGTTGTGTTGGTGAGGGGTTTTCATTTTGTTTCACTCTTTCTATTTTTGTTCAATTCTCTTTTGTTTATATAATAAATATTTTACAGCACAATCACTGTACAAAGTACACACTAAAATGTGTATTTTATTTTATTTATTCATGAAGTTTGATATACCGCAAGGGACCAGTAATGGCATTTACGTGGTTGACAATCATAATAAAGGGAGAGAGCTAGTGCAAGCTTTACTATGTGGTGGGTATTTGTGCAGGCCCTTATATGGAAGGCTGACCCCCTAGTGGTAGTACTGGTAGTACTGCAAGACTACTGTTATTTGAACCATGAGCAAGAGTGAAGAGGGACAGTTACTGCTCCTTGCCATTAGACCACCAGAGCTTATCTCTGGGTAAGTCCAAGCGGAAGGTGGAGGGCTGGGTGGGGGAGGGGATTGTAGGGGTTGATTGGATATGGGGGTGCATTGATCCAGGGGGCATTATAGAGGAGGGGGGATTAAAGGATCAAGGATGATCAAGGAGGAGGATGAGAATGGGTGTCATCACCACGGATAGCTTTCATGTTGCAAGTTAGCACCTTGGCCATTTTGTATGCCTCACCTGGCAGCATAGAGGGTCTGAGTTATCAACCCAGACACGAAACACAGTGCCTGTGTGGTAGTTGTCCGCTATGTGCAATAAAAGTAGGGCAGATGCTAGACACACCTCACTATATTTATCACACAGGCTTTGCATTTACAATGCATAATGTTTTGCTGTCATCATGAGGTAAGTGAAAAAAAACCTTATTACATTTTCGTAAAAGAGTACTACTATTGGCAGCATGCACTGAAAGATGGCCACCAGTCCTGTGCACACCCAAGGCCCCTCCCTCAACAGATTATATTTACTTCTCCTGACCACAGCACACCTTGACAACAGCATATGTTTCCTACCCCCAACACCCCCTGACAGAAAGAAGAAGCCCCTCAACACCTCCAGACAGCAAGAATAATCTACCCCTCAATTGCATCTTTTAAAGCAAGATCCTCAAGGTTGCCATCTCCCCTGGCAGACAAGCCCTCAACCTCTGATTCTACCTCCATGTCTTACCAGAGGTCTCCTCTAAAGAGTTGCATGGGGACAGAAATTTCACCCATCCCCACTGAAATCTAACCCGTCCGCACCAGAATCTAACCCATCCCTGCCCATCCCTACTAGAATCTAACCTGTCACCGCAAGTAATATTCGTCCCCAGTACTAAAATAACCCAACCTATGCCATTGTTCTGGAAAAGAAAGATGTCAGAGATGATATCAGAGATGCACATTTCCTAAACCTGACATGGTCCAGTTGATAAATCAAATATTTTTCTACCTTTGTGGGTCTGATCATTTTATTTTTCCATTCAATTTTGTCCATAACTTCTGATTTTCTCCATTTCTCCTGCCTTTCCAAGGTCTTCTGTCTATTTAGCATTTCTTTTTTCTCCATGCCTGTTATTCATCTTCCCTGCGTCCCTATCTGTCCTGTCCAGCACCTCTCTTCTGTGTCCCTGTTACTGTCTACTGACAATGGGATCAGCCCATCTCCCCCATCCCCTCTTTCCTACCCCAGGGTTCAGCCTATCTCCCTCCAGCCCCCTTTCCCTCCCCAGTGTCCCTCCCATCTCCCTTCAGCTCCTCATGCTCCCTTCTCAGCTATCACCATGCCTCTCTCATGCCCTCTCCCCAGCCTTCATCCAGTTTCTCTCATGCCCCCTCCCCAGCTTTAACCCAGTTTCTCTCATATCCCCCTCCCAGTCTGACACCCCCCATCCTTCCCACAATCTCTCTCACACCCCCCTCCCAAGTCTTCTCCTAGTCTGACACTCCCTATCCTTTTCACAATCTCTCTCATGGCCCCCCCTCTAGCCATTACTCCTTCAAACTCTTCCTCTACCCCTGAATGGCAATAAGGCTCTGCAGAGACTTGGGCTATGTGGTGCAGGAAGTTGGGGAAGTCTCGTGGACTTCGAACCATGAAACATTTCCAACTTCCTACACCACATGGCTCAAGCCTTTGCAGAGCCCGATCACCAAAGAGGAGGTGTTTGAGGCAGCACTGAGGATAGAGAGGTAGGCTGGCATGGCACTATACTACCATGGGAACCCTGCAGGACCTGCATCCATCCCACAGGATTCCCACAAACCTCGAGGGGATCCCTTCAGGAGTCCCGTGGCCGTGGAGGGGATCTCCATGGGATTACTGTAGTAGCTGCAGGATTCCCATAAACCTCATTCCCGTGCAGCTTTCTAGTCTCCTCCACACCCCTCTCCCTAGGCCAGCATCTCTCCATCTGTCTCACCTGCCTCTTCCCTAGGGGCCAGCATCTCTCTCTCTCTCTCCTTTCATCCCTCTATGGGTCCAGTGTCTCTCCCCCTCTCTTTTCCCTCCACTGACTCCCCCAATCCAATCTCTCTCTCTCTCTCTCTTTCTGTGGTCCAGTGTGTCTTCTATTTTTACCCTCAACACCCCCCCCCCCCCCCACTGGTCCATTATCTCTCTATCTCTCTTGTTTCGTCTGTGAATTCAGTGTCTACCCTATCTCTTCCTCACCCCCTCATTGAAACTCTCTCTTCCCTCCCCCCAAATCCAGCAATTCTCTCTCTCTCTCTCTCTCTCTCTGTGCCCCCAAGTGAGGCTATCCCCCAAGTCCAGCACCTCTCTCCCTCCCCACCCCTGAGTTCAACTCCTCTTTGTCTTCCTTCACCTCCTCCTTGAGTATTGCTTATCCCAGGAATAAGTAAAGGACTTTCCCAAGTCCATCTTAGGAGCCATTATTCTAAAGAACCTGAGCATGGAGAGCCAGTTCCTGAATCTCTCTCCATGCAGACTTCCCCATAAACAAGACATCTCTATGCTATAAATGTAAAATATGATTCATATCAGATGCAAACACCAGTGCATGATCTTCCATATATTTCAATGATGATTCTAGCAGGCTTGTAACATTGAGATTATCAGGCGAGACAGCTGGCATACCTTCACCTGAAGGCTAATTCGCAGCTTGCTGCTTCTTATAGAACAAATAATACACTTTATTCAATGGTGGAATGGCTTCCTCAGGAAGCTATAAAATCTTCATCAGATATTTCCTAAAAAGGTCTATGGGTGTCATCAAAGTCACACTGAGGGAGTTTAATACTTCTTTAATTTAGCCTCCTCCAATTATTCATAATTATGATATAAACTCAAATAATCTTGAATAATCTTATACTGAACTCCCCGAGCCTTTTTCAACTTGCTTTCCAAACTATCCACTTTAGAGGAAACATTCGTAATTTCAGTCTCAGCCACAGTCACTCAGGTTGACATAGCCATCAAATTATTTTTGACTTGATTCAACTTGGATTTCACAGTCTTATCCAACTTAGTAATTGCCTGCCAAATGTTTTTCAAAGTTACTGAAGATGGGACCAATACACTGACTTCCTGGTTCTCTAGGAAACATGTTCATAGCCTTAAGAGAGACTGAGCAAAGGCCCAGAATAGTCACATTAGAACCCAAACCAGGAGTCCTCCAAAGCACCTATTCTGCGCCTGCTGAAGTCACGCCTTGTATTGGATCAAGCCTATCTGCTGCAACACCATCTGCTGATATTAGAAGAAGAATACCTTCCCCTTCCAACAGAAGCAAATTCATGGCTGAAGGCTGAGGCAGAGTACAGTCAGAAAGATGTGGAGGGGCATAATTGAACACGAACGCCTATCTCCATGGGCGTCTATGTCCGAAAACGGGTACGTGAAGAGGCGGGACAGACCGTATTTTCGAAAAAATGGATGTTTTTCAGTTGGGCGTTTGTTTTTTTTAGCGATAATGGAAACTAAAAACGCCCAGCTCAAAAACGTCCTAATCTGAGCTATTTGGTCATGGGAGGGGCCACGATTCGTAGTACACTTGCCCCCCTGACATGCCAGGATACCAACTGGGCACCCTAGAGGTCAATGCGGTGGACTTCAGACAATGCTTCCACATGCATAGCTCCCTTACCACGGGTGCTGAGCACCCAACCCCTCCCCCAAAACCCACTACCCACAAATGTACAACACTACCATAGCTCTTAGGGGTGAAGCGGGCACCTACATGTGGGTACAGTGTGTTTTGGAGACCTCCCATTTACCAGCACAAGTGTTACAGGTAGGGGGGATGGGCCTGGGTCCACCTGGCTGAAGTGCACTGCGGTACCCACTAAAAGTGCTCCAGGGACCTGCATACACGCAGGCCTCTAGGACTTGTTGCTGCTATATAACATTGGCACACCAGTTGACACCTGAAGACTAATCTCTCCGAAAATGTCCTTTATTGGAATAAGCACACTTACTCACAGTTAACTGCAGATCACAGGTTGTGCCCCACTGGCAATGAGTCTCCCTGGTACTGAGATTAGCAGTAGGTCAGAGCTGGCAGAATGGTGTACAATGCCCTCTTTCAGCCACATTCAAGGTAAGAACTAAGTGCTGTAACGTGGCTAACACGTGAAAGGGATCTAAAACTGGCTTACAAAAATGGCCACTACCTCATGGACTACCGGAAACAAAACAGGGCACACTCTGACCCAGTAAGCAGGGGGAAAAGCACCATGGGAGTAGAGCCTACCAACTACCAACATCGTGAGCATTTGCCACAAGCTAGTGGAATCATGGAGCCCAATACCCTACACCCACCACAATGCATTGCTGATGTGACTCTGCAGTGCACATAACAGAAAAGGTGTCACACTCACCCGAGAGCCACATCAGAACCAGGGAAAGGCTGTCACAGGATAGAATACATTCTGCTGTCTTGAAGGTGGGTACGGCATTTGAGGCTGGCATAGAGGCTGGAAAAAAGTTTTTAAAGTGGGATTTTTTTTGGTGGGAGGGGGTTAGTGACCACTGGGGGAGTCCGGGGAGGTCATCCCCGATCCCCTCCAGTGGTCATCTGGTCAGTTGGGGCACTTTTTTGGGACTTGTTCGTGAAAAAAAGGGGTCCAAAAAAAGTGACCCAAAATCGCGGTCAAAACACCTTTTTTTTTTGATTATCAGCTAAAGACGCCCATCTCTCCTCAGCCGATAACCACACCCCAGTTCCGTCTTCACCACGCCTCCAACACGCCTCCAACACCCCCCCGGCAACTTTACCCGTTTCTGTGACGGATTGCAGTTGGAAACGCCCAAAATTGGCTTTCGATTATACCGATTTGGGCGCCCACGGGAGAAAGACGCCCATCTCCCGATTTGGGTCGCAATATAGGCGTTTTTCTCTTTTGATTATAAGCAGGATAGTGTAACACCCTCCTCATAACAAGGGACATTCTCCCTCATCTACAGCTTCAGCAAGGAGGTCCCCTGTATTTCCCGGAGTTTCAGAAGTCTTATTTATTTATATTTTTTGTGCTAGTTCTACTGCAAAATGTCCACCCATGGAAACTATGCTGTTTACAACATACTAAAACAGAAAGGTGAAAAAGTGAAAGTAAGAAAGAAAAGAAGGGGCAAAGAAATTAGCAAGGGGGGAGACTGAAGGCTTCACAGAAGAGAAAGGCTTTGATGAGAGATATAAACTGTGCAAGGGAAGGTTCTTGGTGGAGGTAGGGATGGAAGGAATTCTACAGTTTGGGGCTCAGGTAGCTGAAGGTGGTTTCTCAGGAGATCATGAGGTGAAGGGCGGAGAGGGAAAAACCCACAAAGAAGTTGTCATTGCAAGAGCGGAGCATCCAAGTGAGGACATAAGGAATAAGGAGATTATGAATATAAGCAAGAGCAGAGGGGAGACAACCCTTGAAGACTAAACCAAGGATTTTGAACCTGATGTGAAAGGAAACAGGGAGCCAATGTTCAGATAGTAGAAGGGGGTGACGTAGTCAAAGTGGATTGCCAGATGATGAAGCTTGACAGCAGTTAACTGATCATGGCTAGCAGAAGAGAACGAATTGATTGGGAGAAAAGGAAAGCCTGAACTGAGCGAACATGGTAAAACTGAGTCATCAATAACTGGCCCACTGGCTGGGTACTTGATAGGACTTGCATAGCTTTCTCCTTACATTTGCCGACCATCACAGGAAAATCACACACAGACAAAACAAACAAACCCACAGGGAAACTAGAGATACTCAGCCCAGCGTTATGTCTCAATGGCCATCTTCGTCTTTCAGCCTGATAATTCCGTTTAATCAGGCCTGTGATACCCAATACAGTGGGAAATTTTCTGTATCTCTGTCAGAAGTATTTTCTTCTGTTTGATTTCTGTTGGATTAAAAATGGTTCAACTAGAAGGCCTGAGTCTGAACATTGAATGGCAACACTTTTTGAATATTATTCATATGTGGCCTATTTGAGGGTTAAGTACTTTTGGACTAGATTCTGTATTTCACGCCTAAAAAAAATTGTCGCCGACGCATAAATTAGGCGTGGACCGGGTGTATTCTATAACAACACGATAGATTTTAGAAATGCCACGAACCGCCTATTCTACATCCATGGCCACATCCACTTTTCAACTATGCGACTTAGAATTTATGCGTGTGTTAAAAAATATACTTAGACGTTTCTGTTTGTAAATTCTAATTAATACCAATTAATATCAATAATTGCTAGATAATAGGGAAGTATCAGCACTGATTGGATTGTTAACTAATTAAGTTGCACACACAAATAAAATGCAACTGTATTTGCACAAACAACATAAGTCACACTATATAGAATCCAGGGGTTTGTGAGTATTGGAGGGGAAACATATCAGAAATACAGGTTTTGTTTAGCTGAATTGCAATTCAGATAGAGAAGTATAAGCCTACTGACCAGAAAGAATGACAACCTAAGTCAGGTGTGAAGAGCATTATCTGCTGATTGGATGGTTAGGAGTTTTTATTTCATAAGAAAAAAAGGAAGTCTCAAATGTCCTATTTATTTATTACTAGTAAAAAAGGCCCGTTTCTGGAACGAATGAAACGGGCGCTAGCAAGGTTTTCCTGGGAGTGTGTAAGTTTGAGAGAGAGAGCCAGAGCGAAAGTGCGGGTGTGTGACAGAGTGAGACTGTCTGTGTGACAGTGTGTGTGTGTGAGAATGAGAGTGTGTGACAGGGCCCCCTCCCCTGTTCCTAATGCCCCTCACCCCGTTCCCTCCCCTCCTTTTCCTCCTCCTTCCCACACTTTGGGTTCCTTAAGGCTTTCAAAAGTCTATGTACCCCCGTGACCCTAACGCCCAGTATCCGGATACCCCAACGCTTTCCTCCTCACCCCTCCCCCAAGATGTAATACTTTCACGTACTTCATTTTTTAAAAAAAGTGTCCTATCTACCCTGTGTACAAATGCCCGGCATTCAGATTGTGTTCCTCTCGTAAATTTTAATTTCTTTCATTCATTCAGAACTCCCCCCCCCCCCCCCCCCCCCCCGAACACTTTTGGTTCCTTCAGTCTTTTAAAACTCTCCTATGTACCCTGTGTGCTAATGGCCAGCATTCAGATTGTTCCCAAATGTTCATGTCTTTCAGTGGTTCAGAACTCCCCCCTCCCCCCCATTTAACACTTTCGGTTCCTTCAGTCTTTTAAAACTCTCCTATCAATCCTGTGTCCTAATGGCCAGCACTCAGATTGTTTTGCTTTGCCAAATTGTCTGTCACTGATGTCACTGAGGTCAGAGCATGCCTGCCTAGCAAACCACTTCCGGCAGGCATGGTCCCAAGCACATCCTGTTGGAGGTGAGAATTATTATATAGGATATTTAACCATATGATTATTCATTATATGCATAGTTTGATTTTTATGTGATATATTTTATATTGTATTACTGCACTTCTCTATTCTTGTAAGTCACCTGAGAATATTTTGGACAGGTATCTAATACATGTAAATGAATTAAAGATCTTCCTTGTCTCTTCCCTTGCCTTCTACCCCTGTAAAAATACTTCCCTTCTAGGAGTTCCCATATTTAGCTGACTAATCTCCTATTTGTATAATTCAATATACTGCTACAAGTTAGGCACTACCATTTGGCAACATGGTGGTGCCAGAGCAGGACTGAGTGGGGATCATCCTTGGCTTCTACAAATTTCCAAAATGTAGAGGTGAGGTATAATCCAGGGAGTCCTTGAGAACTGAATTGAAATATTGTTGGGGGAGGGGGCAAGGCTAGCCATATGGCGATGGGTTTTGCTGGGGAGACTTATCTTACTACCTCTCCTGTATCCCAGCCTACCAGAGATTTTCAGTTTTATGTCAGAAAAGTGCACTGGAGGCATTTCTTTTCCTAACACTGAGCCTTGAAGCCCCCAGGGATAGGTAACTACAACTCCAGAGCAGTAGCTAACTTGTTAAGTTTCTAGGCCAAGGTGCAGTACGAGGTTAACACAAGTTTTGTTAACTTCAATGCAGTTGTGTATGCTATTATATGTTTTACTTGAGTTTTTGAGCATTAAGGTGGAAAGGAATCCATGTGGGCTACCGTTAAAATGGGTTATTTTACCATAAATTGTGCTGCTGTAGCATAGAGTCCCATTTTATGCAATGAGACTCTGTGCTACAATAGCACAACTTGTGGTAAAATAACCCAATTTAATGGTAGCCCATACTGGTAATCTCTCCCTTAACAGTGGTGTGAATTGGCTTAATGCATGTTACTGGTAATTAAGTAATTAATTTAAAGCGTTTATGTTCCACAAACTCAGTTACAAACCATTTTTAGCATATCAGAATAATCAAGTTGGGAGGATCTCTCAACCATGCTCTCATGGATTTGGGTAGTGTCAGAACTCTTGCTCAGAGAGAGTTGATACATGGGATTTAGATTAGTTATGAACATATAATATCCCTCACATATGCCAATGGAGACTAATGGCAGTATCTGACAGCCGAGGTTATGTTGGGATTGGGAATAGGGAAAAATCCAAGTCAACCTAGATGTAGGAGCGCTCCCTAATCTCCCATCTCCAGACATCCTAGGATAAAGGCTTTTGTTTTATCATATATTTGACAGGTATCGAGACAGTATGAATTATGATAGCTATAATGAAAATATATTGTTATAAAAGGGATTATCTCTTTGGTCTGTATCTTGATTGTGATCCGCCTTGACCCACCTCAGTAAAGCAGAATAAAAATGTCAATATTAGATTAGATTAGGTAAAGGTTACCCAATTTTTGAGAAGCTATGAACTCAACTACTTAGATCTTGGCAAACATCTTATCAGGAGGCAGCCTGAAATTGCAGACAGCAAAGAGAGAAAATACCCAAGTATCTTTATGTAAGAAACCCACTTGTCAAGGAATTGAGATTCTTAAAGGGAAAAGAGTGAGAGAAGAGTACAAAGTATGCATTGACTATGTATGTACATTTTTGAAGCTTCACTGTATGCATAATGATCTGCCCAATCAAGCAATGGTTCTGGGAACATCTAACTATGCACACACCTTCAGCAGTTGAAAATCCACTTACATGGATTTTCAGTCTTTCCATCTGCATAGCTCCTGATGAAGTCCTTGAAATTTATCTCTTATGAATCAAAAGAGATATGCAACTGATTGCTATCAGCATAAAAAATTATGTTTAACATTAAAGGTTAAATGATCTGTTCAAGGACAAGCAAGAAGACAAAGGACTGTATGTAAAGGAAAGACTCTTCTTATTTATTTAGGGCCCCTCTGGAATTCGTTGCTGGAGAATGTGAAGAAGGCGGTTAGCTTGGCAGAGTTTAAAAGGGGGTTGGACAGTTTCCTAAAGGACCACTACTAAATGGACTAGGGAAAAATCCACAATTCCAGGAATAACATGTATAGAATGTTTGTACGTTTGGGAAGCTTGCCAGGTGCTCTTGGCCTGGATTGGCCGCTGTCGTGGACAGGATGCTGGGCTCAATGGACCCTTGGTCTTTTCCCAGTGTGGCATTACTTAAGTACTTATGTACTGTTTACTAAGCCGCACTGTAGGAGCACTACATTTTTAGTGTGCGTTAACGATACAGACACCCATTATATTCCTATGGGTATCTCTATTATTAGCATTTTGCTAATTTTTAGCGCACTAAAAAGTTTGTGCCTACAGCATGGCTTAGTAAACAGGGCCCTTAGTAATAGAATTCCATTTTGATAGGAAAGGAGAGAAAAAGAAGTAGTATAATAGAACTACAGTGCCACCAGGGCACCCCACCTCACTCATTTCTCTAGCTTCAACTTCCTTCCCACAGGTGAAGACTTATAGGACAGCTTCTTAAAGAAATAAGTTTTCAGGTTGGTTTTATACATAGGTAGAGAGTTCTTGTTTTTGCCAGTCTGAGGGAGGAGATGGCTCCAGGTATATGCTGGCAAAGCGTTCCAGAGCTTAACTATTTGTTGAGTAGAGGAGTAGCCTAGTGGTTAGAGCAGTGGACTTTGATCCTGGGGAACTGAGTTCCATTCCCACTGCAGCTCCTTGTGATCTGGGCAAGTCACTTAACCCTCCATTGCCCCTGGTACAAAATAAGTACTTGAATTATGTAAACCGCTTTGAATGTAGTTGCAAAAAACTCAGAAAGGCAGTATATCAAGTCCCATTTCCCTTCCCTTTCCCTCTCTCGGTGTTAGCTATGCCCTTGTCTTCTAGGCATCTGTCTCAAAAGCTGATCTTCAGTGGTCCAGGGGTCACAAAGCAGATTAATCACATTTAGGGCCACTCTCTCCTCATGCATCAGTTCCAGCACACATGCAATCGAGCTTGGGAGTAGGTCAATGGTCCAGAATAGAGATCCGGGGATTTGAGAGACACTCACGCTCTTGGGGATCAGTTCACTCTCACCTCTCGGTCCCCAAAGACACACTGTAATCCACAGTTTATGCAAGAACTCAAACTTTTATTAACATAAGAATGTAAGAGTGGCCATAGTGGTCAAACCAATGGTCCATCTAGCCCAGCATCCTGTTTGCAACAGTGGCCAAGCCAGGTCACAAGTACCTGGCAGAAACCCAAATCATGGAAACATTCCAAATTACCAATTCCAGGGCAAGTAGTTGCTTCCTATGTCTGTCACAATAGCAGACTATGGACATTTCCTCCAGAAAATTGTCCAAATCTTTTTTAAACCCAGATACGCTAACCGCTGTTACTATATCCTCCAGCAAAGCGTTCCAGAGCTTGACTATTTGTTGAGTGAAAAAATGCGTCCTCCTATTTGTTTTAAAAGTATTTTCATGTAACTTCCCTAAGTGTCCCCTAGTCTTTGTACTTTTGGAATGAGTAAAAAATTGATTTACTTCTACTCATTCTACACCACCCAGGAGTTTGCAGACCTCAATTATATCTCCCTTCATCCATCTCTTTTCCAAACTGAAGATCCCTAACCTCTTTAACCTTTCCTCATAGGATAGGAGTTCCATCTCCTTTATCATTTTGGTTGCTTTTCTTCAAACCTTTTCTAATTGTGCTATATCTTTTTTTGAGATATGGCGACCAGAACTGAACATAATACTCAAGGTGAGGTCGCACCATGGAACGATACAGGGGCATTATAGAATTTTCGTTCTTATTCAACATCCCTTTTATAATAATTCCTAGCATCCTGTTTGCTTTTGAATTTTATTATTAATAATTTTTATTATTATTTGCAAAACTTTAACAGGTATAATAACTGTCAAGTTAAACACAGCCTTAATAATTAAACAAGCATGAATCATTTCAATCTTACAATCCAATACAGTCTGGCTTACTTAGACCTCAAAGCCTAAATTAGGCTGAAGAAAAAGAAAAGGGGGATAGGTATTAGTGTTTGCTTTTTTGGCAGCACCACACATTGAGCAGACGATTTCAGTGTATTAGCCACAAAGAAACCTAGATCTTTTTCTTGGCTGCTGATCTCCAAGGTGGATCCTCTAATCAGGTAACTACGATTCGGATTATTCTTTCCAATGTGCATTACCTTGCATATGTCCACATTAAATTTCATCTGCAATTTAGATGTCCAGTCTTCCAATTTCCTAAGGTTTCCTGCAATATTTCACATTCCGCACGTGTTTTAACAGTTTTGAATAGTTGTGTGTCATCTGCAAATTTAATAACCTCATTCGTTGTTCCAATTTCCATATCATTTATAGATATGCTAATTAGCACCAGTCCCAGTACAGATCCCTGTGGCACTCTACTGTTCACCCTCTTCCATTGAGAGAAATGACCATTTAACCCTGCCCTCTGTTTTCTGTCCAATACCCAATCCACACCAGAACACTGACACCTATCCCTTGACTCTTTCATTTTCTAAGTAGTCTCTTATGAGGAACTTTATAAAAGGCTTTCTGAAAATCTAGATACACTACATCAACCACCTCACCTTTATCCACATGTTTATTCATGCCTTCAAAGAAATAAAGCAAATTGGTGAGGTATGACTTCCCTTGGCTGAACCCATGCTGACTCTGTTCCAATAAAATATGTTTGTCTACGTGTTCCTTAATTTTATTCTTTATAATAGCTGCCACTATTTTGCCTGGCATTGACATCAGACTTACTGATCTGTAATTTCCAAGATCACTCCTGGAACCCTTTCTAAAAATTGGCAACACACTGGCCACCCTCCAGTCTTCAGGTACTACAGAAGATTTCACTACAAGTTACATATTACTAACAGCAGTGTCAGCAATTTCATGCTTTAGTTCTTTGAGTACCCATGGATGTATGCCAACTTTGCAATGACAGCAACATCAAACAGTCTTTTGTGATCCAACTCCAGGTAAACACAATGTTCCAATTCTTGTATTGTTCCTCAAGGGAACTCCTTTACCACTTCTCTCCTCAGGTTTATTTACAAGGGCAAGTTCCCAATAGGGAATATGTACATATATAGAGTTCTCCTGTTCATGCCTATCCCCTGGGCAGTGTTCTTCCCCCTGGCTGCTTCTCCTCCTTTTTCTCTACAGACTCAAAATTCTACAGTTTCAGACCCTCCTCTGATCTGACCCTCTATCCACCTTTGTCTCGAGACTGAGCTCCCCCTGGCTCCAATCCTCTGCTCCTGGGCTTGGACTCTCCTCTGCACATCCGTAGCACACACAGTCTCCCAGTTGCCACTTTCAGGAGCCACAATCCTCCTTTACAGCCAGTGATCACACTCCTCACTTAGGATTCCCCTTTTCTCCTCCTGATCTTGACAGGGGACCATGAGACAACCAAAGACCCCCTCTTAGGTTTTACTCTCGACTTTATCGCCTCCCAAACTCCTCCCTCTTAGTCAATCAATAGTACTTGGGCACTATCTCTTTGCACTTTATTTCCATATTAAAAATAGTGATTATGTCATTTGGATTTGGGCTGATACATTTTTAGAATCTGCTTTTGATTGTTAATTTACGTCTTTAGTTTAGGTCTTTCATAAACTCGGTATCAATATGGTCTTTATTAAAAATATGATATATGCTTCTCAGGAAGTTAAAAACCTTCACCTTTGATCAAAAGGAGAAAATAGCTGAAAGCCATGTAACTAAAATCTTTAAAGTGGAAATCATGAACCATCATCTACAATCAATTAAGTGCAGCAGATCAAGCGTGTAAATTCCTTCATCTTCCATCTTTTTGATATTTCAAATATCAGAAAAGCTTTGCCCATGCACTTAGATCAAAGAGATGAAAAGAAAATGTCCTTTCAAGTTACTTATCTACATGAATAACATGTCACAGGGAGAGACTGAGAATACTCTACTTTGTGCTAGGAAGCAGAATTATTTTCAAAAGCTTGAGCCAAGCAGGAAAATGCAATGCCCCCTTTGATACCAGAAGATATCAGTAGTGGTAAAAAGGTATTTGGGGATTTTTTAAAATATATTTTGGTTGGTTTAATCTGCTCTGTAGCTTCGACTGTGGTACCATTTATATTTGATATTTGCTTCCAACAAATGGAGAGAGTCAAAGAACAGCAGGGGTTCCTTAGAAGTGCAGGCTATCAAACGAAAACTGCTTTTCAATACAAGTTACTAGTTACAAGTATATTAGTGCTCACTGGCTTTCTAAATCTTAGGGAGAGAATTTGGGTTCCACAGTGTTTGTGGTTAATTATTTTTGAATTGTTTAAAGAATCTTTGGCTATTTTCATCTAATTTGTATTTGATACAATTTATAATCCCATCCAATAGACCTCGTTAACTCACACCCCTGGCCCAAATTTTTGGCAGGTTGATAACAGTTAGGGCCCTGTTCACTAAGGTGTGCTAGCATTTTTAGCGCATGCTAAAAATTAGTGCATGCTAACGCTAGAGACACCCATAGGAATATATGGGTGTCTCTAGCATTAGCGCATGCTAATTTTTAGCATGCACTAAAAATATTAGCCTACAGTATGGCTTAGTAAACAGGGCCCTTAGTTGGTTAGGAGCAGGGACCAATCATAGAACTGCTTTGGGGGGTCCTTTTACTAAGCTGTGCTAAGAAATGGGCTTAGTGCACTAGGCCATATATTGTTGAATATACATAAGCATTAGCACGTGGCCATTAAAAAAATAAAATACCGCAGAAACACTTACTGACTCCTATTTAGGAGGCACTATGGGCTTCCGTGATATGGTTGTGCTAACCAGTTAGAGCGGCCTAGAGTGGAGGAGTGGCCTAGTGGTTAGGGTGGTGGACTTTGGTCCTGGGAACTGAGGAACTGAGTTTGATTCCCACTTCAGGCACAGGCAGCTCCTTGTGACTCTGGGCAAGTCACTTAACCCTCCATTGCCCCAGGTACAAATAAGTACCTGTATACAATATGTAAGCCGCATTGAGCCTGCCATGAGTGGGAAAGCGCGGGGTACAAATGTAACAAAAAAAAAACTGATTAGCACATCCATGCCCATTCTCTGCCCCTGACTTGCACCCTCCAAAAACTTTTCTAAAAATAAATACCACACACTTACAAATCCGATTGTCAATTCCCCATGCTGTTCCAAAACAGTGCCCTAAGAATATTACTGGAACAGCATGGGGATTTAACTCCTCAATGATCAACACATTTAACGTGAATTTAAGTGCATTATTAGTGGTGATCATCCAGCAAAAGTGCAGGAGGATTGTGCCTGAGCGCAATCTTTCCACACTTCTTGGACACGTCCTGGCTGTCAAAAACCCAGACCTATCAAACACAGGAGCTCCCCCCCCTCCCCCGGAAAATCAAAGCCCTGGTGACCTAGTGCCTTCCAAGCCCTCACACTCCCCTGAGACAGCAACAGGGGGGCTAGAGGTCCAGGCCCCCTACCCCACTCCAAAAATAGAATCCCTGGTGGCCCAAGTAGGCCGCCAAACCCACACCCACCTGCCCTGGTGGTCTAGCGGCTCCCCTACCCCCATGCCTCATTGTTGGAGAAGGGAGCCACACTCCCTCCCCTTCCAGTGCTGCCTACAAAATGCCGGCACCCTGCCCTGCCCAATGCATCCTGGGATTTGCTGGGTGGGACTTCCCTACCATATAAGGGAGTTGCCTGACTCTTACAGGAGGGGGTGTGGCAGCGGGAACAGAGCCTTAACCCTAATGACAGCGCTGTGCTCTGATTATAGAGGCGGTATACTGCAGAGCTCATTTCAATATACTCCAAATGAGCTCTGTGGTGTTCCTTGTGCCAGACGCCCTTTGATCACGAGTGCCGTGTAAATGCGGGTGCTAGTCTGGCACTAGTGGTCTCTAGTGCCCACATTTACTTTTGATCATCTGGGCATTAGTGCACGCAGACGGCAAAACTAACGTGTTAGGTCATATTTGCTGTGTTAAACATGCATTGTTTAATACAACTTAGTAAAAGGGCTAAATTTTGCCAGGCAGGGAGAGAACACATAACTTTCAGTGACTACCAGATGACCATGTTTATCTTTGCAGCGACCACAAACACGTGAGCTTGTGAAGTCTTTCTGTTTCAATATTATTCTGAATGGTGTAGCAGTATTTTACTGTCTCAACTGATGTATATGAGAGGCTAAGGTTTGTGAACACATTGAGCTTATTCACACTGGAAAACAAGGACCGCTGATGCAGGCACTTTGTGAAACATGGCCATGATGGGTTAATAACAATAATAAATAACTAAAGCGTGGTTCCAGTAATATCATTATCCACTTGGCGTTTATGCTTTTTGCCGTTTCTGTTCTCTGCAGAACGTTTCTGTTCTCCTCCTGTTTCTCTGCTAAGTGGTAAAATTCAACTGCTTTCTCCAAATAACTTAAGGGCCCTTTTACTAATGTGACCTCACATTCAAGGATGATTGTTTAGCTTACTATACCTTGTTGAATACCTCAGATAAACTCATCAAAACGGAGGTGAAGTACAATTACTGAAACTAGACCCGCCGTTCTATTTCTAAAATAGAAAGGGAAAGAAAATCTAAGAAAAAAAGATAAGTAACTCAGGACCTCAAGTAAGATATATTAATGAAATCAAATACATTTATTTTTAAATTCAACTACAACATTAACTTCTGAATTAATTAATTAAGATTTTATGTTCTTATTTAACAGTTCATCACCTTATTATTTCAAGAAATTTCTACTGCAGTTTCTGTCAGATAAGTACTTTTCTTTATATGACAATTAAATTTTGTTATAAAACATTTACTGTATTTATGTTAACCCAAATTAATGCAATTTTTAAGAAATTGATGCTTTGTGTGCACTTTCCTTTCTCTTACAGCTTCATCACTACTACACAGGTAAGTATTGTTTTAATTTTCTGCACTCTAATTTCCTTTAATAATCCTTTAATTTCTCAGTTCTTTTCTGTATCTTTTGTACAACTTAGCTGATTCTTCAAGCTCTCTTGATTTTCTTCAGCTCTTCTCCTTTCTTTCAAGTTGGATACCATTCATGGATTAGAAATGCTGAAAACTGGTCCAGATGTACCTACTACACTACCTAAAAACAACTTAAATGAAAAAAACAAACAAACTATTCTCTATTTATAAATTTATAATTGATTTCTTGTTAAACTGGCTACCCCAGGTAAATAAATTGATAATTAGAAATCCCTGTGCTTTAACCCACTCATGTGTAACTTTTCAAAGAAAAATTTCAAATCCAGAGTGTTAAGTATTTAAACTTTGGGCTTTATTCAGTAAATACAAATCAGAGACTTTAAAGTCTTCTGACAACAATCAGCTTATAGCTATCATATACTTCAATCTCATTTAATTACTTTTCTAAAGTAATTTTATTTTTAATTTTTCAGAGGAAAATTATTAATACCTCACAGCTGTTTTCTGTGAGCATAATATTAGCTGTAAATATGAGTCTCCTCAAACAGCTCTTATGAAAGTCAGTGGCAGACTATCAAATTATTCAGCCGTTTTGAATATATTTTTCCTCAAACAATTAAGTATTTTGCTTGAATAATAGTAAAATCATTTTTACAGGCTTCTTTAGTTAAATTAACTAAGCCCAAACACTCTCACACTCTTCCCTAAATTTTAACAACACTTTAATCTTCTGAACAGAGAACACTAACATAGGTCCGTTCATCAACTCACTCACCCCCCCAACTGATAAAAATGAACGTTTAGAACCCTAACCATGTCACAGCTGCCTTGAGCTCCCCCACGAGCCTCTGCACTAAACACAACTTCCAATTACTATATATATATATATAATTATACATTGTAACATTTTACCATACATAGCTTTCAAATACAACCTTTAATAAATATAAATCTCCATACCTTTTTATTGTTTTGTGTATTTATTTTCAATTTTCCCTCTGCATGCGCCCGCTGCACAGCTCTGCCAGAAGCCTGCATCTGGCTCGTGCTCTCCTCTCTGCACCCAGCTCTCTCCTCTTCAGCATGTGCAGTGCTCACAATGTTCGCACCGGACCACGATACAAAAATAAAAACACTGGGAGAGTGCACCGGAGCACTTCCCCCTCTTTCCCAGACCCACGCTGGTCTCTCATTCCCTTTGGGAACTGGCTCTTCTCCTTAAATTGAGCTGGTTCCTTTAAAGTCGGGATTCCCACTCCCAGAGTGCTGTGCGGCCGTCTGACGTCAATGATGTCAGCCAATCAGAGGTGTACTTTCCCAGGCTTCCCCCAGCCTCTATGCTGCAGCTCCGCTTTGGCCCCACTGCCAAAATCGCAGCGATCCAACCCTGGCTCCCTTCAACAGCGGCTCTCTAATGCCGCCGCTCCTGCCACTACCGCTGCGACCGGAACGCTCCCTCTCTGTCCCGGAACTGCCATATAGAAAAAAAATAAACCCCGAACCCCAGAAGCCTCTCAAGTACTGGTTGCTTCTCTAACCAATGCAGCCAAAGCTGCTAAGGAAACGCGCTGCTACCAGAATGCCTTTTCTCCTCACCAGACTGCCACCCCTCCAGTGCTACCCAAGTAACTTTATTTAACCGAACTTTATTTACCTAATTATTCACTGATCATTTCTGCACTATTTAGTTGAGTAACTTTATTTTAACCCCTTAGTGGTTACACTAAGCTATGGTAAAAAGTGGCCTGCGGTAGTTTGAATGCGTGAAATTGGTGGGCACTGGGTCTATTTTTGCTTTGACTGGGAAAAAAAGGCTTTTCTATGATGCAGTAAATGGCCAGGTGCTGCAATGAAAAGTAGCACATGGCTATTTACTGCCTGAACCCTTACCACCACCCACTGACATAGCGGTAAGGGTTCACACACTAACCACGCGGTAATCATGCAGCATGCACAAATGTGACCATGCTGCCGATTACTGCCAGGAATGCCCCCATGGTAAAAAATAGAAAAATATTTTCTACTGCAGCAAATAGCACGCACCAACTTCAAAATTACCGCTGGGAGCCCATGCTACTCCAGTGGTAGTGTCGATTTGGTGCGTTCTACCCACGTGTTAGCCCTACTGCTGCTTAGTAAAATGGCCCCTTAGACAGTCAAATGGTGCTGATCAAATAGCAGGCATAACTTTGGATAACGTATCTGTACAAAGTTATATATGTCTATTCAGTGGCAGCACTTTTGTGTTTATATAGCTGAATGAACATACAATTTTGCACAAAAGTTATATGGTCACCTTATATACACTTCTCTTCCTTGATAGGTTGCGGTGGTGTGGTGGGGATTGTATCTTTCCTGTCAGGTACCACTGGCACAGAATACCCTAAGGAGATTCCATCTTTCTGCAGACTCAAAGACACACAAGGCTATTGATTGGCATGCTTGGCATGTCCTGTTTCTCTATAAGAAAACAACAATCAGGCACTTTTATTATAGAAGCAATCTGTGAAGGCAGTTATAATATGGATTAAAAGGGATAATGATTGCTAAGGTTAGGATCTTACAGAATAGGTACACAAAAGGAAAACAAATTTTACTAGGAGGCTCTGTAGTTATAGCCATGGAGAGAGGCTAGCCATTTAACTTTCAAGTGCTTCTTGTCTAGAGGTGGGTTGGAGACATGTGAAAGGCATGAAAACTGGATATTCTTCTATGCTTACGTACAAATGACCCAAGAAATGATCAGTTAATAAACATTCAAAGGGAGTTTAAGAAACTAGGACTTCTAGACTGAGGTCCAAATCCATAATGCTATCTGCCTACAAAACTGAATAAAGGAGAATATCCTTTAAAAAAAAAACTTCAGAAAATCAGGGCATAAGTTTGCTGAATCTAGTCAAAGATAACAAGTAGGGCCACGGGATGGGGCTCATTCTTGTCAAGGGTGGTAGGTGAGAACCTCTGTCAGACCACAAATTAGCCCTTGGAGGGTATAATCAGTGGATTAATGCAAATCACATTGCCTAATATGCTCTCATCAACTTTAGTTAATATGAAATGTGTTGCAGGAATTTGCAGGAATTAGCACCTATTAATATATCTAAAATATAAGTCTGTGCTGATGCTTTGTAAATATTAAACAAACATATAGCTGATTTACCTTTGGTGTGTTTTAATGTATTGAACCTTAAATCATGGTTTATAAAAAACATGCCTTATTCAAACACGATATTAAAATATTGAATACATTCTTTGAATTGGTGTTAGAGTGGTTTTACAAGCTACAGTTAGGGATGCATTTAAGTCTGCTACTACAGGTTTATGCTCAGCTGAAAACTAATTTATTAGGATTGATAGATTCTGCACAAATTGAAATAAATAAGCGTATAAATAAAATAAAAAAGAAATTGGAAAAACTGAATAATAAATTAGAGGCAGCCATAAAAGCAGTTATTTGCTATAGCTATACTGAAAACATTTTCAAACTATATGATCCATTGAAACATTGTTTAACTGAAAATATTGGGGGTTGTATTCAAAGTGATTTAACTAGATAAATTAAACTGCATAAAACTCAGTCCTATCTTTGTCCAGTTTCACTTGTCTATTTAAGGAATGAATATTAATCTTTAACTGGAGAAAATATTTTTCACTCAACGAATACTTAAGCTCTGGAACTTGTTGCCAGAGGATGTGGTAACAGCAGTTAGGGAATCTGGACAAATTACTGGAGGAAAAGCCCATAGTCTGCAATTGAGATAGACATGAGGGAAACCACTGCATGGAATGTTGCTACTATTTTTTTTTTTTGCCAGTTACTTGTGGCCTGGATTTAGGGGAGGACTGGCTATTTGGGCAACTGGGCAGTGCCCGAGGGTCCAAAGGCTCTATGGGGCCCAGAGGCTATGCCCACTTGCCCACCACCATCACAGCACATTGCAGCCCTCCCTGGCCCTACCTTGAAGGGTCTGGTGGTCTAGTGATCACTGCAGGGGCAGGAAAGAATCCCACATTTTCCTGCCCATTGCCACTACTCTACATGGTGGCACTGGCACCGGTGCTGCCATGTTTTAAAAATAGCTGCTGAGACAGAAGTCTCACAAGGCTGCTGAGACCTGCGAGACTACTGTAGTAAGTTTCGGCAGCCGTTTTGAGAAACACGGCGGCACCACCACTGCCACCACACAGAGTAGCGGCAGTGGACAGGAAAGAGTGGGATTCTTTCCTGCCTCTGAAGAAGCTGCTAGACCACCAGGCCCTTCAAGGTAGAACCGAAGAGGGGGCAGCCGTGCGGGAGGGGGGGGTGGCAGCACAATGGTGGGGCGGCATACAGTAGCCAGGGGAGCCCCCCAATGACCTTTACTGCATGGGGTCCAACCACTGTCAGTCTGCCCCTGCCTGGATTGGGCACTGTTTTGAAACAGGATACTGGGCTAGATGGACCAGTGGTCTGACCTAGTATAGTTATTCTTACGTTCTTAAATGCTGGTCATCTGCACAAACTTGGATATTCAACGCTAGTAACTGGACATAGCGTTGCATTGAATATCTAGGCATAAAGCTGGTGGTGGCAAAAAGATCACTGACCAACTCCGGCTGAATATTTACCCCACTGATTTCATTGTGACACATGGCAATATTATAAGGTAATGGTCAACAAGAGAATAATTTTGTAACAGGGAACACTGAATAAGAGTGTAAACAAGATACCTATTGCAAAGCAATTCTACTAATAAAAGTAGACACCTATTTTTATTTATAGAACACGAATGCAAGTGGCAGAAAAAGTGTTTATGGCACAATCACATAGCCTTATACCTATAGTTTAGCCAGAACATTTGTAAATTACACACATAATTACACATGCACACTGTCAAAGTATGCACCATCAATACACAGTGCTTTTCCACTAGTCAGTTTTCTATAAGAAGCTATTTGTGCATGTTGCTGCCACCTAAAATTAAGTGGCTTCTTCAGGAGGCATTTCTATAACAGGGTGCTTCCATTTAGGTGGTCTAATAACAGAGGTAGGGAACTTATTCTAAAAAGCTTTCAATTGGGCATTCAAGCAGTGGTGTAGCTATGGATGGGCCCGGGTGAGCACAGGCCCATCCAGGAATGGCAAATCTGTGATGTGGCTGGTGGGGATCCCCAATAAAAATGCCCCAAAAATGCTAGATAAAGACTCCTGGCATTTCTTTCTTACATCCCCTCTCCCCCCAGACAAGCAGGGATCTCTTACCTCCACTCCACCAGCACCCTACCCCGGTACCTTTTAAATCCTTCAGTTTTTCACTGGCAGCAAGCAGTGACTCATACCTACTTCTGTTGATGGCACTGGACAACTTCTTGTTCAGGAGACCCTAGAAAGAAGGCTCGGGGCTGGTATGAGCAGAAGGTAAGAGTCACTGCTCACCGCCAGTGAACAACTAAAGGAATTAAAGGTACTGGGTAGTGGAGATAAGAGACACCCAATCATCTGGGGGGGGGGGGGGGGGGGAGAGAAGCTGGGCAGGGGTTCTCGTTCCCACCCACTTTGGGCTCAGGTCCACCCCAAATTGGGTGTCTGGCTCTGCCCCTACATTCAAGTGTCCTTATAGAATACTAGTGTAAACCCAGCATAAGCACATTAAAATACAGGCACAGACATTTATGGTTTGCATATATGTTTGTACCTAAATGTGACAGAAACACATGCAACTTATAGTAAAATGTTATCCCCACTTATGCCTTGCCCAGGCTCCTCCTTTGTGAATGCCCCTTTAACAGTTATCTGCTAGGCCATATACGCATAATTATAGAACAGCGGTTAGGTACAATGGTGTCTTTTATGCAGGTAAGTGTATCGTTACCCATATGGATGACATTATTCTATAAATTTATGCACACAATTGGTGTGAAATTTAGGTGACTTGTTACAAGATGTGGGGGGTATGTGTTTAGCTTTGAAACACAAACAATAAACAAGTGTAGAAATACAAACGGAATACAAGATTTTACAAAGAATATAGTTGCATTACTTAATAAAGAACCCTCACAGCTTTCTTGAATGTTGTGAACAGTTATCGTCTGGATTCTGTATAGCGCGTCTAGAGATCTGCAATGAAATCCAAGTGTATTCTATAACAACGCGCATAACTTAATAGATTTAACAAGCTAATCAGCGTTAATAACAGTTTTTAACAAGCAATAATGAGCACTAATTGCCAATAATTTGAATTTACATACACAACTCGCTAAGTGCATTTTGTAATGCAGTGCTCCTAAATTATAATGCACGCAGGCTAAAAGGGGTGTGGCTATAGGTGGGGAAATGAGCATTTTATTGGCATTTAAAAATTTACACGCATAATTATAGAAATAACCCAATGCATTTAAATCTACGTGCCGGGATTTATGCCATGTTTTCACTGGTGTAAATGGAGGCATGTAAATTTAGGTGCTTATAAATCAACTAAGTGTGTTCTATGTACTGCACCTAAATGTAGGTGCAACTTAAAGAATACACTTAGTCAGCATTGATTTTTTAGGCGCCATATATAGAATCCCCCCCTATATGTGAACAATTATCCTACTTCATTATCAAACAACTTTATCTGACACAGAAAATGTATCACATCATTGTTAAAAATGTAAATACACTAACCACAATAAAAGAAACAATAAGGGAAATTTTATATCAAGGCACCCACATCTATCTATGTAAGAGTATACTTACCTGCGAGAGTGACAGCAGGGCAACTAAGTGCCTTTCTACAACAGTACGAGTAAGTGGCATGGCATTTAAAAGCAAGGGGGAGGCATTGTGCATTGGCGAAGCATGAATGGGGCATAGGTAGGAATCTCAGTTACATGCATAATTTACAGAAAACTGTATGTTATTTGCATCCTTGCTGCATGTGAATTGCGTTCAGTTCTAGTCGCCGTATCTCAAAAAAGATATAGCACAATTAGAAAAGGTTTGAAGAAGAGCGAACAAAATGATAGAGGAAATAGAAATTCTCCCGTATGAATAAAGGCTAATGAGGTTAAGGATCTTGAGCTTGGAAAAGAGACAGATAAGGGAGAATATGATAGAGGTCTACAAAATCCTGAGTGGAGTAGAACAGGCAAAAGTGAATCACTTTTTTACTCTTTCAAAAAGTACAAAGACTAGGGGACACTCAATGAAGTTGCTTGGAAATACTTTTAAAACAAATAGGAGGAAATATTGTTGTTTTTTTTTAAACCAATGAATAAACTCTGAAACTCGTTGCCAGATGATGTGGTAACAGTGGTTAGCATATCTGTGTTTAAAAAAAGGTTTGGACAAATTCCTGAAGTCTATCTTAATAGTCTGCTATTGAGATAGACATGGGGAAGCCACTGCTTGTCCTGGGATCAGTAGCATGGAATCTTGCTACTATTTGGGGTTTCTGCTGGCCCATTATCAACCAGTCTATATCTTTTTTTGATACGAAGACCAGAATTGAACAGAATATTCAAGGTGAAGTCACACCATGGAGCAATACAGAGGAATTATAATATTTTTGATCTTATTTTGCATCCCTTTCCTATTAATTTCTAGCATCCTGTTTACTCTTTTTGGCCACTGCTACAAACTGGGCAGATTTTAGTGTATTGTCTACAATGACACATAGATCTTTTTCTTGAGTTCTGACTCCTAAAGTGGACCCTAGCATCAAGTAACTATAATTTAGATTATTCTTCCCAATGTGCATCACTTTGCATTTGTCTACATTAAATTTTATCTGCTATTTGGATGCCCAATTTTACAATTTCCTAATGTCTTCCTGCAATTTTTTTACAGTCATCATGAGTTTTAACAACTTTGAATAATTTTCTGTCATCTGCAAATTTAATCACCTCACTTGTCATTCTGATAGCCAGATCATTTTGACATATGTTAAATAGCAACGATCCCAGTACAGATCCCTGTGGCACTCCACTATTCATCCTTCTCCATTGAGAAAAATGGCCATTTAACCCTACCCTCTGTTTCCTGTCCAAAAATTAATTCTTAATAGACAAAAGGACATTGCCTTCTAACCCATGACTCCTTAATTTCCTCAGGAGCCTCTCATGAGGTATTTTGTAAAAGCTTTTTGAAAATCTAGATACACTACATCGACCGGTTCACCTTTATTGACATGTTTATTTACATCTTCAAAGAAATGAAGCAAATTGATGAAGCATGACCTTCCTTGGCTGAACCCTTGCTGACTCTGTCCCATTAAACCACGGTTGTCTATGTGTTCCATAATTTTATTCTTTATAATAGTTTCCACTATTTTGTCCGGCACAAAAGTCAGGCTTACTGGTTTGTACTTTCCCAGATCACCCCTGGAACCCCTTTTAAAAATCGGTGTCACACTCGCCACCCTCCAGTCTTCAGTTACTATGGATGATTTTAACAAGTTACAACCAGCAATTTCATGTTTAAGTTCTTTCAGTACCCTGGGGTGTATGCTATTCCATGTTGCTTGGGGGGGGGGGGTCTTGAAATTGTTATTGGGGAGGGTCTTGAAGATTAATTAGGCAGTGGGAGGATAGAGAAGTGATTCTGCAGGTGTGGATTGTGATGGGACTCGGGATTCAAAGGTTATACATTTGGAAACAACAGAGAACAGAATCATTTATGAAGCACCTGAATAATTGTGAGCCCTCCAAAACTCACAAAAAACCCACTTTACCCACACAAAGGTGCCCCCTTCACCCACAAGGGCTATTGTAATGATGTACAGTTGTGGGTAGTGGGTTTTGGTTGGATTTTGGAGAGCTCAGCAGATAAGATAAGGGAGCAATGGTGAGATGTGTACCTGGGAGCAGTGCCCCCTAGGGTGCCCCATTACTCTCCTGGGATGTCTAGGGGACCAGTCTGCTAAAAATGCAGGCCCTTCCTACATCCCAATGGCTTGATTTTGTGCTTTTTTTTTAACTTGTGGGGTTTTTTTTTTTTCATTTTGAGAAAAGGCCTATAAAGAAAAATGCACAAAGCACTAAACCTTGTTCGAAGTGGTGTTTTCAAAAAATAAAAATGGATGCTCTTCTTTTTTTGAAAATGGTTACATTTGCTATTTGGATTTGGGATGTTTAGGACAAAAAGTCCAAAATCCAACTTAAATATCATATTGAAAATGCCCCTCCATTTGTCTTAATAAAATAATAGGCACAACACAGCAGAAATTGTGTCTAGATTGAGTTTGTGGTTGCTCATGAGCAGGCACAAACATTAGCATCCAAAATACTTGTGTAAAATGTGAATCTGCCTGCCCTCCACCCACATTCTTTTCAAGAACATGCATAAACACAGGTTGCACACATTTATGTGTTGTTATATCACCACATGTACTTAGGCATTCAATCAGGTTAATTTTATTAAAGGACTTTATGTACAAAACATCAGGGGCTTAGCCAGACACCCAATTTTGGATGGGCCTGGGCCCAAGATGGGTGGGCAGAAGAACCCCACCCCATCCCACAGGTGATTTGGTCTCTCCTTCTCTTGCCTGCATACCATATGTAGGCATATTTTCAAAGCACTTAGCCTTCCAAAGTTCCATAGAAACCTATGGAACTTTGGAAGGCTAAGTGCTTTGAAAATATGCCTCATGGTCTCTCAAATATCCCCCCTCTCCTGCACACCTTTTAAATAGTAGATTTTCACCGGCAGTAAGCAGCAACTAATACACAGTACTCATGTTGGCCCCACATCCTTTCCACTGATGCAGCTTCCTGTTTCTGCATAGGCGGGAATACGTCAGAGGGGAAGGCTTTGGGGCCGGTGTGAGCAGTATGTATCAGTTGCTGCTTCCTGCAGGTAAAGATCTGCTATTTATAAGGTATGCAGGAGGGACAGTTGTTGGGAGTTTTCAGCTTGGGAATCTCTGCCAGCCACATCATAGGTGTGCTGCTACTGGTGAAAATCTAGATACACTACATCAACCGGTTCACCTTTATCGACATGTTTATTTACATCTTCAAAGAAATGAAGCAAATTGATGAAGCATGACCTTCCTTGGCTGAACCCAGGCTGACTCTGTCCCATTAAACCATGAGCTCAAAGTGGGTGGGCCTGGCAAAACATCCTTTAATGAAATTGTCCCCTGATCGTCTCTTAAAAGTCATGTGATTATAGGCATAGTGCAGTCCCATGAGGAAATGAAAGGCTGATGCTGCTATGCATTGAAAGGCTGTAGGTGTCCAGAAATCACAATTCACCATTGCCCCAGGTACAATACTTAGATTGTGAGTCCACTAGGGACAGAGAAAATACCTGCATATAATAACTGTAAATCACAGATTGTACCACAGAAAAATGGTATATCAAATCCCATTACCCTTACCCTTCCCTTAACAGCGTAACAGTGACTGCACCTTCATACTAGGTGCAAAGGTATGGGTGAGTTCATAAACAGCAAAGCAGGAGAATACTATATGCATAATATGTAACACAATAAGAAAAAGGCAATTCACTTCAGAGGTTTTTTTATAAGCTAATGTGTCTGCTGTCTCTAAACCAAGAAAGGATAATAGCAGATTCAAGTACCACCCAAGTGGTTAAAGTAGTAGGCTGAGAACCAGAAAGCATGGGTTTGAATCATGAAAGTTCTCCTTGTGTCCTTGGTCAAGTCATTTAGGAGCCCTTTTACTAAGCCACATAGGTGCCTACATGCATCCAAAATGCACCAATTTGGAACTACCGCCCAGCTACTGCGTGGCCCGGGTGGTAATTCCATTTTTTACATGTGTCCGGTACAAGCGTCGGAAAATAATTTTTTTTATTTTCCAACATGTGGCACTAATCGGGAAGTAATTGGCATTATACACACACTGACAATTATACCCGGTTAACCCGTGGGACCTTAATGCTAAGTCAATGGGTGGCGGTAAGGTCTCATACCCAAAATGGACGTGCACCAATTTTTATTTTGCCGCACGTCCATTTTTGGCAAAAAAAGGCCTTTTTTTACAAGTGCGCTGAAAAATGGATCTGTGTGCGCCCAAAACACGTGCCTACACTAGCGCAGGCCACTTTTCAGCGCACTTTAGTAAAAGGACCCCTTAACCCTCTAATGGCTCAGGGTCTCTCCTCTCTTATCTCGCCCTACACCCCTCCCTGGGAACTCTGTTCATCAGGTAAGTTACTCTTATCTTTACTCTTCTCCTGCACTGCCACCTTCAGACTCCATTCCTGCCATCTTAATGTGCTGTATGCCTGGAATAGCCTTCTTGAGCTATGCCTTGCTCCATCTCTGGCCCTATTCAAATCTAGGCTACAAGCCCTCCTTTTAAGGCTGCTTTTAATACCTACCCCCCCCCCCCTATTCGCCTTTAAGTATCCATGTTTGTTTCCATCATTCTCACAATAAATAATTCTCTAATCCCTTATTTGTCCTGCTTATCTGTCTTGAATAAATTGTAAGCTCTGTTGAGCAGGCACTGTCTCACATGTGTTTAGTGTACAGCACTGCATAAGTAGCTATCGAAATGTAAGTAGTAATAGTACAAAGTTAGACTGTGCACCCTCTAGGGACAGGGAAATACCAACTATACATGAATTGACTTACCTTGTTATTACTGAAAAAGCATGCACTAATATATATATATATATATATATATATATATATATATATATATATATAAAACTATTTCCCTGTCCCTATAAATAAAAGTGTGCATCTTATTGTCAGCTTTTTCTTTTTAAAATGAATATTAAAGGTCTAAAGCTTAAAAAAGTGTTTCAGATAGGATAGAGAAAGATAGAACTATATTCA